>NC_090869.1:480773-483273 GCF_036669935.1 Montipora foliosa | reverse complement strand
GCAATATAAAGTTGCGAGTCGTCAGCATAGAACATGGAATTGAGGTTAATCGCAGCAACTATATCTTGGAGGGGCGCAACATATAAACTGAAGAGAAGAGGTCCAAGGATTGACCCTTTGGGAACACCAAAATCTACAGGGCAAGGATTAGATGTAGTTTCCCCTATGATAACAGATTGCGTGCGCCCACTTAAGTAGAATAAAAACCACTCTAGTACAGTATCGGAGAAACCAAAATACGATCCAAGCCTGGATATGAGAATTTCATGATTTAACGTGTCGCAGGAAGCCGACAAATCCAACATGACCAGGACAACATCTTCACAATAATCAAGAGACGTCAAAATGCCATCCAGAACACGCAATAATGCGGTTTCCGTGGAGTGGTGCTTACGATACGCAGACTGCAAAGGTGGAATAAGCTTGTTAGTTTCCAAACAAAGATTTAGTTGAAACACTACAGTTTTCTCGATGACTTTACGTAGGAAGGGAATGTTCGCTATAGGTCTCTAGTTCTTAGGTTCTCCCGATCAAGGTCTTGTTTTTTTCATAAGTGGTTGTATAAGATCCAGGGAGTGTTTGAGACGAGTTGGAAACACAACCGTCGGCAATGATTCGTTGACGATATCCGTAACAACAGGCACAATGAGGTTAAGATGATCTTTAAGCGATTGGTTTGGCATAGGATCCAAAGGACAAGATTTCGTGGACAAGGCTTTTATAACATGATGAGTCATAGTAGAGCTGACTTGACTAAACTCAGAAAGAGTTACTTGACGAGCTTCCTTGTCAAACATAAAGGAACAGGTTGTAGGTTTAGAGACTCTGTCCAACTCTCGTCTAAAGCCGTGGATTCTTTGGATGAAAAAGTCGTTGAAATTTTAAACATTTTTCAGTCAGCTACGGGGGAAAGTCTGGGAAAAAAGTGCTGTCAGTTCCCAGGAAAACGTGTCACCCGGAGGTCGCCTTCAACTCAGCCCACTTACAGACGCGTAGGACCTCGGTAGGATGACCTTGAGCTGGTATTTTCCTTCCGGCAAGCCACACACACTATAAAACAAGTGTAAATGAAGCTTAAAACCTTGTTTTTCTATTGTCTTTTCTACTGTAACGTTACAAAAACCCAAATTTCATACTTTATGTTTAACACTTAGAAGAGTCTCGGCCAGCTCAACATAGTAATTACGTTATGTAAAGTTGGCCACAAAATTTCTCACAGCTTCTCAGAATGTATCACCAGAACTAAAAAGAGAATAACTTGAGAACTTGCGCCATGCAGTTCTCTCAGCGCTATTTATTTAAGCCGAAATAATAGACGAAAGAACTTATAGAAGATTAAGGAAGTTCATCTCAGCCAGCAGTCAGCGTTAGAAAAAAAAAAAAAATTCCGAAGTCTTGTAAAAAGCCACTTTCAAATTTTTCGTCAGTACATCTCAGGCCAGTAATGAGGGCCTTAATAAACGTTTTCAACAAAACGAAAAAGTTAATTACTTTTCGACGTTAATTTGACTGTTGTAAGTTATTTCATAACTCGCGGCAGTGAAGATTGCTAAGCAATTGCCAAAACATATCTGCGAAAGAACTCAAAAGTTATTAAGACAACTATAAAAACAACATAAAATCCATGCAGAAACATTTTTCAGTCACGTTAGCATAAGGTTGCCGTTCTTTAATCAATCCTCCAAAAATCAGAATTGAATATTGTAGAGTCAACCACCTCTGACAAATGGGTTATAAATTAGAAATTTTACTAGGGCAGCCTTTGTTATTTTTAAATAATTATGCACTTTTATCATTAAATTATAAATTTAATTAATAACTACTTAATAACCGAGAGTGAGGTCGTTACAGCAAAATCTCAAACTGAGGCCTTGCCATATTGACCGAGCGATAGCGAGGTCAATACACCTAGGCCGAGGTTTTGAGATTTTGCTGTAACGACCGAATGGTCGAGGTTATTAAGTTGTTTATTATATGGCTAACACAACGGTTCTAAAGAAGAAAAAATTAATGTGCATAATCTATCATAAGCCCGTGGGCATTACGGGAGAATAATGACCTAGCGCTTAGCTGCTCTCAGCCAATCACAGAGTGCGTTATTTCTTATAAATAAGAAATTTTACAAGGGCACTTTTGTCCTGCAATGATTTGCCAGTTTTTGATTGCCAGTATACTTTGTGGATTATCAAACTTCGAAGACAATATTTTGACTGTAGCTTACTTTGACAATAGGCAATTTTCACGATCGCATCATTTGACTACAACTACCAGAATTCAGTTTGTTTTTGTTTTTTTCTGTGTTCCCAGAGAGGTAAAAATAACAATAGCTCTAATCAGCTCGAGAGAAGCAAAACCTGTAGGATTCTGGTACTTGTAGTCAAATGGCGTCATCATGCAAATGTCCTATTTACTTAAACGTCGAAGTGAAGAACGACGCCATTAGTGAATTCCATGAAGCTCACCGATTAAGTAAAAAATTATCCACTCTAGTTTTGAGGGT
>NC_090869.1:465773-473273 GCF_036669935.1 Montipora foliosa | reverse complement strand
TTAACTAGAATTCTGTCTGATCTGAATTTTCATGTTCGTGGCAAAGGTTTGCGGCCGTTTATTTATTTCGTAGCTGAACAGATCTTAATTTTACGAGCAGTCACCTCGTCACTACAGGCTTGCAACTCGTGGATTGTAAGAAATGCACCCTGGAAATTTTCAGCAGAGTCGTTGATAATTTTCTGTTGAGACCTTGTAAATGGATCTGTGAAAAACAGGTAGCTTTTGACAGCAATGGAGTCACCCAAATAAAGGGTTAATTCATCGGATGCAGGACTGTGAGTGTCTCTTCCTTTTGAGGTACCCTCCTCACTGATCCGCTTTTGAAGTCGTTTTACAAAGTCCATAAACTCGGAGTGTTCAACGTCTCGTCCCTGATAGTAGAGAACCATAATAACAACGTTAGTGCATATACAATTGATTTCCTACCCAGTATAGGCTTGTAGCCTTTGCGGGATGTTCATTAACATATTGGCTTGTAGTCTGCTCGTTTCAATTATATAGTCAGTGGTTACAACTAACCCGACTACATTTGGATTACAAAAGCGTGTATCTCCAGACAAAAAACCCTTTTTCAGTGATCTTCTTCAGGGTGACCCTATATAATATATATATTGGTTATTGACCAAGCGCGAAGTCAAGATCTAGCCATCTTGATCGAACAAGATTGGGCAATAAAGGATTTATTATATGGGCTAAAACACCACAAAAGATCTTTGATCTTGCAGGACCAAGCACACTCATCAGGCAACTAAGCGAATGACCGTTAACTTCAAATGCTGCTTAGTTGTGTTACATCACGTTCTTACAACTGCGTTACATTAAGTTACTCTGGAGAGTTGATTAGTTGACTTACCATGAACCTTGCTAAATTAGTTGCAGTAACATCGTTTTTAATAATTGCAGGAATCTCCTCCCAAGAATTTAGTCCCAAAGCAAGCAGTATAGCTTCTTGAATTGGGCGTAGTTTCTTGATGTCCTCTGCTGCAGTTTTCATTTGACTGATGCTGTATGTTTTATCGTCGACCTGTCACGTGAAACAAAAGATATGAATGTAACCATCGTTTTAAATAATTCACGTATTTTTGATCATTTGAGAAGAAAGGCAATTTAAAGTCTGCTCAGTAAAAACACTCAGTCTAGATAACTCCATGACCAAAAAAAAAAAAAACAAATGAAAAATAGCAAATCTGGGAAACAGTTCAATTGTCCCTTAAAGTCCAGCTTTTCTGAGATATAGAAAGGAGAGCAATTTTAACTTACAAATAGATTGGTCGGTCGTGTAATTGAATTAAATCGCTCTCTATTTACCTTCTTCAGCAACATCTCCTTTTCGGCGTTATTGAGTGCACTCAAAGTTCTGAAGTGCACAGTTTTCATCTTCATGGTAGTCAACACATCCTTACGACTGGGCTTTTGATCCTTCAGACCACATTGCTCATATTTTTTGTTGATACTTACAAACAACACCCAAACTCCTGCTGGTAACTGAGCCATGTTGAAGACGTCGGTGAGATTTTTTTTCTAGATAAAACAAAAAATGTACATTACAATGCATATTTCGTAAATTATTACCGTTGGTTCAATCGTCGCTAACGCTGAGGCTATGCGTGCTTGTCGGGGTCCTCAACCGCGGGAAATAACCCTATCAAGAATCTCTGTCAATGCCCCTATTAAGTGTCTGGATGTCGTTTTCAAAATTGGAATTAGAAGTAATTTAAGTAAATCCATGATTTCCTTGTCACCAAGAGAGCGCTGTCGTTAATATTTCCCCCAGCACTGAACTTCGCTAAGGATTATTGAATTGAAGAACATTTCTCACCTTTTTACTCAAGATTTTGGCGCAAGTGTTTCTCCAGTTGGTGGCTGGTTCTGGAGGATCTCCCGTAAGATCTATATTCATTGCAGATTGGGTAAACAGTTGAGTGCGGCACACTTCAACCTATCGTCAAAAAAGGACATTCTCAACTCAACTCCAGTTTACTTTACTTCACTTCACTTCATTTCACCCTTACTTTCAGGCGCACCCAACGATAATCTTCCTTGAAATATGTGTTCGGGAGAGTCAAACTGTTCTAAGAATTTCGGATCTACGTTGCCGGACAGCTGCAGATTTCTTTACTAAAATGATCACCTAAAAGATTCGCAGCCAGGGTAAAGTAATCCCTTACGTTTTCGGAGGGGATTTTTTTTTGCAATTTTTGGCACTTAAAAAGATCAACTAGCAGTTTCGGATGAGCAAATGGTACGGTTGGAAGTTCTTAGAAGGTAACGTTCAGCTAGCGTTAGCGATTATCATTCCCTAAAATTTTCAGACACTTCAATTTTCAGCTAAGATATCCGAACAGATCTAATTTTTCTAGGTGATAAAAAAAATCTCTTTCGACAGTCTTTATATATTACAAGGAGCCTAGAAACGTCTCCCAAAGACTTTTGGCTTAAATTGCTCGTTGGGTGTCCTTGCACTATGACCAACAATGAAAGTTTACCTTGCATTCTTGTCACATATCTGGGCATGTGCTAAAACACAGACGATAGACGATAGACGATAGACGGTAGACGATGGACGATAGACGATAGGTCAAATTTATCAAAAGCGGAAAAGATTTGTGTGACAAATTTTTCACGGAATTTCATATGTCACGCAATGTCACGTGACACGTGACTTGCGGAAACCTTTGCCAATAAAGGTTCAAACCAGGCTCTAAACTAAGGTGTGATTGCTTAACTGCAGCTCCACAAGTCAACACAAATTCACCAATTTTCAAGCCGTAAAATTGGAGAACACGAAATCGCGTGCATGCTTGTCCAACCAAGAGGTAAAATGAAGCTGTTGTAACTTTATACGAGTCTCCTGAATGTGTCAATCTCGCATTATTCTCAACTGATGTAAAACAGAGGGCTATTAATCAGGCTATTTTATTGAACGCACGCAATTCTCAAACAAGATTGCCAAAAGTCCTTTGCTTCTCACTTACGACTATTTTCCGGGATCCACACGGTGTTTCACTCTGATACACTCCTTTTATCGATACACTCTTTATTTTGCGTTGCCTGCGTCGTGTCATGACGGTGTCTAAATATGGTTGGACAAGCATGCACGCGATTTCATGTTCTCCACCTTAGTTTAGAGCCTGGTTTAAACTTTTATTGGCAAAGGTTTCAGGAAGTCAACTCAAATTCACTAAATTTCCAGCCCTAAATTTCCAGTGACATATGAAAATCGTTTCCGTGAAAAAAATGTCACACAAATCTTTTCCGCTTTTGATAAATTTGACCTATCGTCTATCGTCTATCGTCCATCGTCTCTATCGTCTGTGTTTTAGCACATGCCACATATCTGAGTTTCTCGATCTGAACCTGTGCACATCGTCTCTTATTCTATTAACACCCTATCTATGTATTTCCATATCCAATTAAAATCTTAAACCATGTTATCGTTATTCACGTTTTAATATCTATTACAACTTAGTTTTGCTGCTTGTGGTATGTCAGCTCACCTCTTCAAAAAATGACATTTCGTGACGCATTGCTGCAGTGAGGTTATGTCTTGAGGCAAGCCACAGCGCTTCCTCATCATTAAGTCCACAATAGACTCTTGAGTGTCTGCCTTTGAAATGCGGATTATTGGGGTATTTTTCGTTTAATGTTTTGGCCGCTGTCATATTATGAAGTCCCCCAATGACCTCGTATTCATAACTGTCAAGCCTGTCGGCCTTAAAATCTCCCATTGTACAATTTTTCACTAACACGTAGCTCAGTCCGTAATTTCCTTCTGGCTCTTTCTCCATATCGCTTTGCAGCTTTTGAAGGAAACTTTGATCAATTTTCCTCATAAGGATTTCGTCCCTGGGTGTCTGGAGCTGCTTTATTGGTAGAAAGTAGATTCCTATGATGAGAATGCAAGTCATTGCCTATGTGAGATTTTTAAAAACTCAATTAACATCGTCATTTATTCATGACGAATGTTTCGTATAGGAAAATAATGACCAACGAATTGGTGAGTTCATGCTCCCACAGAAATAGAGGGTGCTCAGAAACTTTAGATAATCTAACGTGATAATAAACACCATAGCAACCGTACATTTGTATAAAACCGCCAGCATTTGAATTTACCGGTCAGTCGTTGTAAATCGCTTGAAGAGTGTGGTCATTATTTGCCCACACGAAACAGAGCTGTAGCAATAAAGCGATGAGTCAATCTTGAAGTTCTGAACTGATTCACAACTAATCATTGCTCCTCTAAGAGCGCTTTCTGAAAATCCCTTCACTTCAAGTACGCTGTATATAATATATACATAAAAAGTGGCAGATACATATTTTTGTTTATCTAAACGAAATGTCGCACCACCAATACGTGATCAGCACGATGGCAACTGATGTCTCGATTAGAAAGATGATTATCCATCCTTACGAATTATTTTTTTTCGTCTACAATTTCCATTCTGGAGAGCGCGAAGACCGCTTTTGAGAAAAACGAAATTTGATATGCATTACCCGTGAGCAAAATGTGTTTAACCATTAATATTCTTACGGGACAGATTTTGTAGACACGGCTTCAGTGTTTTCAGTTCTTTATTCTGGCATGGAACTTCAGCACTCTGCCGTTGCCGGCAGCCAACTCTCTCTAGCTCTTTTAAAAACTGGCGTTTATATATGCTCTTGCTTAGCTATGATTGGTCAAGGAGCTTGAAAAATTATACAAACGTGATCCTAACTTACACTCTCAGCAACCAAGGGGAAAAGCTTGTGGTAAATACTTGCGAGTTAATTAAATTGTTGGATAACCTGATAGCAACGGAAACCAAAGTTTCCGCGGTCCTTGACACTAATCCGTGCGGGCTAACCGCGGGAAAACAAACACTACAGATAATTACGTTAACTAAAATATTACAACTTTATAAGAAAGAGCCGCTAAGACAGTCTTCGTGTTTCCAACAACATCGGCGGAAATTCGGGTGTCGCCTATGCATTTTCTCGTCGGAAAGTTACTTAAATTAACTAAGAGGGACGAGGTTGTTTGCCACACTTAATTTGATTTGCACGTTTCAATTTCATATGGAAGTTCTTAGCACCGTGCATATAATACCTTGCATACAATCAAACGATCATGAAAGTATTGCTTAAAATATTATAAAATATGCTTCAACAATTATCAGCAACGTCGGTAGGTGCAAATGACCTGCAGTGTTTTCCGGTGAAAAAGTGTTTTCTGGTGGTTCTGAGGTAAACACATGAGTTTGTCAGGAAACGTTACTGAATTGTTTTCGAGGACATGAATAATTCGTTTTACTCACCGTCTACTCGGCATTCTTCGCATCTCTTCTGTATTTCACCAAATTGGGCATCCCCTTCGGTTTCCTCTTCCACATTGTTAACGTTTACTTTCTTCTTTTTCGGAATACGGTGTATCGGCGAAATGTCGAGTGTTTTTCTTTTTCGATTGTCCTGTGCAGTTGCTATGGGCGAAGAATGTGTGGGATCTTGCTCTTCATTTGCCTTGTTATCAGCTGAAAGAAATGATAGCCCTGATAATTTTCCCTTGAATGTCAAATCTTGCTTAATAAGCAGTTACAGTAGTGACCGAAACAAGATCCTGAGATCTTATTGCTTTTGCCATGTGCGATGACATGACAGATAACAACTCCATTTTTTCAGTGCATTGCAAGAATAACAGATCCTTTCACTTAAGGGGCTGGTGATCATAAACTGGAAGATTTATGCCACTTGAGCTTTTTTTACCATAGTAAACGAAAGTTTACCATGGTAAATGGGTTTTTCAATGTGACCGGCTTTTCTTACTTTAGCATGGTAAACGCAATTCTAGTCTGTTGCGTTAGCAACGGCGGTCGGATGAAAGCAAAGTTTACTATAGTAAAACCATCTGAACTAGATGCTTCTGTGAAGCATACACTGGTTTGCCTGTGGTACGTGCTACAGAAAATCAGAAGGCACTGAATTGTGTGGTATTGAAATACTGCATTCCAGTCTCTGAAGAATAACAAATAAAAGAGAAGCGAGAAACATTGGCTTCTGGGCTGACATGTTGATAATTTTCAAGTTCCCTCACAACTTCTTTTCACCACAAGTGTGCCCTCTGAGCATCTGAAAGCTTTGTAATACTAAACTTCATTGAAGTCAATCCCTGTTTCGCGGGGTTAGTGTTAGGATGGAAGACCAAAACAATAAACCCCTCATAAAAAACAGAAATATCTGACCGAAAATACTATTAACGCTAACAAATGCGAACTCAGCAAGGTACAGATTCTGTTAGCTTGCTTTATGCAAAACAAATATTGATGAAAAAGCAAATAACTATTGAAACACAGTTTTCAGAAAGAGCAGAAGGAAGTTTCCCAGACGGTCTATCGAGAATAAAATATTTACGACATGAAAACAACATTAATTTGAACCTTGAATATAGAATATAAAAAGTTACGATCAGCGACAAACATTTTGGGAGATTTTTGCTACGTTCAAGTAAATTGCAAAGTGACATGGCCGGAATTCAGCGGGCGCCGTGATTAAGTTACCGCGGCATGTTTACTCGCCAAACAGTGAAGCATCTGTGTCAAATGATGGCAAGATAGCGGGTTTTTGTAAGTTTCTTTTTCTGTCAAGTGTTATAAAGGTTGGCAATGAAATGAGCGAAGTCAAAACAAAGATCACAATCGCCCAACTCTTGTTTATGCAAAGTCAAAATTTACTCTCCAAGACGCGTACGACGTTATTTATCACCAGGTAATTCCATCATTTTGGAAATAGCAGCTACTTTATTATTCATCTGCGTCACAAGTTTTCATTGATTTTGGGGCTCATTTTGTTGAAACTCAAGCACGCTTCCAACAGGCATGTGAACCCTTCCTGCTTACAAAGCAATACTAAAAAACTTCTCCCATATCACATTTGAACCTTAAGCTCGAAAATTCAATACACAACATGATATTATAATTCACAAAGGCAGAAAATACCACAGAATCCTTTTCCAGCGAAATATTTCTTGAAACAAACAACATATTTGCTCTTGGATGCGAAAACCTCTTCCTATTTCATTGCGTGCGTGAAGACAAGAAACTCAATCGTGTCAAATTACCATGTACTTCAGGTAAATGCAGCTCACTTTGATTTCGTCTCGACGGGCGATAGATTGTTGTCGAAGTCCAGTGCTCGTCGCTTTTGAGATTGCTGCCTATTTTATCCAACTGACTTTCTATTATTGAGCTCCATAAGGGTATATTTTGTTTAAGGATCCACTAAAACGCCATTCGCGTTACATGACTTTCGACGCCATTGCAGGCTAAGTTAATGATTCTACTGTGTCCACCAGAGAAATCTACGCATTTCCACTACCCTCTCGATCCTAAGAAAATACTCGCAGAAGGCTCTATCCACAAAGACACCACTTACCAGGGGAGTGACAGGCAAGACTTTTACCGACACGGAAAAAAAAAAAAAAAAAAAAACTAAAAAAAAAAAAAAAAAGAAAACAAACAAACTAAA
>NC_090869.1:455773-463273 GCF_036669935.1 Montipora foliosa | reverse complement strand
CGAAATTCGGACCCTTGCTTTCTGAACAGAGATAAAATAATTATTTCCTCTATTTCAGCGGAGCGAAAAACAAGGGTCCGAAATTCGGACCCCTGCTTTCTGAAGAGAGATAAAATAATTTTTTCCACTATTTCAGCCGAACGAAAAGCAAGGGTCCCAGATTCAGACCCTCGTTTTCTGAACAGAGATAATGTACTTTTTCACTATTTCAGCGGAGCGAAAAGCAAGGGTCCGAAATTCAGACCCTTGCTTTCTGGACAGAGATAATATATTTTGTTCTTCACTGTGTCAACGGAGTGAAAAGCAAGGGTCCAAATTTCGTACCCCTGGTTTCCGAATAAAAGGAGCAATGCATAAACGATGTTGATTTCTGAGGAACAAATTTTGCTCTCCGCAGAAAATGCAAAGGTTAAATTGACTAAAGCCCTCTTTTTTTCATGTCCGCCAGTTTTAACAACTTGCAATGGCAAGATATTGTAGAAAAATTGCCCTCCTCAAAAATACGAAAAGAAAAGTCCCACTTTTATCTTACTCATTCCACCAGAAGCGTGAAATACAGTCCATTTCCTCAACATATAAACAGTCTTACGATATTTCTCATGAAATTTCTGTTTTTTAGCGGAGTGATTCCGCTTAAAAAGGTCAAAATTATAAATTCTTGCGGAATTTTGATTTTGGAAAAAACTGAAAATAGTTTGGAAAGCGTTAAACATAGCACTAAAATTAGATGTTTGGCTTAAAACGCTGATGAATTCGTATTCTAGCCTCTTGTCTGTGCGAGAAACATTATTTAAACAATGTTGAAAGATTCCGCTGAGCAAATTCAGACTGCTAATCAAGTCGACATAGAAAACATGTACAAGGGGGTGTTTTAATTACTAAAAGGTACACGGGCAAGACGCTGAGAAACAATCCAGAAACCAAAGAAAACCAAAGCACAGCAAGAAAGCGAACTGTCACAGTTGCTTTTTTCTACCTGGTCTAAAGTTTGACAGAGTTTCAGATCGCGATTTCATCAATTTCATACTAGTGAGCTTGCTCATCCTCTTGGTGATTATAAGACATTCTTTTCTCCAATCACCTCAGTCTGAATTTCTCGAATGGATACCGTACAGCGCTGCTTGTTTGTGCAGCCGAGCTATGTGACTTTTCGAGTATCTGAGATACCACCAAAGACGTGTTCCATGTGATATGCGACAGTTTCCTCCCTTGGACTCCTCGTTAGCTATGGTTTAGTACTCGTTAATTCATGCGCTACTAGCTGAAAGAGGAAAATCGACTTAATTTACCCACACGTTGCGGTACAATAATGACGTCCAAGATTAAACAGGTCTGCAATGAGTGCACAGTAAAGCAACAAAAACATTTTTTTCTTGTTACATGACTAATTCTCTTGGTTTCAAGACAGCTGCGAATGCTAACTCACTGATCGTTTCTCATCATGCAGAATCAACTTTTCCGCAAACATTGATTTCATTGTAGCGGCCTACCTGGGATTTAACACACCAGTTCTACTACTTTCAATCAGATCATCTAATTGGACATCATGATAGATGCCTACACTCTACAAAATTGATCTGAAATAACCGTGGCCTTTCTCAACTCTGCTCTGCCTAGCATACTCCGCTTGAGGTGAATTAGCTTGATACCGGGTTGGCGTGCCGCACTGACGCATTCTAGCGCATAGTTTTGCGGTTCTCTTCATAGCAAAGACGCGAAATCATCAAATCTGAGGTTTTGACGCCACCTTTAGCGTACAACGGCGAACCATTTATTCTCTATTTTTGTTCCTAACCCGCTCATACCAATTTATTTTTAGGATACTTCGCCCACATTGTGAGACGTGAACGAGATGGAACAATGGCGGAAGACTTACGATAATGAAAAGTTATATTTTGAGGTGACGTTTTTGTCGTCGTCGCTAATTTCTCTTTCGTAAACAAGCCATGCCATTTTTGACGGTCGATGCTATTCTTAGTAACCAAGCCTTTTTATTCGGTTAGCTTTAAGTAAATTGTTAGGAGAGGCTTCATTTAAATACTTTAAAATTGCCAGTTTAAAGGTGTTGTTTCGGTAGTGCAGAGGTTAAGTTCATTGCGCTAATGCCATTGAACCGAATTCGACATCGTTCTATCCACTTTTTCAAATTTTTTTCTATTTTTTTTCTAAGGTATTTTCGCATTCTTTTTTAATTCTAAGTGACATACGCTGCTAATCTAGTCCTAGATTAAATAGTTTTTTGCTTATTGGCAAACGACAAACTTAAAAGGAAACTGTCACGAGAAGCGCATGTGCTAGCGTCTTGTGAAAACTTGAAAAGTGTAAGGTTAACGTTTTTCAAGTTGATTCGACAAATTCAAAATGGTGTCCACTGGGGAGGGCCATGGTGGACAAAAGACAAACTCTGGCGAATATACGTGACTCACGCGTGAATCCATGATGGCGGCTAGAATTTTCCGCGGGCTCGAGAGCAAACAAACTCGAGCATGCGCAGCTCATGACAGTGCTCCTTTAATAGTGAAAATTGTCGTAAGTCTCTCTTGTTTACGAAAGGGAAGATTGCGTCGCCGTCTCCGTCGTAGATCCTAATTTCAGAATCAAGGAGCTTAAGAATTCAACACTTTTCTTTTTTACAATTACGACGTTGTCATCTTTCGACGTTTCGTTTCCAAATGTCCCACGAGCCTCCTTTAGTTCAGTAGTAGAAAATCCGAATTATACACATCGCATTATAAATTGAATTCTTCCCGACGTCATTACCGATAAAGCACAATGATTTCCATAATTTCCTTTTTTAGTTAAAAAAAAAAAAACATCATAGATTGCTCGATCAGCTGCAGATTTGACATATAGGCTACAATCGGCAAAGGCGTTATTGGCGTTTTTACGGACATATTCCATTAGTAATTACTTTCAGTATTGAAGTGAAGTGTTTAAGAAAGAGGCGAAAGTGGTATTTCAATACTTGATCACGCACCTCCGGTTCATTTTGTTCAAAGTTACTGTAGGAGAAGCACAAGTTTCGAGACACCGTGGAAAATGAAGTCTTCTACTACCGTTCTTTCCCACAATTTGAGCATCACAACTTCGCCAGCGAATCATGGACCAGGTGATGACGGTCAGTGCTTCCATCTCCCTGATGCTAAATTCGACGTATTCCATCAACGAACCGAAACTAATCTCGTAACAGGTGTCTTAAATGCTGTGTTGTCGCCTTTCGCTGTCATGGCGAATCTGCTCATAGTATTGATCATTTTGACAAGGAAATCCCTTCAATCACCTTGCAATATCCTTCTTGCTTGCCTGGCGATCTCGGACCTCCAGGTTGGCATCCTAGTTCAACCGAGCTATGTGGCCTACAGACTGCTCGAAAACGCGCACGGCTTCGTTCCCTGCTCGGTGAGAATGCTTTACTCGTCGGGATTTTACGTTTACTACGGAGTGTCATTCACGACATTGAGTGCTGTAAGCTGTGAAAGACTCATAGCTTTAAAATATCACCTAAGATACTCTGCAATTGTCCGTCCTCGGCGAGTTTTGAAGACGGCTTTGTTCATTTGGTTGATAAACATACTGTTCACATTTTTGCAATGGGCGCAGAATGACGTTTTTCGAGGTATTCATCTGGTAATGTGGTCCTTTTTCCTCGTAACTACTGTTATCATCCAAATCACAATCCTGAAAACAGTCATTCGCCACCAAAGACAAATTAAAAAACACTACCCCACGTCCACGTCCGCAATGCGACAAATGCAAATCAAGCTGGCAATAAATATTGCGTCCATCGTGGCAGTTTATGTACTGTTTAATCTTCCTGTTCTAGTTGTCACCCTTAGCCATCAATTTCTCTTCGGCAACATTGACAGTTACAATTTTTACAGCTGGTCTGAAACAGCGGCATTTTTCAATTCTTCCCTCAATCCTTTGGTCTGTGTGTGGAGAGTTAAAGCCATTAGGAAGGTAATCGCTGATGTTTTCTCGAAGAAATCGCAACGAAAAGACGCTTTTCTTGTGAAATTTCGGAAAATAACACCGTCGTCTAAAAACGGTCAGTGAGGAAAACGAGCTTGCCATAATGATTGAGCCATAATAAATATCTGAATATCTTTAACTAACTATTTAAGCCTTCTTCTTCCTTGTAGGCTTACGTGTTGGAAGTGTGATAAAGCTATTTTTCCGTCCTGCTACTTTGCAGCCTGTGGATATGATAGCCAGTGAGCCATACTCACAGAGCTATAAGCAGAGGCCAAAAGTAAACGTTCTTCCAAACCGCTCTATAGGTGATTATGTGGAGTTAACGTGGCCGAGTATTTAGGGCCTTTTTTCTTGAGCTCACTGAGGACAACTCTAGTTTTAGTCCCATACTGCGTGACCACCAGCCAAACTTGAAGCTACTGTATCTTTAATATTAGTTTCATTGTCCATTGAAAGCGCCGATGCATGGGGAGTGGTCAGTTAAGGCATAATATTTTATCTTCCTTCCTTGGAATCGAAACCAGAAAAGCGAATGATTCAACTCTTGCACCCAGTTAACCAGATTTCTAGTGAAGAGCCTTGTCATCTCAGAGCTTTACTAGTGTTCGCAATTTCTTTCTTTCTTTGCACCGGCCTTTTTGCAAGACGGCCACCCTCTGGACTTTTCTGCGAAAACCAAATAAGTGTGAAGCTAGGTCATACTGAGGAACATTTTCTCGTAATAACACTACGTAAGAAGTTCAAACTGAACCAACCAACTTAAAGTAGCAAGTCACCATATTTTTTTTTTGAATGAAGCTTTTAAAAATTGATATTCTCTGAAATAACTTTTGGTTAATTACTGAAAAACGCCTGGGCAATATTAGAGCGAAACTTTGCATCTAACAATTAATCTCGCCGATATAAGGAGCTATAGACTGAAATTTGTCTAGGACGCCCTACTTTTAAAGGCTATAATTTTTCAAGACAATTTTAAAGCCCATAATTTGAAAAAGCTTTTTTTTGGTAGCCAAAAAATTAAATGTTTGTATTTGGCAGGCAAATAAGAACTTTAATGAAAAATAGGACATATTAACATCTACAACCATGGTTTCTTTGTTAAATTTTTAGCATTTTATAAATCCGGGAAGAAAAATAAAATCTAGGAACTTTTGTGCTGCACATGGGTTCATCTGCAGTGGTTATCCTTTAAAGAAGTTAGTAAACACGAAGACGTATCATAAAGGGGGTCAGTTGCTTCACGATTTGCTTTTGTTCGAATTCACATTAAAGCACAACTGATTATCCAAGATGGCGATCAACAAACAGCTTAGTTAATGTGTGAAGATGGTTATGAAACTCGACGAGTTTCTTTGTTTCATGTTTTTGTTCGCTGTTTTGGCCCTTACCATTCATGCATAAACCACAGCCTTTTTCTAAATGACAACTAGTCATAAAGTTTCGATTAATTTATTCTGTCAAAACTCTGTTGTGAACTGAGGACAAAATATTGTGCGTGGTCACCGTCAAGTTAGCATGAAGCGCTGCCTCACTTTCCTCGCTTTTGTAGTTTCCAGAGTTTCTTAACGAGTCCAGCTATAATATGAACTCCGCAAACAGTAAGAAAGAGACGAAACCCCTAAAAGATATTTCCAGCGCGAGAAAAAGGAAAGGGAGATTTAAAAAAAAAAAAAAGAAACGACAGATAACATCTCATAACATATTACGGACACATTCCAGTTGCAATTAGCGGCTTTTTATTGCACTAATTCAGTATCGTAGAGCTTTATACTGTATGCGTCCACGGCATCTGCGTGTGCCTAGGGCACCACGCCTTGTATAGCGAGTCTTTGTGTTTACACAACCGATAGCTCTAAATGAGACAAACCACAGCACTGGACAGTAACTTAAGCAGTTGCTAAAGAAGCCTAAAAAAAAAAATCATGCGTTTGTGCTTCACTGCTTACAGTAAACGTGATCTGAGCAAACAAGGAATATGGGAGCTGGTCTGTTACGAGTTCATAATACAGGTGAATGAATGATTGAGAAATCGCGCTCTCAGCGTCGTATATATTAATCATTTCACTTAGAGTCATTTCAGTCCCAGTTCAAAATATAAGTCTTCAAGGACCGTATTACAGGCGCTTCAAATCCTATTATAATTACCGAAATGAAGAGGAAAAGTGGACATATAGATTGAAATAAACTATTGGCAAAATAAACTGCACGGACTGTCCCCAACCCTTCTGTACAACTTGACATCAAATGTATCAGCTGCCGGTAAAATCCGTTCTCAGGTTGAATCCTTTTTTACCTAGGTTAAATTGGTGATCCTCATTTTACCTACGATGGTTGAATACTCTCTCAGATGAATTGAAGAAACCTTTTTTTTGAAGCCTATAATTTAAGCCTAGAGAAAATTAAAATTCAGGTTTGGATTAGTTTTGGTTGTTATACATGGATGTTAATTGACTTATTATGCAAAAGTAAACAATGAAAACAACTGCATTGGATTGAACATGTTCGTCGTTGTATTGTAATAGTAGTGAAGACACGGGACTTTAGTTCGAGTACCAGTAAGCAAATAGTGCAGTTCTTTGTTCCCTTGCTATGTTGTATTGTTGAGTATGAAGAGTATGAATGCAGAAACCGATAAGATGATTTGATATCTGATTTAAACTAGATAGAGTGCATATTAAACCTAGGTAAAAAGAGGATTACCAATTTAACCTACTTATAGGTAATTTAATTAAACTGATTCAATCTGAGCCCGGATTTGACCGACAACATATCTACGAAAGCTAGTAGCAATTGACTTGAGACTGTTTACCTCCAACCGAATTCTCAAGTAGACAAAGTCGTTTTACGAAGAGTAATAACACCTTGAAACTTTGAAACAAATTAATCTTGAGTTTTCCAAG
Organism: Montipora foliosa; assembly: GCF_036669935.1. Lineage (NCBI taxonomy): Eukaryota > Metazoa > Cnidaria > Anthozoa > Scleractinia > Acroporidae > Montipora > Montipora foliosa. The sequence continues at coordinate 456,398 of NC_090869.1, read as the reverse complement.
GCTAGCGATTTTATTTAATCAATGTTTCGAGTCATTTATCAAAATTTGAACCCAACTGGCGTGGGTCATTGAAAGAGGGTCTCAATGGGGGGGGGGTTCCTTTGACGGTTGACGGTTAAAAATAAGTCGTTTTGACGGTTGACGGTTAAATTTTAGGTCATTTGACGGTTGACGGTTAATTTTTCGGAATGACGTTTATCACACGAATTTAAAGCACAAATTTGACTGTAAGTTTTAATAAAACGATACGTTTTTTCTCATATTTGAATACTGGATTTAATCCTATAATTTGTTCACTAAAAATAAGGTTATTGGTCTTCAACTATGGCAACATCTCGTACCCAGAGTCCTCGGGATTCTTGGTCAGCGGGTGAGCGCCCGGAGAGACTCTGGGATAACAATCTCGTACCCAGAGTCCTCGGGCTTCTTGGCCAGCGGGTGAGCGCCCGGAGAGACTCTGGGATAATCGATTTGAACTATATTTTTGATTGGCCGATTGCGTAGCAATGGCAGTCCGACAGGAAGTCGGTAAGTAATTCGGAAGCCCCAGAATTTGGAGGGGCATTCAAAATCTAAAACTAGTTTCAGTGCTGTTTGATTTTTTCTGCCTCAGAAATATATAAAT
>NC_090869.1:445773-450773 GCF_036669935.1 Montipora foliosa | reverse complement strand
AGGATTTTGACGATTACGATGATAATGAAGATAACAAACAAACTGCGGTTATAAACATAACGAGATACCGTGTGTTGTAAAACTTTTTATGAACTTGACGTTTCGTATGCTCCAACATACATCTTCAGAAGTAACGTTTGTTTGCTATTTTTACTCAAGTTGAAATAGCCAAAGAATAAGAGTGTCTACGATAATGAAGATGATGTTGCAGATGTGATTGTGACAGGATTTTGGTGATGACGACGATAATGGTGATGTTAGTGATGTTAATGATGATAATGATGATGTTGTTGTTGCTGTTGTTGTTGATGATGATTACGACGATGATATTGATGTTAATGATGATTTTGATGATGATAATACTGATGTGGATGATGATAACATGATGCTGATGATGTTAATGATGACGCTAATGATGATAATACTCGTGATGGTAATACTCATGTCGATGGTGATGATGTTAATGACGATGATGATGATGATGATGATGATGATGATGATGATGATGATGATGATGATGATGATGTTGATAACCCTCAGTACTTTCGAAGCCTCTCTGTGCTCAGATTTGGAGGAATTTCAAATTTTCCTCGAACTCTTGAAGGATCTTTCGAGCTTTCTGGATCGCCTTTCTTGCAGAGCCTATCTCTGAGAAGCTTCCTAACAGCATCTCGAATCTCCTGGCTTTGCCAGAGAAAAATCAATGGATTTATAAATGAGTTTAAAAAAGCAACAGTTTCGCTCCAACTGTAGTAATCGTAGGTGTCTATATGACCCATGACTAGCTGGTGCAAAGCTGTAACGACAAGGACAGGAAGATTGAACAAGAAATAAATTCCAACAACGTAAGCTATGTCGACTGCTAACTTCACTTGCGTTTTAAAATTATGATGGCTAGAGGAAGACAGTGGCAGCTGTTGTCTCATAAGTTGACGCCGATGGTGGCGAACGATGACGTGGATTTTCAGTTGCGAAATCACGGCAATGATCAGGAAAGCCAACCACGAAAACAGGTGCAGGCCTCGGGCGATTGCATTGTGTACCCACTGTAGAGATGCGAGCGCAATGTTGAGAACCCAGATGAAGATGATTACCATTAAAACGCGTTTCGCAGTGACGAGGCCTTTGTAGCGAAGGTGCAGTCTAAGTGCTAGATAGCGCTCGAAGCTGATTGCGCTCAAGGTCGTAACAGAGACACCATAGCAGATGTAAAAACCCTTCGCATATAGTATCCTGGTCATGCATCGGACGTAACCTTGGTGAATTTCGCCGAGACGACAAGCGATGTAACTCGGTTGTACGATTCCGCTAACGAGAATATCCGAGAAAGCTAGACATGCTATTAAGAGGCACGATGGCGAGCGAAGCGATGGATTGACAATTATGGCAAAACACACCAAGACGTTAGCGATAACCGCGAATGGAGCGAAAAATGCGTTTAAAACACTAGTGATTAAATTGCTTATATAGCGAAGATGAGCCTGCTGAAAGAAAGGATCTGGGAGATGGAAGCAGAACGCCGGAAAATCGAAGGAATTGTTATGAGCCATTGAAAACGATGGTTTCGTCTTCAAATAAGACGCGAACGCATTTGAATTGAAATAGCATCGATGCTATAAACCGCCATATCGCTGTGTTTGTTCGGTGAAAGAGAGCCTGAATTCACTTATTCAAATATTATTATCTTTGCGGCCTTTTTGTTGCTAGAAAAACGTGACAGCAACCCCAGTTGTTAAGAAACTGACGTGTCCATGAAGCACTCAACCTAGAATTAATCCCATTTTCAATTTTTTTTTCTCTCGGGAGTCAATTTTAACCATAACCTAAAAACACATACCCTAACAAACTTCACCGTAATACACAATTCTTTCATAGTTGTTTGCTGTCCTTTTGGTCTTTTAATTACTTTGGCACAGTTACTGTCATGCTATAATTAATTATTTCAGTGTAAGGCTTCGAGAACAACACGAGTTTAATAAACAGCCGTCTTTTCCAAATCCCGAGAAATGGTATGGTTGTCACTCAAAGGCTCGAGGAGTTGAATTAACCGAGTAAAACTAATTGATTGTTGGAGGAACTGAAATTGCCTGAATGCCGGTGCTAAGGTTAGTAATTGCATTAGAAAGCTCGTGCCATTTTTTTGACCAATGAAACAAATTGAGCCTTGTACGAGAGTATTTTCCCAGGCTTTTAGTAAATTAGAAGGAGTTGCTTTCAATCATTCCGATTGGTTCAGTTCGGGGTTCGTACCTATTTTGTTTTGTCCTCGCAATTACTTTGATTTACGACGGGTAATCAAAACTCGCTTCATTATCCTGGTTAAATTAAAGGGAAATACATATCCCAACTGCATGAATGCAAAATGCATTGCGGCGGTTACCAGTTACATGCGCAGTCAACAATTCTTTGTTATGAGATCGAATCGTTAGCAAGACTCCCAGTTTATCGTCATCACACGGATTATCAGTCACAAGCGCCCCTCAATGACCTTTTTTCATTTTTCGAAACTAAATTTTGAGTGGACGTCAATCAAATGTTTGATTGACGTCCATTCAAATTTGGTTTCGAAAAATAAAATAAAAAGTCGTTGAAGGGCGCGTGTGACTGATAATCCCTGTAATGACGACAAACTGGCAGTCTTTCTAATTGAAAGCAAACTACGGTGACAAACATAAGGCTAAACAAGCGCATACCTGAAATGCATATACCTGATACACATGTAAAACTTATTAATAAAGATACAGCTTTTCGCTGCTAACGTATTCACTTAAGGATGGCGGAAGATCACGAAATGAATACGTTAAATGAATACGTTAGCAGCGAAAAGTTGTATCTTTATGGGGATATATTCTCTTTTGTTTTTATTGTTTCTTGTACATCTTCGTATTGTATTACCTCCTTTTGTTACTATCAATATTACCTCATAAGCTACTCAAATTATTGTTACATATTTCAAAAAATTTAGCTAACGGTAACCGTTACTTCTGAAGATGTCTGTTGAGACATACGAAACGACCTCAAGTCCCTAAAACTTTTTTTAACTTGTGCGCTTGCTTGTTTAGCCTCATGTTTGTCACCGCAGTTTGCGTTCGATTTCTAATCAAGGTTCGACGGCCAAAGACGAAAAGTATCTTTCCTACAAAGGAGTGGTTTTTCAAAGACACAATCAACATTGCTTTGCTTTGATAAACAGAGGCAACAGCAAATCGAAAGTAGTTGTGAGCAGGAGCCCGTTTCTCAAAAATCCCGAAACTTTACGGGCCATTTTCGGGTGTCACAATGTCTTCTGTATCTCAAGAACAGAGAGGATTAAGTCGTCAAACTTTACAGACACGTTTCTTTTAAATGGCTTAAAAACAAGTTAAAAAGTCGGCTTTCCAAAAAGAGTGGTTAGCAGTTTCACAAACGGTCAGTGTAAAACGCAGACTGCAGACTGCAGACTGCAGGACGGGGGTAAAATGCATACTGAGGTTATAATTTAACTGTTGAAAAAGCCCAAATGCTAACAGTTAAGGCTAAATATTGTTTTAGGCCTAATTAAGCCTAAGGTTAGCATTTCTAAGGGGTTTGGGCTTTTTCAACAGTTGCGTTATAATCTCAGTCTGCATTTTACCCCTGGTCTGCAGTCTGCGTTTTACACTGACCGGTTTGAAAAATGGCTTTTCGGGCCCGAAAATTTTTGGGGACTTTTGAGAACCCAGAACGGATCTGCCACAGTCAGGTGGGACACTCTATGACAAATACACAACAATGCGTTATGCTGGCAAGGTGAAGATACTTCATGACCGCACGGTCATTAAAACTAACAAATCCCGAACAAGTGCTCAGGATTAAATAGTTCTAATGAGTTACTAAACACTTCAAACGACATACTTAGGGAGCATGAAACGATCGATTATCGTCTCCCTGTTCGGCCCCAAAGTTTTTTTTTTTTGTTATGTATTAACCATGAAGTGTCCTACCTGACTGTGGGGGTTCCTGTGAGGGTTCAGTTCCAACCGTTCAGAAATGCGCTCTTACAATTTGCTTCCGATTCCTCCCCGGTCCTTCACGGCCACAGTATACAAACTGAACGCCCGCCTGATATCAAGCCCACAATTTAATGCAGTTTCATTATTTCATTTCATTTCGTTTGTGTATAAGGTAAAACAGGCCTTCAAGTTGCAGAAGGACCGTAATAAAATGCTGGGCTTAATAGACCGAATGCATAAATAACGGCCAAAAAAATATTCTTTTGTTTATGTGCTAATTGGCCTCACTAGCCTCGTTTGCATGGATAAAATACAAAAGAAAGGTTGCTTGAGAGCGAGGCTAGTGAGTCTCATTTGCACATAAACAAAAGAATACATTTTTGGCCGCCATTTATGCATTCGGTCAATAAGAGCCCATTTGAACGCAACTCAACTTCCGGTAAGCTGGTCTTCATTCTGAATACATTCTTTGATCCATAGTAGCTCATTTCTTACTATCTATAAGTCTTTATGCATATTAAATACCTATGTTATGTCTTAATTAACTTAACGACTTTCCGAATTACGGTAGATAAGCCGTTTTCCTTGAGAATACACAACAAGAATGAATTAGATAAGAGTCTTTCTCTCTTGCCCCATCACAGTCACAAGTGGGCTTATTTTTAGATACACTTTACGCGCGAAAACAAACAAAGGGCCGCCAATTTTAACCAATCAGATGAAGCGATGTCACGCGTGACTGCTTTTGCCGTGTTTTTTCAGGGACATAACTGATTTTCGCAGGAACGGGTATTCTAAAAATAGACTCATTTGTGACTGTACTGGGGAACCCACCAATGCCAGAAGAACACTAGTACTCTTATCTAATTTGCGCACAGTAAATACATAAAACTAAGATACGCTCATTACATTTTTGTTTTCGTTTTTGATCAGTTAGGCATAAACCACTGATGTCGATGATCAACTCCTTTTTTGGGTGTATTGGAGGGGATTCTATCTGGCTGCTGTCATAAGTTATTTCTCAAGCAT
>NC_090869.1:430773-440773 GCF_036669935.1 Montipora foliosa | reverse complement strand
CTGCGCGCGAGTCAGGTGGTTTTGGTCTGTTTTGTTTAATTAAACGGTGACTCCAGATCGTTGGCCAGTCAAGAACCACAGTCTTGATTCTATGATGCGCTTGTTTGTGATTGGTGTTGTAGCGTGAAAGTACTGCTATGGAACAAGACGGGCGTTGCATGCTGGGAGGATTAATTCTATCAAACGTACGAGACCTATATTTTAACGTTCGCCAACCAACAAATCTTTCGACTCGTTTAGGAAAGTAGTAAATTAAACATTTTTTGTTTCTGAACGAAATATCGGGGGGGGCGGGGGAGGGTGGGTCTTGCGTCTACAAAACGTTAATATGATTGATGTGATAACAATTGTAAGATTATTTGAAAGAACCAATTTTTAAAAGCAAAAAAACTATACCTTGGGGAAAAGTTGTGTACATTACGGATAATGAGACGCTGATAGTATTTAACTCGTGAAGGAAGGTGCAATGTTTAATCCACCTCTGTCTGTGTGAAATAACTTGAGCAAATTATGCAAACAACACGGAGGAGAATTTGAGATTTTTGGATACAACTTCCAACCATTTTTTTTTGTTTTTGTGGGTTAGATAAAATCGCTCATCTGTGCCGTGAATAGCAAGATGAAACTGTATAAAGACCTTCTACAATACATAATTCAACTGTCCAGTATATTAATACACTTTGAGATCATGTTGATTAAAGAAATTGTCAATGAAATCCTACTAGTAAGATTCGCCCTCAATCTGTAATTTCTGTTGTCCTGTCATGATTCGGGTGGGCTGGGAGCATGCTGACTTGTTTGGCGTATGGGGTGCGTAATCCGAATTTTTGTATCAGTTCTAGGAAAGGGGCAAAAGTAGGGATAATGATTGATGCTAGCTGTGACGTGGATCTTTCCCTTGTACGACAGAATTGGGAAAAACGACTGTACAAAACCCTTCCCGCAAACCCCGCAACACACCAAAAGATTAAGTAATACTACAAGTTTAATAAATTTAGAACACGTAAGCGATTATTATACACAATTTAACGGGAACGTAAAAATAACTATTTTCTTTTAAACTACTTAATTACTTAAACTAAATTACTTATTAAAGTTCAGTTCTTTCCTTCTCCTTGAAAACTTCTCCAGGCACAAACAACAAGCAAACAAACTGCTGCAACAAACAAACCGCCCCAACAACCGTTCGCACAAACCTCTTCTCTCCTGGCGCCTTCCTTCTCTTACTTTGCTCTTGTCTGATTCTTTCTTCTCTCTGTTTTGTTCGCCTTGGGCTCCTTTTAACTTGCTTTCAACTCCTTGCACTCGCCGCCGCTGACAAAAGGAAAACACGGCTGGCTCCTGCCAATGGCTCTTGACAGTGACTTGAGCGACTTCGCCTACAACCTTTCAATTGAAACTTCTCAGTCCTTTTCCTTCTTCCAAGATGATAACAACCAACCACACCCACAAACAACCTGACCTCTATTTAAATTACTACACAATTATAATTACAAAGAAAATTCTAGAAAGCGCTAACTATAAAATGTACAATAAATACTAATTACACAAAAAGATATGAAATACACGGTGATGGGAATAATAATACCTAGTTAGACTACATTGAAATTTACAATACTTCACACAAATTCCTAGGACAATAGCTACTAATTTACTAGTGACATTCTTTCTTAAAAGATACGACGAATTAAGACTAAAAATAATTGACAATACCTCTAACGAATTTAAGATAATGAAAAGAAACGATTAAATATCTACATGCAAAGAAACAAAAACAATAACGAAAACATAAATAATAGGAATTTTTTTTGTGGCACTAGCCCGCATACAATTGTTAGCAATTGTTTAGCTATTCCATATGTGCTTATTTTCTGCGAACATAGCGTTTTTGCCAAAAGTAGTGCTTGACCTAAAGTTCTAAGCAACGTCAACGGTAACTCAGCTGAAATGACTCACAGGCCATTGTGAACAACAAGAAAACAAAGAAATGTGTTTTAATAAGTAATTTTTTACGGGGAGGTCTTGGTTGTCCGGGTCTTAAGCTTCGATCTTCGTTTTCCACTCTCCAAGCATTATCCAACCACGTCCTTTGTACTGGGGCCTCACCGCCTGGTATATTAATATTAATTTTTAAAGGCTTTGTCAAAACGGACGAAAAACCTAGAAATTACAGAAAGGAAACTTGGAGGAAGCAACTAAAATCGACCGAAAAACTACTCGTGATGAATGGACGGCGAAAGAGCTCAGATGAACAATTGTCCTTAGCAAGTTTGTTTCTTTTTTGTGCTATAAAAAAGCATCGTTTTTATATCGGCAAAAATCTCCCTCCTTCTTGCGGGCTTCTTTCTAAAGCTCTTTGGACGAGCAAAGAAAAAAGAAAAGTTGCCAAACTGCGATCCTCGCATGCTGAAGATGTCTTGTATCATACTTCAGGGTCGGCCAGGATTTTTGGGTATACGGTATACAGGGGCTTTTTAAATCCTTATACGGTATATTGCAGTTAAAAGACGAGTATTCGGTTTATCACTTCTTTGAATTTCAGTTATACGGTATACAATGGTTCCTTTTATTTTGGTTTCGTACATTTGGTTGAATTTTGGGTTTTTTTGGGAATTTTGGCGATTTTTTTCGGGTATACGGGTTTAGCACTACCGCCCCCCGGCCCCCTTGTTTTCAGTCCCACATCAGCTCATTTGTGTAAAAGGAAGCTTCATATAGATTTTGTGCACAGTTGTACTCAAGGCTCGGGTATACAAATCTGTGGTGAAAATAGGCATCCACAACTTAACACAGTTACTTCTGTATATTTCAAATTGCAGGAGTAAAAGCTAGAGTGACTGTGTAAACAAGGCAACAAAAACCTTAGCCTCAACGTAAGATTTTTCGGGGGCTCCCGATGGCAAATTTTATGTCAGTGTGCAACACAAAATTAAAGCTGCTATTGTTCAGTCCAAATAATTTTTGTTTGCAGATCCCAAATTCCTTTAATTACTGCCCACCTCACAAACTGTTTGTTGTTAGCCTTTCCAGAATTTGTGGCGGGTGGATTACAAGTTTTTTTTGTACTTTGAAATAATTATTATTATTTATTACTTAGTATTATTATCTATTATTACTTATTATGAATAATCTCTTGTTATTACTTCATCATAGGTTATATAGATTAATATAACATTAGTACTATTATTATCAATATTCATGATTACTATTCTTAGTCTCGCTATGTACACTAGCAATTTAATTCTATGAATGGCTAATACTTCGTAGGATCAAACATTCAGGTTGGAATAGAAAAGGGTTATAGCCAAATGTGTCACTTCGTGTTTGTAGGATGTTTTACATATATTTAAGCCTTTGTGCGCACGTCTGCGCCGAAAAAACAAAGTACACATCGTTGGTTGACTTGGTCTCAAAAGCTACATATTGGTGTCTGCTGTACAGGTATTCGACGGCAGTGTTACCTGTTGATTGCTTCCCATCCCCCCATTGTTGTCCTTCATTTACTTGCTTCCTGAATGAACTCTCTTCAAGTCTGTAGCGATGGAAGGACAAAGTCCCTCTCTAAGCTTGCATTATATCTTTCGGACACACTTTAAGTCAGTCATGCAGTTACACCACCTCCCAGTTCTGCCAGGACTTTTTCTAGGACTCTTTCAAAGATAACAGGACTTATTTATTGGGTGCGCCGATAGACCTCTTGTCATAATGGCAGCCAATAAAATATTCTTTCCTGTTTTAATACCTAATACGTGCCTTTCTAGCTTTGCTACAATCACCGATTGCAAATTTCAAAAGAATATTTGTTTCAAACTGAGGGCGAGTAGGTTCTGAATTAACATAAAATGCAACAGAATCTGTTAAAGGATGTTTGCCATTTGTGAAACGGGGTCTATTTCCCTGCTCTTACACTGAAGCGCAAAATCATTCAAACTTATCGTGTGTTCAGAGTTGGGTCAGATGGGTTGGGGAAGTAGCCATGATGCAAAGAGGGTGTGTATGGAGGGGGGGGGGGGGTGCATGGGCTTTTATTTCTGCTCGGTAAAAGGGTGGTCCTTACCTAAATACTGTCATGAAACAAATAGATAAATAAATAAGAAACACTATACACATGAAGAATAAAATAAAATTCGTGACATAAAAGAAAAGATCCTCGACAAGACTTTGTGTGCTCTTCCCGGAAAATGAAAAACTTTTATGTAAGCCACCTGTGAGCTACAACAATTGCGTGGATAAAACATTGAGTCTACTTAAAATTGAATTGCTCTTTTTAGAAGATTTGTTTGCCCATCCTCTCTGGGTCATAACGTGTAGCATAATCATGATAAAGGGATGATGTCCTCTTGCTACAGCTCACTACCTGCCCTCATCTTTTTTTTCCTAAAACGGAATAGATCTTATATGTTTTGGAGAGGTCAAGCAAATTTAAGTGAAGGGTCTCACTCTTCTTTCTGAATTTTCAATATGCTTACTCGCTTGTTGGTTACAAGACTATATCGAAATGCACAATCTCGCAACATATCTACTTTGGCGAAAAAAGTTTAACTATAACCTTATATGCCCTTTTTTATGCTTATATTCAAGGCAGTCAAAGAACTCTGTCGTTCGACCCTTTCCTTCCTCCTGGTGAGCTGATGGCGCGTGGTGAAACTCATCAAAGAAGAAAGGAGGGGGTTAGTTTCTACAAGAAACTGTTTGGTGCTTGCGTTCGTGGTGGGGAAGTAGTATATCAAAAATATTTGGGTTTTATCAACGGAGTTGATAATGTATAACTTGGCTCACCGTACAGAGATTCCTACTAAAGTCTGACGTCCCTTTCGACGCGTTCATCAAAGAAGACATTAAATTGTAGATCTCTGTATAGTTCATTAGCCCATCAGCAGATTTCAAAATAGTGATAAAACTATTGGTGTTTGAGGTCCCGTTTTTTTTGTTTATCGGGCCGTTTCGGGATTATTAAGGATCGCTCGGGTTTAACCAAATACCCACAGATGAATAGCGGTACAATAACTGTTTGATAAGTTCGGGTTTCAATTGCCCCCAAAAAGGGAACGCTTAGGACACTCATATCGTGCGGTGTTTTATACTAGAAGCAACAAACAATACAAAAATATCTGCAAAGAAACTTATTCCTGTTTGCCTATAGCCGCCTTTCTTACTGATGATAGTAGTAATAGTATTCAATATGCAGCATCGAGCGGTCTCGAAAACGCAAAGTCTAGTGGCATCACTGCTTTTGCTAGTGCACGATAGGGAATTCGAATTTGGCTTTGTGTAAGTCCCGTGCGTTGCGCGTTCTTCAATGATATGCGCTCGCGTCCGTAAAAAGCAGTGAAAGTTAATTTTTATTTTCAAAATCGAGGCCTTCGTGGTTTGTGCAGGCACTAAGTCTTCATGGGTTTAAACTTGTACCGTTTTTGTCACTGTTGAAGTCCTAGAAGGTAATAGGAACAAGTTGGTTTATAAATTTCTAAGTCACGTCGTCTTTAAGCTAATACTTCAGTTTAAATAATTGGTAGGAACGCTGGCAGTTATACAATTACAGTTTCTAGCCTTTCATGGTTCATTAGAACTTTCTGAAGCTATTTTGCGTTAGGACTAGCAACTAGTTATTATTTCCGTTATAAAACGAAAAATCAAACCGGGCAACATAGCAGGCACAAGAGACAGTCAACAGTCTTCACGGAATAAAATACGTTTATGCTTGCAGGCACTCTATTTGTAATCTCTACTTTTATCTTACCGTTGACGTTTTTCTGAATTTTTACAGGCGCAAAGTCGATAATGGAGGCGTGGCTCATGTATTGGGTTGAAGATTGGGGTAAGTTTCATAATTGGGTTAAAAAAAAAAGGTTTACAACCTTAGTGTTAAGAACATTTTTCGCTTTGAATTATTACTTGTTTTAATTATGTGGTATCCTTCTTCAACTCCATTTTTATTGATTTAATAGTTCCACTATCCCCATTCAAGCCTTTTCCGACATTTTCATTTGTTTTTCATTTGCTGATTTTTGCCTGTTCATATAATTCCCGTTGATATTGAGAGCACACCTTTGCACAAGAAAAGAGTTCAATCACTTTTGTGATTTGGAACTGACTTTTGAATCCAACATAACCCTTTCATTCTCTACGATCGGGAACACTGTGTCATTTCTCCCCAACTAGTGACATAGAGGTTTTTTTTGTTGGAAAATAAGTCCATTGAGAACTTGGTGTTATATGAAGATCGACACACTCTTTAGGCTGACTAATAATTTCTATTATCAAGTAAAAAAAAAACCCTGTTTTGACTGACATTTCATAAGAAACTTTAAAGAGGCAATTTACACACCCATCACTTGATCCTCCTACAGAACACAAAGCGGACAATTCATTCACAGAAATTTCGATCTTTGGTCTCTCATCATTTCATTGCTGATATTATAGCACTTATGATCTACAAGCTCAAGTATCTTGAAGGGGATAGTTGTCTTGAAAAACTGTGGTGTGCTTGCGTCGGATTGCCGCTGTGGGTAGAGTCGAAAGTACACGTACCTACCCGTGTAAAACATAAAATATTTCAAATCGATGGCTAATAATGTTTCGAGCTTGAAGTCCTTCGTGAGAGACGAAGTGAGGAATGTAGGGCTGTTTCATAAGTTATATTGGAAGTAGGGGAGCGAATTCCATTGATTGGAGATAATGTCACGAAAAAAAGCGACTAAATTAGCTGAATAAGAAGCGCTCATATAATAACCAGGGATTGAGAAGTGCCGAGTGGCGTTTGTTCTAAAGATCGTCGTTGCTGCGCGGTGTCGTGTGAGGGGTAAGGGAGGAAGAAGGCGTGGATTTTTCAGTCCTCGCCTTTCACCCCTCCCCCAACAAGCTTCTTACGCAAGCTGCGGGTGGGTTTCTGTGTTTCCTTCTTTGTACAAAAAGGCACAACGTGTCATGTTATTCATTCCCGCGTATCACTAAAACGACTGTGCCACTTGGGAGAAGTTCATCAGTACTCACCCCGTGTATATTTTTCTTGTTGCTCTCCTTTCCGTGTGCTAATAACTATTCATCTTCATGATTGTTACCCATTTCATTGTTTTCCCTCTATAACGCAGTTGAAGGCGGCTTTTGTGTGATCCTACCTACGTTTTCCAGACTTCCCCACTTTCAATCCCTTTTAGTGACTGAATATACTATGGGCAGTTGTAGGATAACAAAACTGATGTGACATTACCATTTCATTCGAAACTTTTGTAAATTCCTTTTTAGCGCTTCTAGTCTGTCTAACTGTCATGATCAGTTGCAAAAATTAACAGATACTCTTTCAACAACATTCGGTACATATAGTTGAATCGTTTACATCAGGCTCCGCGTTTAAAAATGATAGAGTCTTAAAACTATACATTTCTTTTTTGCTTTTTTGTCTAAATATCTTAATTAGCACGGTTGGCCGAGGGACATTCACCCAATTTCTTCTGTCTATTAGTTACAAATTTTATTTCAGCGCCTGAGTGTTTATGATCAAGACGTGAGCACCTATTTAACCGTTTGCCCATTGTTAATCCATGAGATCCTATCAACTTTCACCGGAAAAAAAAACCGAAATTGATATTGACAGCTAATTTATTTCAGAACTTTCTCCTTATAGTCTTTTAAACGACATGAGCACAGAGTTCGTAGCCAAGAGAAGCTAGTTTGTCTTTCCGTAAGGTTTAATCTTGCGATGGAGCCTTTATCGCCACACTCGGCCATTGGTGTAACGTTTGTTATTTTTCATCTCCTTTTTCGCATTGTGTCCTGGGGTGAGTTCCGATTTCAGGTTTACGTTCTAGTCATCATGATTAAAATATAGAAGACTGTAAGGCACGGAAGCTGTGTAGGGGACATGCGATATGAGAGGATGATGATATTAAAAAAAAATGCGTCATGCGATCTCAAAAATAATGCGAGAGGAAAAATCCGATTTGCGGGTTTATTACAGAAACATGTGTTGATAAACATAGGGAATCTCCTAGTTTGAAAATCTGAGCACGAGAAATCTAGAAAATGTTTAAATAGTAACGGATCGTCAGAAACAGGGAATCAAGTTAGAGGGAAATCGAGAGAGTTAAACTGGTGGAGGTGGGAGGTCTTTAAAAAAGGGAATCTCAAAAACGCGACTGAAATCTCTAAAAGGCGATGACCTATCAGTGGTCTGTATCCATCTTGCAAATCCTTTAAAACTATTAGCTTCCTCGTAGCAAAAGTTTCCGTAAGGTCCTGAGCTGATACTAGTGCAGACCAATTGTTCACAATTATAGCTCTCCAGCGGAGCTTTCCTTTTGGTTGACATATAATGCTACAAAACCGTTTCAAATGTCTCTTGACCTATCAGTCACACACACGCAGTTGAACACAACAATTTCCTCTCAGTAAACAGCGATCAACACCAAAGCTATCTATTTCTTTTTTGGATTATTGGCAAAAGCCAAAAAAACTTACAATTCATCCATATGATATTGACTCAACATCTGTGGCTGCCGAGCAAAATATTTGCAGTGGTTTTCCTTCCATGTTGGAACATTTTTAGGAAAATTTGGCCTTGTCTTTGGTTTTCATACTTTTCGTGGTGTCCACTGCCGCCGGCAAGCCCTTTTTGGTAATGGTATCCTTTTTCGTGCTACCGGAGCATCTCAAAACCAGTATTACATTCCTAACACATAATGAAATGACCTTAAAACTTTTAAACCCAAGACACCATGCAGGCATCTTTTGAACTTTGTATATTGTCATCAATATTTAACTATATTGAAGTCAACACTAGTGCTTCCAGTTTTATCAAATCCTTTGAAAGGAGCTGGTTAATAATCGTATTGTTTGAAATTTATATAGTAGCTACCATATAGTGTTTTGCGTATAGGCATTTCGACGGTTTTTCCGCGAGGGTGTTTTCCACTTCTCGATTGCAATCAGCGAATACAACAACTAGTCCATTAGAATTTTCTGCACGATCGCAACAAAGGACGCTCGATGACATAGTCCCGGTCCGTTATACTTCGTTATCTATATTGATGATTTTTTCTTGGGGAATTTGCTTCAACAAAATGTTTTTTTTCTCTCTTTGCTGACGACCCCAATTTCTTCTTTAAGCCTTGTGATCCAAGCGACTTAATTGAAGAATTGACTGTAATATTGATCTTGAAACTGTCTCGCACTGGTTTAGGTCTCTTAATATTGAGAAACCAAACTCATAAGTTTTCAGGCCTCATGGCCGAATAGATTTAGGTCATGTAATTTGAAAATTTTAAAGTACAACAGTTTCTAGGTGGTTATTAATTTTGGAGACCCCTCCATGTTTAGACTTTCAGACATAGTTTGATGCGTATTCTGCTTTTGAAGAAATTTGAATGTAGCTCAGAAAGTTACAAATGATTCAAAGAGCCAAACTATCGACAATAAGGTGGAGTGTCTTCATCAGGGGTAATCCATCGTCAATCGCAACAGTACAAATAGGTGTCACATAAACCAGTTTCTAAAAACGAGATGAATATTCGAAATTAGAGAACATCTGGGATCATTATTTACATTGCCTGTACTCACGTACATCCACATTAAAGTGCCGGATGTGTCTCGGCATTGTTGGCGATGACTCGGTGATTCTACAAAGTTCACACACTACTTACAGTCTAAGTCCACTCTTGGCTTTGCATTAGGCGCTAATTTATTTCCTCTTGTTGTGTATTTGTATGGTTCTTTACATTACATATCTCACCTACATAGGACTGTGAAGTCCACAAAGTACACTCAAAAGTAATTTTAAACAACCTTTGCGCTTGCTCTCACTCCCCCTTTACAAGGCATCTCGATCGCAGCGTAAAATTTTTTGCCGTTCAAGGTGTTAGCAGTCGCACCTTCAAATCTGAAGAAAAAAAGAAGCACTTTTTGATCATAGTAGCACTTTAACACAGCGCCTTCATTATGATATTTTAGGTGCTTTTGTAAAAACGTGAGTCCTCACCATTTCGCAAATTAGTGGTGACAGTTA
>NC_090869.1:384028-430673 GCF_036669935.1 Montipora foliosa | reverse complement strand
TTACCTCCGTATTGCCGGGTTGTCTATTTGTTTTTTTGGGCGAGACCTTGCATATATGACAGTTGTATTGTAAGCTTTGAAGAGAACTTTGTTTAGTTCGGGTAGGTTTGCGTAGTGAGGAATGGTGTTTGAAAAGTGTTTTTTTGAGGTGTGCTGAAAGTGCTATAATTGGCAATCATTTAGGACGAAATTGGGTGTTCACCTCTTGCACGCTTCAGGTAGTCATTAACACATTTTCTGACGGCAACAAACAGTTTTGGGTTGGTTTCATGTCAAATTTGGTGTTGAAAGTGTCAATACGTTGTAAGAAGTCTTAGTTGAAATCAGAGCGCACACAATAAGCGTGCGTACATTGTACCGATCACGTTTTGTTTACGTAAATGGTACGCAGGGAAATGAGTGTTGTGCTTCTTCTGCTGTGTGATAACAGGACGAACTTCTTTGCGGAAATTTAGTCTTTCACTGCAATTTGCAATGGAATCCGTTTTTATTTGAAAATATTTCCAGTGACAGTCTGTGGTTTTTCAGTTAGCCGTGAGGTAGGATCGAATTTCATACGAACGCGTGTCTGTTCGGTCAATAGTAAGCTAATGTATTTCAGTGGGTTGAAATCCCTGAAAACTAAGTTTTAAAGGAGATTCGAAAATGTGCAAAATGTTTCGGGAGTTTTGTTTTAGAATAAGTTAACGGTTTTCTGTTACTCAGTGGCCATGGCGTGAGGCACGGGTAATGCAATGGTTGCGTCATCGGTCAACGGTCTACGGTCTACAGTAGAATTAATGAAATCTTATCTACTTCTTAATGTTTTTCGAGTGTAGACCGTTGGAATTATGTAGACCGTTGCGAAAACTTCTTTTAACTGCCTGTTGCTTTTGTAATCATGAAAAGTCTATCTCAGGTTTTTTTTCTCGCCATTTGCATGTGTTGCATGTCAAAAAGGGAAAAGGTTGCCTTTTTTTTGGACGAAAATGTATTTGTGCGTGTTACGATGTTCGCGTTGACATGGTGACGTATTAATAAGTTAATAAAAAATGACAAGCTTATCATTCCGTAACCTGTTTATTTCTTTGTTTTGAACCGTCCTTCACTTTTATTGAAGAGATTTATATACAAGGAATAACAGCTTTTCAGCATTTCGTTCGCTGACCATTATCGTGAATTTTAAGCCTTTGAGCGCTTGTTCATTGAAGAGATTATATTATCAATAACAGTGTCGCCGCTCATGGCGTAAAGTGTACATTACACTATTTCAGCAAACTGTTGATAAGTCTCGTAGGTATTCTGTATCGCTTGGCGCTGAAACTCTTGTTCTACTAAATTGAACACGTTCTCAATCGGATTTATAATATGGCAACTGCGAACCGATGTTAAAAAATAATTTGCACCTGCACTATTCAACACCCTACGTGCTTTGAAATAGTTCAGTACTGGACAATTATCTTGGATAAATAATTTGGAATGACTCTTTGCACCTCACCTAAACATTTGGGAAACTTTCGACGGATGAAATCAGCAAAATCATTGCGAAAACAAACTTTGTCCGCGCTTACTCGACAAAACAGCGTATGTAACGTTATAAATAGAAATGGGTAATTTGCACTACTTTTCAAGTTTATTTTTATCAATTAGAACCCACTAGAACGCCATAACGTCTATTCCAGTTCAAGCTCCATTTTTCTGCTTTCCATTGATACCTTTGCTGAACCTATTGACTGTTCCGTTTAGTCGCAATGATGAATTACACGCGACAACCATCGAGACAAGCAGTTGCAAAAAGAGTTGAGACACTCACTGTTGATAACCGTACAATGCGTGTCATTCAAGTCAGCGCATCTCCACCCCCCTTCCCCCCAAGCAAAGTTGTTTCCATTTCCACTTGGCACTCAGACTAAAGGGTATCAACATTGAAAAAGGGGGGGGGGAGGGAGGGGCGTTCAGCCTTTTCTTATGAACTAGAAGAGAGGTTTTAGGAAGAAGAGGTGGATTTTCCATTCAGTGTCTCAACCTTTTTGCAATTGCTTGTCTAGTTGTTTTACCTCCGTATTGCCGGGTTGTCTATTTGTTTTTTGGGGCGAGACCTTGCATATATGACAGTTGTATTGTAAGCTTTGAGGATAAGTCTGTTTAGTTCGGGTAGGTTTGTGTTGTGAGGAATGGTGTTTGAAAATGTGTTTTTTTGAGGTGTGCTGAAAGTGCTATAATTGGCAATCATTTAGGACGAAATTGGGTGTTCACCTCTTGCACGCCTCAGGTAGTCATTAACATTTTCTGACGGCAACAAACACAGTCTGGGTTGGTTTGATGTCAAATTTGGTGTTGAAAGTGTCAATACGTTGTAAGAAGTCTTAGTTGAAATCAGAGCGCACACAATAAGCGTGCGTACATTGTACCGATCACGTTTTGTTTACGTAAATGGTACGCAGGGAAATGAGTGTTGCTTCTTCTGCTGTGTGATAACAGGACGAACTTCTTTGCGGAAATTTAGTCTTTCACTGCAATTTGCAATGGAATCCGTTTTTTATTTGAAAATATTTCCAGTGACAGTCAGTGGTTTTCAGTTAGCCGTGAGGTAGGATCGAATTTCATACGAACGCGTGTCTGTTCGGTCAATAGTAAGCTAATGTATTTCAGTGGGTTGAAATCCCTGAAAACTAAGTTTTAAAGGAGATTCGAAAATGTGCAAAATGTTTCGGGAGTCTTGTTTTAGAATAAGTTAACGGTTTTCTGTTACTCAGTGGCCATGGCGTGAGGCACGGGTAATGCAATGGTTGCGTCATCGGTCAACGGTCTACGGTCTACAGTGAGTTAATGAAATCTTATCTACTTCTTAATGTTTTTCGAGTGTAGACCGTCTGGAAGGACTTATGTCGACCGTTGCGAAAACTTCGTTGAACGGCCTGTTGCGTTTAGTAATCCTGAAAAGTCTATCAGCAGGTGGGTTTTTTCTCGCCAGTTGCATGTTTTGCATGTTTCCGGAAAGGGAGAAGGTTCCGTCGGTTTTTTTGGACGAAAAGTGTTTTTGTGCGTGTATACGAAGCGTTCGCGTTGACATGGTGACGTATTAATAATTTAATAAACAATGACAAGCTTATCATGCCGTAACCTGTTTATTTAGTTGTTTTGAACCGTCCTTCACTTTTATTGAAAGAGATTTATATGCAAAGGAATAACAGCTTTTCAGCACTTCGTGATCCGCTGACTTTATCGATGTGAATTTTAAGGCCTGTGAGCGCTGGTTCATGCTGAAGAGATTATATTATCAATAACAGTGCGTCGCCGCTCATGGCGGAAAGTGTACATTTTTTTTTAAAACAACAAAAAAAAAACTATTTCAGCAAACTGTTGATAAGTCTCGTAGGTTATTTCGGTATCGCTTTGCTCTGAAACTCTTGTTCTTACTAAATTGAACACTTTCTCAATCGGATTTATAATATGGCAACTGGCGAACAGTGGTTAGAAAATAATTGGCACCTTCAGCTATTCAACAGCCCTACGTGCTTTGAAATAGTTCAGTAACTCAGGACAATTATGCTTTGGATAACCATAATTTGGAATGACTCGTTGCACCTCACCTAAACAGTTATGGGAAACTTTCGACGGATGAACTCAGCAAAATCATTGCGACAACAAACTTTGTACCGCGCTTACTCGACCAAAACAGCGTATGTAACGTTATATAATAGAAATGGGTAATTTGCAACGTACATGTTCAAGTTTATTTTTATCAAGTAGGAAGCCAACTAGAACGCCATAACGTCTATTCCAGTTCAAGCTCCATTTTTTCGCTTTCCATTGATACCTTTAGGCTGAACCTATTGCCTGTTCCGTTTAGGTCGCAATGATGAATTACACGCGACAAACGCATCGAGACAAGCCGTTGCAAAAAGAGTTGAGACACTCACTGTTGATAACCGTACAATGCGTGTGCATTCAAGTCCGCGCATCTCCCACCCCCCTTCCCCCCCAAGCACAAATTGTTTCCATTTCCACTTGGCACCTCAGACTAAAGGGTATCAACATTGACAAAGGGGAAGGGTGGAGGGAGGAGGGCGTTCAGACCTTTTTTTCATGGAACTCGAAGCCGGGTTTTAGGAAGAAGAGGTGGATTTTCCTCTTCCGTAGTCTCAACCTTTTTTTTGCAATTTGCTTGTCTAGTTGTTTGAAACTCTCCGTATCCCGGTTAGTCTATTTGTAATTTGGGGCGATACCTTGAAAATATGACAGTTGTATTGTAAGCTTTGAAGAGAACTTTGTCTAGTTCAGGTAGGTTTGCGTAGTGAGGAATGGTGTTTGAAAAGGTGTTTTTTTGAGGTGTGCTGAAAGTGCTATAATTGGCAATCATTTAGGACGAAATTGGGTGTTCACCTCTTGCACGCCTCAGGTAGTCATTAACACATTTTCTGACGGCAACAAACACAGTTTTGGGTTGGTTTCATGTCAAATTTGGTTGAAAGTGTCAATACGTTGTAAGAAGTCTTAGTTGAAATCAGAGCGCACACAATAAGCATGCGTACATTGTACCGATCACGTTATTGTTTACGTAAATGGTACGCAGGGAAATGAGTGTTGTGCTTCTTCTGCTGTGTGATAACAGGACGAACTTCTTTGCGGAAATTTAGTCTTTCACTGCAATTTGCAATGGAATCCGTTTTTTATTTGAAAATATTTCCAGTGACATTCTGTGGTTTTCAGTTACCCGTGAGGTAGGATCGAATTTCATACGAACGCGTGTCTGTTCGGTCAATAGTAAGCTAATGTATTTCAGTGGGTTGAAATCCCTGAAAACTAAGTTTTAAAGGAGATTCGAAAATGTGCAAAATGTTTCGGGAGTCTTGTTTTAGAATAAGTTAACGGTTTTCTGTTACTCAGTGGCCATGGCGTGAGGCACGGGTAATGCAATGGTTGCGTCATCGGTCAACGGTCTACGGTCTACAGTGAGTTAATGAAATCTTATCTACTTCTTAATGTTTTTCGAGTGTAGACCGTTGGAATTATGTAGACCGTTGCGAAAACTTCTTTTAACTGACTGTTGCTTTTGTAATCATGAAAAGTCTATCTCAGGTTGTTTTTCTCTCGCCATTTGCATGTGTTGCATGTCAAAAAGGGAAAAGGTTGCCTTTTTTTTGGACGAAAATGTATTTGTGCGTGTTACGATGTTCGCGTTGACATGGTGACGTATTAATAAGTTAATAAAAGAATGACGAGCTTATCATTCCGTAACCTGTTTATTTCTTTGTTTTTAGCCGTCCTTCACTTTTATTGAAGAGATTTATATACAAGGAATAACAGCTTTTCAGCATTTCGTTCGCTGACCATTATCGTGAATTTTAAGCCTTTGAGCGCTTGTTCATTGAAGAGATTATATTATCAATAACAGTGTGGCCGCTCATGGCGTAAGGTGTACATTACACTATCTCAGCAAACTGTTGATAAGTCTCGTAGGTATTCTGTATTGCTTGGCGCTGAAACTCTTGTTCTTCTAAATTGAACACATTCTCAATCGGATTTATAAATGGCAACTGCGAACCGATGTTAAAAATAATTTGCACCTGCTCTATTCAACACCCTACGTGCTTTGAAATAGTTCAGTACTGGGCAATTATCTTGGATAAATAATTTGGAATGACTCTTTGTACCTCACCTAAACATTTTGGGAAACTTTCGACGGATGAAATCAGCAAAATCATTGAGAAAACAAACTTTGTCCGCGCTTACTCGACAAAACAGCGTATGTAACGTTATAAATAGAAATGGGTAATTTGCACTACATTTCAAGTTTATTTTTATCAATTAGAACCCAACTAGAACGCCATAACGTCTATTCCAGTTCAAGCTCCATTTTTCGCTTTCCATTGATACCTTTGCTGAACCTATTGACTGTTCCGTTTAGTCGCAATGATGAATTACACGCGACAACCATCGAGACAAGCAGTTGCAAAAAGAGTTGAGACACTCACTGTTGATAACCGTACAATGCGTGTCATTCAAGTCAGCGCATCTCCAACCCCCCTTCCCCCCAAAGCAAAGTTGTTTCCATTTCCACTTGGCACTCAGACTAAAGGGTGGCAACATTGAAAAAGGGGAGGGGGAGGGAGGGGCGTTCAGCATTTTCTTATGAACTAGAAGAGAGGTTTTAGGAAGAAGAGGTGGATTTTCCATTCAGTGTCTCAACCTTTTTGCAATTGCTTGTCTAGTTGTTTTACCTCCGTATTGCCGGTTGTCTATGTTTTTTGGGGCGAGACCTTGCATATATGACAGTTGTATTGTAAGCTTTGAAGAGAACTTTGTCTAGTTCAGGTAGGTTTGCGTAGTGAGGAATGGTGTTTGAAAAGGTGTTTTTTTGAGGTGTGCTGAAAGTGCTATAATTGGCAATCATTTAGGACGAAATTGGGTGTTCACCTCTTGCACGCTCAGGTAGTCATTAACACATTTTTCTGACGGCAACAAACAGTTTTGGGTTGGTTTCATGTCAAATTTGGTGTTGAAAGTGTCAATACGTTGTAAGAAGTCTTAGTTGAAATCAGAGCGCACACAATAAGCATGCGTACATTGTACCGATCACGTTATTGTTTACGTAAATGGTACGCAGGGAAATGAGTGTTGTGCTTCTTCTGCTGTGTGATAACAGGACGAACTTCTTTGCGGAAATTTAGTCTTTCACTGCAATTTGCAATGGAATCCGTTTTTTATTTGAAAATATTTCCAGTGACATTCAGTGTTTTTCAGTTACCGTGAGGTAGGATCGAATTTCATACGAACGCGTGGTCTGTTCGGGTCAATAGTAAGCTAGATGTATTTCCGTGGGTTGATGTTGACTCCCTGACAAACTACAGTTCTTTTAAAGGACGAGATTCGGAAAATGTTGCACAATGTTTCGGGAGTCTTGTTTTAGAATAAGTTAACGGTTTTCTGTTACTCCTGGCAATGGCGTGAGGAGGCACGGGTAATGCAATGGTTGCGTCATCACGGTCAACGGTCTACGGTCTACAGTCGGAGTTAATGAAAATCTTATCTAATTCTTAATGTTTTTAGAGTGTTAGGACCGTGGAAATTATGTAAGACCGTTGCGAAAACTTCTTTTAACTGACTGTTGCTTTTGTTAATCATGCAAAGTCTATATCAGGTTGTTTTTCTCGCCATTTGCATGTGTTGCATGTCAAAAAGGGGGAAAAAGGTTGCCTTTTTTTGGACGAAAAATGTATTTGTGCGTGTTACGATGTTCGCGTATGACTCATGGGGACGTATTCATAAGTTACTAAAAGAATGACGAGCTTATCATTCCGTAACCTGGTTTATTTCTTTGTTTTTATCCGTTCCTTCACTTTTATTGAAGAGATTTATATACAAGGAATAACCGCTTTTCAGCATTTCGTTTACGCTGACACATTATCGTGAAGTTTAAGTCTTTGAGCGCTTGTTCAGTGAAGAGATTATATTATCAATAACAGTTGTGGACGCTCATGGCGTTACGTTTGTACATTACACCTATTCTCAGCAAAATGTTGAGAAGTCTCGTAGGTATTCTGTATGGCTTGGCGCTGAATGAACTCGTCTGTTCTTCTAAATTGAACACATTCTTCAATCGGATTTATAATTTATGGCAACTGCGAACCGATTGTTAAAAATAAATTTGCACCTGCTCTATTCAAACACCCTCCGTGCTTCTGAAATAGTTCAGTACTGGGCAATTATCTTGGATAAATAATTTGGAATGACTCTTGGTACCTCACCTAAACATTTTTGGGAACCTTTCGACCGCTGAAATCAGCAAAATCATTGCGAAAACAAACTTTGTCCGCGATTACTCGCCAAACAAAACAGCGTATGTAACGTTATAACCCACCCAATAGAAACTGGGTAATGTGCACTCCATTTCAAGTTTATTTTTATCAATTAGAACCCCAAACTAGAACGCAATAACGTCTATTTCAGTTCAAGCTCCATTTTTCGGCTTTCCATTGATACCTTTGCTGAACGATTGACGGTTCCGTTTAGTCGCAATGATGAATTACACGCGACAACCATCGAGACAAGCAAGAGTAGTTGCCAAAAAGAGTTGAGGACACTCACTGTTGATAACCGTACAATGCGTGTCATTCAAGTCAGCGCATCTCCAACCCGCCCTTTGCCCCACACAAGCAAAGTTGTTTCCATTTCCACTTGGCACTCAGGAGACTAAAGGGTCGTCAACAGTGAAAAAGGGGAGGGGGGAGGGAGGGGCGTTCAGCCGTTTCTTATGCACTAGCAGAGAGGTTTTAGGAAGAAGAGGTGGATTTTCCATTCAGTGTCTCAACCTTTTTGCAATTGCTTGTCTAGTTGTTTTACCTCCGTATTGCCGGGTTGTCTATTTGTTTTTTGGGGCGAGACCTTGCATATCTGTCAGTGGTATTGTAAGCTTTGAAGAGAACTTTGTCTAGTTCAGGTAGGTTTGCGTAGTGAGGAATGGTGTTTGAAAAGGTGTTTTTTTGAGGTGTGCTGAAAGTGCTATAATTGGCAATCATTTAGGACGAAAGTGGGTGTTCACATCTTGCACGCCTAAGGTAGTCATTAACACAATTTCTGACGGCAACAAACACAGTTTTGGGTTGGTTGCATTGCAAATTTGGTGTTGAAAGTGTCAATTACGGTTGTAAGAAGTCTTAGTTGAAATCAGAGCGCACACAATAAAGCAATGGCGTACATTGTACCGATCACGTTATGTTTACGTAAATGGTACGCAGGGAAAATGAGTGTTGTGCTTCTTATGCTGTGTGATAACAGGACGAACTGCTTTGCGGAAAATTAGTCTTTCAACGTGCAATTTGCAATAGGGATACGCGTTTGTTTATTTGAAAATATCTCCAGTGAACACATTCACAGTGGTTTTCTGTTACCCGTGAGGTAGGGTCGAATTTCATACGAACGCGTGTCTGTTCGGTTCAATTAGTAAGCTATTGTATTTTCAGTGGGTTGAAATCCCTGAAAACTAAGTTTTAAAGGAGATTCGGAAAAGGTGCCAAAATGTTTCGGGAGTCTTGTTTTAGAATAAGTTAACGGTTTTTCGGTACTCAGTGGCCATGAGCGGTGGAGGCCCTGAGGTAATGCAATCGGTTGCGTCATCGGTCAACGGTCTACGGTCTACAGTGGAGTTAATGAAATCTTATCTACTTCTTAATGTTTGCGAGTGTAGACCGTTGGAAAATATGTAGGACCTTTGCGAAAACTTCTTTTTAAACTGACTGTTGCTTTTGTAATCATGAAACGTCTATCTCAGGTTGTTTTTCTCGCATTTGCATGTGTTGCATGTCAAACAAGGGAAAAGGTTGCCTTTTTTTTTGGAAACCGGAAAAAAAAAATGTATTTGTGACGTGTTACGATAGTTTCGCGTTGAACATGGTGGAGTATTAGAACAGTTAATAAAAAGAATGACGAGCTTATCATTCCGTAACCTGTTTATTTCTTTGTTTGTTTTAGCCGGCCTGCACTTTTATTGAAGAGATTTATAGTACAAGGAATTAACAGCTTTTCAGCATTTCGTTCGGCTGACCATTTATTCGTGAATTTTAAAGCTTTGAGCGCTTGTTCATTGAAAGAGATTATATTATCAATTAACAGTGTGGCCGCTCAGGGCGCGTAAGGTGATACATTACACTATCTCAAGCAAAACTGGTGATAAGTCTCGTAGGTATTTCTGTATTGCTTGGCGCTGAAAACTCTTGTTTCTTCTTATAAATTGAACACATTCCTCAATCGGAGTTATAATATGGCAACTGCGAACCGAATGTTAAAAAATAAGTTTGCACCTTTTCCTGCCCCCTCTATTCAAAAACCCTACGTGCTTTGAAATAGTTCAGTAACTGGGGCAATTATCTTGGATTAAATAATTTGGAATGACTCTTTGTACCTCACCTAAACATTTGGGGGAAACTTTCGGACGGCATGAAATCAGCAAAAATCATTGAGGGAAAACAAACTTTGTGCCGCGCTTACCTACATCGACAAAACAGCGTACTGTAACGTTATAAAGTAGAAATGGGTAATTTGCACTACCATTTCAAGTTTATTTTTTATATCAATTAGAACCCAACTAGAACGCCATAACGTCTATTCCATTTCAAGCTCCATTTTTCGGCTTGTCCATTGATACCTTTGCTGAACCTATTGACTTTTCCGTTTAGTCGCAATGATTCAATTAGACGCGACAACCCTCGAGACAAGCAGTTTGCAAAAAGAGTTGAGACACTCACTGTTGATAACCGTACAATGCGTGTCATTCAAGTCAAGCGCATCTCCAACCCCCCCCTTGCCCCCCAAGCAAAGTTGTTTCCCATGTCCACTTGGCACTCAGACTAAAGGGTGTCAACAGTGAAAAGGGGAGGGGGTAGGGAGGGGCGTTCAGCCTTGTCTTATGAACTAGAAGAGAGTTTTAGGAAGCAAGAGGTGGATTTTCCATTCAGTGTCTCAACCTTTTTGCAATTGCTTGTCTAGTTGTTTTACCTCCGTATTGCCGGGTTGTCTATTTGTTTTTTGGGGCGAGACCTTGCATATATGACAGTTGTATGGTAAGCTTTGAAGGAGAACTTTGTTAGTTCAGGTAGGGTTGCGTAGTGAGGAATGAGTGTTTGAAAGGTGGGTTTTTGAGGTGGCTTCTGAAAGTGCTATAATTGGCAATCATTTAGGTACGAAATTGTTTCTTCACGCTCGTGCACGCCCTCCGTTAGTCCTTAACACACTTTTCTGAACGGCAACAACCACAGTTTTTGGGTTGGGGGGTGTTTCATGTCAAATTTGGTGTTCGAAAGTGTCAATACAGGTGTAAGAATTCTTAGTTGAAATCATAGCGCACACAATAAGCATGCGTAAATTCGTACCGATCACGTTATTGTTTACGTAAATGGTACCCGGGAAACGGGAAATGAGTGTTGTGCTTCTTCTGCGGTGTGTTAACAGGACGAACTTCTTCTTTGTGCTGAAATTTAGTCTTTCACTGCAATTTGCAATTGAATCCGTTTTTTATTTGCAAATATTTCCAGTGACATTCAGTGGTTTGCAGTTCCCCCGTGGAGGTCGGATCGAATTTCATACGAACGCGTGTCTGTTCGGTCAATAGTACGCTAATGTATTTCAGTACAGGCATTTGGGTTGAAATCCCTGAAACACTAAGTTTTAAAGGAGATTCGAAAATGTGTGCAACTGTTTCGGCGTCTTGTTTTAGAATAAGTAATCGGTTTATCTGTTCCTCAGACTGGCCATGGCTGTGATGCACGGGTAATGCAAGGTTTGCGTCATCGGTCAACGGTCGTACGGTCTACAGTGGAAGTTAGATGAAATCTTATCTACTTCTTAATGTTTTTTCGAGTGTAGAACCGGTGGAATTATGTAAACCGTTGCGAAAACTTCTTTTAGACTGCGACTGTTGCTTTTGTAATCATGAAAATTCTATCTCAGGTTTGTTTTTCTTCAGCCATTTGCATGTGTTGCATGTCAAAAAGGGAAAAGTTAGCCTTTTTTTTTGGACGAAAATGTATTTGTGAGTGTTTACTATGTTCGGCGTTGCCCATGGTGCTGTATTAATAAGTTAATAAAAAAATGACGAGCTAGATCATTCGCTGTAACCTGTTATAGTTCTTTGTTTTTTAGCCGTCCTTCTTCCTTTTATTGAAGAGATTTATATACAAGAGAATAACAGCTTATTCTAGCCATTTCGTTCGCTGACCATTATCGTGAATTTTACTCCTTTGAGCGCTTGTTCATTGAAGAGATTATATTAGCAATAACAGTGTGGCCGCCTCATGGCGTAAGTTGTAGCATTACACTATCTCAGCAAACTGTTGATAAGTCTCGTCAGGTATTCTGTATTGCCTTGGCGCTGAAACTCCTGTTCTTCTAATTTGACCACATTCTCAAGTCGGGATTTACTAATATGGCAAACTGCGACCCGGATGTTAAAAAATAATTTGCACCTGCTTCTCATCAACAACCCTACGTGCTTTGAAATCGTTCAGTGACTGGTCAATTATCTTGGATAAATAATTTGGAAGTACTCTTTGTACCTCACCTAAACAATTTTGGAAACTTTCGGGGGGGGGGGGGGGGTTTCGACGGATGAACTCAGCAAAATCCTTGAGAAAACAAACTTTGTCCGCGCTTACTTCGACAAAACAGCGTAGGTAACGTTATAAATAGAAATGGGTAATTTGCACTACCTTTCCGTTTATTTTTATCCATTAGAACCCAACTCGTAACGCCATAAACGTCTAGGTCAGTTCAAGCTCCATTTTTCCGGGCTGCCCATTGAGACCTTTGCTGAACCTATTGACTGTTCCGTTTAGTCGCAATGATGAATTACACGCGACAACCATCGAGACAAGCAGTTGCAAAAAGAGTTGAGACACTCACTGTTGATAACCGTACAATGCGTGTCATTCAAGTCAGCGCATCTCCAACCCCCCTTGCCCCCCAAGCAAAGTTGTTTCCATTTCCACTTGGCACTCAGACTAAAGGGTGTCAACATTGAAAAAGGAGAGGGGGGAGGGAGGGGCGTTCAGCCTTTTCTTATGAACTAGAAGAGAGGTTTTAGGAAGAAGAGGTGGATTTTCCATTCAGTGTCTCAACCTTTTTGCAATTGCTTGTCTAGTTGTTTTACCTCCGTATTGCCGGGTTGTCTATTTGTTTTTTGGGGCGAGACCTTGCATATATGACAGTTGTATTGTAAGCTTTGAAGAGAACTTTGTTTAGTTCAGGTAGGTTTGCGTAGTGAGGAATGGTGTTTAAAAAGGTGTTTTTTTGAGGTGTGCTGAAAGTGCTATAATTGGCAATCATTTAGGACGAAATTGGGTGTTCACCTCTTGCACGCCTCAGGTAGTCATTAACACATTTTCTGACGGCAACAAACACAGTTTTGGGTTGGTTTCATGTCAAATTTGGTGTTGAAAGTGTCAATACGTTGTAAGAAGTCTTAGTTGAAATCAGAGCGCACACAATAAGCATGCGTACATTGTACCGATCACGTTATTGTTTACGTAAATGGTACGCAGGGAAATGAGTGTTGTGCTTCTTCTGCCTGTGTGATAACAGGACGAACCTCTTATGCGGAAATTTAGTCTTTGACTGCAATTTGCAATGGAATCCTTTTTTTTATTTGGAAATATTTCCATTGACAGTCCTGTGGTTTTCAGTTAGCCGTGAGGTATGATCGGAATGTCATACGAACGCCATGTCTGTTCTGGTGTCAATAGTAAGCTAAATGTATTTCAGTGGGTTGTCAATCCCTGGAAAACCTAAGTGTTTTAAAGAATATACTCGAAAATTTGCAAAATGTTTCGGGAGTTTTTTGTTTTAGAATAATTTAACGGTTTTCTGTTATCTCAGTGGCCATGGCGATGACGGCACTGCGTGAATGCAATGGTTGAGTCAATCGGTCAACGGTTCTACGGTCTACAGTAGAATTAATGAAAAATCTTATCTCACTTCTTAATGTTTTTCGAGTTGTAGACCGTTGGAATTTATGTAGACCGTTTGCGAAAACTTTCTTTTAACTGCCTGTTGCTTTGTGTAATCATGAAAGTCTATCTCAGGTTGTTTTTATCGCCCCCGCCATTTGCATGTGTGTGACCTGTCAAAAAGGGAAAAGGTTGCCTTTTTTTTGGGACGACAATGTATTTTGTTGCGTGTTAGCGAGGATGTTCGCGTTGACAAATGGTGACGTATTAATAAGGTTAATCAGGAATGACAAGCTTATCATTCCCGTAACCTGTTTTATAGTTTCTTTGTTTTGAACCGTGTTCCTTCACTTTCTATTAAAGAGATTTATAGACCGAATACCGCTTTTCAGCATCCTCGTGGTTCACTGACCTTATCCGTGAAATTGTTTAAGCCTTTGAGCGCTTGTTCATTGAAGAGATTATATTATCAATAACAGTGTCGCTGCTCATGGCGTAAATTGCCACATTACACTATGTCAGCAACCCGTTGATAAGTCTCGTAGGTATTCTGTATCGCTCTGGGTGCTGGAAACTCTTGTTCTAACTAAATTGAACACGTTCTCATCGGATTTATAATATGGCAACCTGCGAACCGGGGTGTTAAAAAATAATTTTGTACCTGCCACTATTCAACACCCTACGTGCTTTGAAATAGTTCAGTACTGGGACAATTATCTTGGATAAATAATTTGGAATGGACGCTTTGCACCTCACCTAAACATTTTGGGAAACTTTCGACGGATGAAATCAGCAAAATCATTGCGAAAACAAACTTTGTCCGCGCTTACGCGACAAAACATCGTATGTAACGTTATAAATAGAAATGGGCAATTTGCATTACTTTTCAAGTTTATTTTTATCAATTAGAACCCAACTAGAACGCCATAAACGTCTATTCCAGTTCAAGCTCCATTTTCTGGCTTTCCATTGATACCTTTGCTGAACCTATTGACTGTTCCGTTTAGTCGCAATGATGAATTACACGCGACAACCATCGAGACAAGCAGTTGCAAAAAGAGTTGAGACACTCACTGTTGATAACCGTACAATGCGTGTCATTCAAGTCAGCGCATCTCCACCCCCCTTGCCCCCTAAGCAATGTTGTTTCCATTTCCACTTGGCACTCAGACTAAAGGCTTCAACATTGAAAAAGGGGAGGGGGGAGGGAGGGGCGTTCAGCCTTTTCTTATGAACTAGAAGAGGGGTTTTAGGAAGAAGAGGTGGATTTTCCATTCAGTTCTCAACCTTTTTGCAATTGCTTGTCTAGTTGTTTTACCTCCGTATTGCCGGGTTGTCTATTTGTTTTTTGGGGCGGACCTTGCATATATGACATTTGTATTGTAAGCTTTGAAGAGAACTTTGTTTAGTTCGGGTAGGTTTGCGTAGTGAGGAATGGTGTTTAATAAGGGGTTTTTTTGAGGTGTGCTGAAAGTGCTATAATTGGCAATCATTTAGGACGAAATTGGGTGTTCACCTCTTGCACGCTTCATGTAGTCATTAACACATTTTCTGACGGCAACAACCACAGTTTTGGGTTGCTTTCATGTCAAATTTGGTGTTGAAAGTATCAATGCGTTGTAAGAAGTCTTAGTTGAAATCAGAGCGCACACAATAAGCATGCGTACATTGTACCGATCACCTTTTTTTTACGTAAATGGTACGCAGGGAAATGAGTGTTGTGCTTCTTCTGCTGTGTGATAACAGGACGAACCTCTTTGCGGAAATTTAGTCTTTGACTGCAATTTGCTATGGAATCCGTTTTTTATTTGGAAATATTTCCAGTGACAGTCTGTGGTTTTCAGTTAGCCGTGAGGTAGGATCGAATTTCATACGAACGCGTGGCTGTTCGGTCAATAGTAAGCTAATGTATTTCAGTGGGTTGAAATCCCTGAAAACTAAGTTTTAAAGAATATTCGAAAATGTGCAAAATGTTTCGGGAGTTTTGTTTTAGAATAAGTTAACGGTTTTCTGTTAATCAGTGGCCATGGCGTGAGGCACGGGTAATGCAATGGTTGCGTCATCGGTCAACGGTCTACGGTCTACAGGTAAATTAATGAAATCTTATCTACTTCTTAATGCTTTTCGAGTTGTAGACCGTTGGAATTATGTAGACCGTTGCGAAAACTTCTTTTAACTGACTGTTGCTTTTGTAATCATGAAAAGTCTATCTCAGGTTGTTTTTCTCGCCATTTGCATGTGTTGCATGTCAAAAAGGGAAAAGGTTGCCTTTTTTTTGGACGAAAATGTATTTGTGCGTGTTACGATGTTCGCGTTGACATGGTGACGTATTAATAAGTTAATAAGGGATGACAAGCTTATCATTCCGTAACCTGTTTATTTCTTTGTTTTGAACCGTCCTTCACTTTTATTAAAGAGATTTATATACAAGGAATAACAGCTTTTCAGCATCTCGTTCACTGACCATTATCGTGAATTTTAAGCCTTTGAGCGCTTTTTCATTGAAGAGATTATATTTATCAATACTAGTGTCCCTGCCTCATGGCGTAAAGTGCACATTACACTATTTCAGCAAACCGTTGATAAGTCTCGTAGGTATTCTGTATCGCTTGGTGCTGAAACTCTTGTTCTACTAAATTGAACACGTTCTCAATCGGATTTAT
Source organism: Montipora foliosa (assembly GCF_036669935.1). Taxonomy (NCBI): domain Eukaryota; kingdom Metazoa; phylum Cnidaria; class Anthozoa; order Scleractinia; family Acroporidae; genus Montipora; species Montipora foliosa. The sequence goes on along the minus strand of NC_090869.1, from coordinate 414,589 downwards.
AATATGGCAACTGCGAACCGGTGTTAAAAATAATTTGTACCTGCACTATTCAACACTCCTACGTGCTTTGAAATAGTTCAGTACTGGACAATTATCTTGGATAAATAATTTGGAATGACTCTTTTCACCTCACGTAAACATTTTGGGAAACTTTCGACGGATGAAATCAGCAAAATCATTGCGAAAACAAACTTTGTCCGCGCTTACTCGACAAAACATCGTATGTAACGTTATAAATAGAAATGGGTAATTTGCATTACTTTTCAAGTTTATTTTTATCAATTAGAACCAACTAGAACGCCATAACGTCTATTCCAGTTTCAAGCTCTCCATTTTTCTGCTTTCCATTGATACCTTTGCTGAACCTATTGACTGTTCCGTTTAGTCGCAATGATGAATTACACGCGACAACCATCGAGACAAGCAGTTGCAAAAAGAGTTGAGACACTCACTGTTGATAACCGTACAATGCGTGTCATTCAAGTCAGCGCATCTCCAACCCCCCTCCCCCCTAAGCAAAGTTGTTTCCATTTCCACTTGGCACTCAGACTAAAGGCTATCAACATTGAAAAAGGGGAGGGGGGAGGGAGGTGCGTTAAGCCTTTTCTTATGAACTAGAAGAGGGGTTTTAGGAAGAAGAGGTGGATTTTCCATTCAGTGTCTCAACCTTTTTGCAATTGCTTGTCTAGTTGTTTTACCTCCGTATTGCCGGGTTGTCTATTTGTTTTTTTGGGGCGAGACTTGCATATATGACATTTGTATTGTAAGCTTTGAAGAGAACTTTGTTTAGTTCGGGTAGGTTTGCGTAGTGAGGAATGGTGTTTGAATATGTGTTTTTTTGAGGTGTGCTGAAAGTGCTATAATTGGCAATCATTTAGGACGAAATTGGGTGTTCACCTCTTGCACGCTTCAGGTAGTCATTAAACACATTTTCTGACGGCAACAACCACAGTTTTGGGTTGCTTTCATGTCAAATTTGGTGTTGAAAGTATCAATGCGTTGTAAGAAGTCTTAGTTGAAATCAGAGCGCACACATAAGCATGCGTACATTGTACCGATCACCTTTTGTTTACGTAAATGGTACGCCAGGGAAATGAGTGTTGTGCTTCTTCTGCTGTGTGATAACAGGACGAACCTCTTTGCGGAAATTTTAGTCTTTGACTGCAATTTTGCAATGGAATCCGTTTTTTATTTGGAAATATTTCCAGTGACAGTCTGTGGTTTTCAGTTAGCCGTGAGGTAGGATCTAATTTCATACGAACGCGTGTCTGTTCGGTCAATAGTAAAGCTAATGTATTTCAGTGGGTTGAAATCCCTGAAAACTAAGTTTTAAAGAAGATTCGAAAATGTGCAAAATGTTTCGGGAGTTTTGTTTTAGAATAAGTTAACGGTTTTCTGTTACTCAGTGGCCATGGCGTGAGGCACGGGTAATGCAATGGTTGCGTCATCGGTCAACGGTCTACGGTCTACAGTAGAATTAATGAAATCTTATCTACTTCTTAATGCTTTCGAGTGTAGACCGTTGGAATTATGTAGACCGTTGCGAAAACTTCTTTTAACTGCCTGTTGCTTTTGTAATCATGAAAAGTCTATCTCAGGTTGTTTTTCTCGCCATTTGCATGTGTTGCATGTCAAAAAGGGAAAAGGTTGCCTTTTTTTTGGACGAAAATGTATTTGTGCGTGTTACGATGTTCGCGTTGACATGGTGACGTATTAATAAGTTAATAAAGGAATGACAAGCTTATCATTCCGTAACCTGTTTATTTCTTTGTTTTGAAACCGTCCTTCACTTTTATTAAAGAGATTTATATACAAGGAATAACAGCTTTTCAGCATCTCGTTCACTGACCATTATCGTGAATTTTAAGCCTTTGAGCGCTTGTTCATTGAAGAGATTATATTATCAATAACAGTGTCGCTGCTCATGGCGTAAAGTGCACATTACACTATTTCAGCAAACCGTTGATAAGTCTCGTAGGTATTCTGTATCGCTTGGTGCTGAAACTCTTGTCTACTAAATTGAACACGTTCTCAATCGGATTTATAATATGGCAACTGCGAACCGGTGTTAAAAAATAATTTGTACCTGCACTATTCAACCCTACGTGCTTTGAAATAGTTCAGTACTGGACAATTATCTTGGATAAATAATTTGGAATGACTCTTTGCACCTCACCTAAACATTTTGGGAAACTTTCGACGGATGAAATCAGCAAAATCATTGCGAAAACAAACTTTGTCCGCGCTTACGCGACAAAACATCGTATGTAACGTTATAAATAGAAATGGGTAATTTGCATTACTTTTCAAGTTTATTTTTATCAATTAGAACCCAACTAGAACGCCATAACGTCTATTCCAGTTCAAGCTCCATTTTTCTGCTTTCCATTGATACCTTTGCTGAACCTATTGACTGTTCCGTTTAGTCGCAATGATGAATTACACGCGACAACCATCGAGACAAGCAGTTGCAAAAAGAGTTGAGACACTCACTGTTGATAACCGTACAATGCGTGTCATTCAAGTCAGCGCATCTCCAACCCCCCTCCCCCCTAAGCAAAGTTGTTTCCATTTCCACTTGGCACTCAGACTAAAGGCTATCAACATTGAAAAAGGGGAGGGGGGAGGGAGGGGCGTTCAGCCTTTTCTTATGAACTAGAAGAGGGGTTTTAGGAAGAAGAGGTGGATTTTCCATTCAGTGTCTCAACCTTTTTGCAATTGCTTGTCTAGTTGTTTTACCTCCGTATTGCCGGTTGTCTATTTGTTTTTTGGGGCGAGACCTTGCATATATGACATTTGTATTGTAGCTTTGAAGAGAACTTTGTTTAGTTCGGGTAGGTTTGCGTAGTGAGGAATGTGTTTGAATATGTGTTTTTTTGAGGTGTGCTGAAAGTGCTATAATTGGCAATCATTTAGGACGAAATTGGGTGTTCACCTCTTGCACGCTTCAGGTAGTCATTAACACATTTTCTGACGGCAACAACCACAGTTTTGGGTTGCTTTCATGTCAAATTTGGTGTTGAAAGTATCAATGCGTTGTAAGAAGTCTTAGTTGAAATCAGAGCGCACACAATAAGCATGCGTACATTGTACCGATCACCTTTTGTTTACGTAAATGGTACGCAGGGAAATGAGTGTTGTGCTTCTTCTGCTGTGTGATAACAGGACGAACCTCTTTGCGGAAATTTAGTCTTTGACTGCAATTTGCAATGGAATCCGTTTTTTTATTTGGAAATATTTCCAGTGACAGTCTGTGGTTTTCAGTTAGCCGTGAGGTAGGATCGAATTTCATACGAACGCGTGTCTGTTCGGTCAATAGTAAGCTAATGTATTTCAGTGGGTTGAAATCCCTGAAAACTAAGTTTTAAAGAAGATTCGAAAATGTGCAAAATGTTTCGGGAGTTTTGTTTTAGAATAAGTTAACGGTTTTCTGTTACTCAGTGGCCATGGCGTGAGGCACGGGTAATGCAATGGTTGCGTCATCGGTCAACGGTCTACGGTCTACAGTAGAATTAATGAAATCTTATCTACTTCTTAATGCTTTTCGAGTGTAGACCGTTGGAATTATGTAGACCGTTGCGAAAACTTCTTTTAACTGCCTGTTGCTTTTGTAATCATGAAAAGTCTATCTCAGGTTGTTTTTCTCGCCATTTGCATGTGTTGCATGTCAAAAAGGGAAAAGGTTGCCTTTTTTTTGGACGAAAATGTATTTGTGCGTGTTACGATGTTCGCGTTGACATGGTGACGTATTAATAAGTTAATAAAGGAATGACAAGCTTATCATTCCGTAACCTGTTTATTTCTTTGTTTTGAACCGTCCTTCACTTTTATTAAAGAGATTTATATACAAGGAATAACAGCTTTTCAGCATCTCGTTCACTGACCATTATCGTGAATTTTAAGCCTTTGAGCGCTTGTTCATTGAAGAGATTATATTTATCAATAACAGTGTCGCTGCTCATGGCGTAAAGTGCACATTACACTATTTCAGCAAACCGTTGATAAGTCTCGTAGGTATTCTGTATCGCTTGGTGCTGAAACTCTTGTTCTACTAAATTGAACACGTTCTCAATCGGATTTATAATATGGCAACTGCGAACCGGTGTTAAAAAATAATTTGTACCTGCACTATTCAACACCCTACGTGCTTTGAAATAGTTCAGTACTGGACAATTATCTTGGATAAATAATTTGGAATGACTCTTTGCACCTCACCTAAACATTTTGGGAAACTTTCGACGGATGAAATCAGCAAAATCATTGCGAAAACAAACTTTGTCCGCGCTTACGCGACAAAACATCGTATGTAACGTTATAAATAGAAATGGGTAATTTGCATTACTTTTCAAGTTTATTTTTATCAATTAGAACCCAACTAGAACGCCATAACGTCTATTCCAGTTCAAGCTCCATTTTTCTGCTTTCCATTGATACCTTTGCTGAACCTATTGACTGTTCCGTTTAGTCGCAATGATGAATTACACGCGACAACCATCGAGACAAGCAGTTGCAAAAAGAGTTGAGACACTCACTGTTGATAACCGTACAATGCGTGTCATTCAAGTCAGCGCATCTCCAACCCCCCTCCCCCCTAAGCAAAGTTGTTTCCATTTCCACTTGGCACTCAGACTAAAGGCTATCAACATTGAAAAAGGGGAGGGGGGAGGGAGGGGCGTTCAGCCTTTTCTTATGAACTAGAAGAGGGGTTTTAGGAAGAAGAGGTGGATTTTCCATTCAGTGTCTCAACCTTTTTGCAATTGCTTGTCTAGTTGTTTTACCTCCGTATTGCCGGGTTGTCTATTTGTTTTTTGGGGCGAGACCTTGCATATATGACATTTGTATTGTAAGCTTTGAAGAGAACTTTGTTTAGTTCGGGTAGGTTTGCGTAGTGAGGAATGGTGTTTGAATATGTGTTTTTTTGAGGTGTGCTGAAAGTGCTATAATTGGCAATCATTTAGGACGAAATTGGGTGTTCACCTCTTGCACGCTTCAGGTAGTCATTAACACATTTTCTGACGGCAACAACCACAGTTTTGGGTTGCTTTCATGTCAAATTTGGTGTTGAAAGTATCAATGCGTTGTAAGAAGTCTTAGTTGAAATCAGAGCGCACACAATAAGCATGCGTACATTGTACCGATCACCTTTTGTTTACGTAAATGGTACGCAGGGAAATGAGTGTTGTGCTTCTTCTGCTGTGTGATAACAGGACGAACCTCTTTGCGGAAATTTAGTCTTTGACTGCAATTTGCAATGGAATCCGTTTTTTATTTGGAAATATTTCCAGTGACAGTCTGTGGTTTTCAGTTAGCCGTGAGGTAGGATCGAATTTCATACGAACGCGTGTCTGTTCGGTCAATAGTAAGCTAATGTATTTCAGTGGGTTGAAATCCCTGAAAACTAAGTTTTAAAGAAGATTCGAAAATGTGCAAAATGTTTCGGGAGTTTTGTTTTAGAATAAGTTAACGGTTTTCTGTTACTCAGTGGCCATGGCGTGAGGCACGGGTAATGCAATGGTTGCGTCATCGGTCAACGGTCTACGGTCTACAGTAGAATTAATGAAATCTTATCTACTTCTTAATGCTTTTCGAGTGTAGACCGTTGGAATTATGTAGACCGTTGCGAAAACTTCTTTTAACTGCCTGTTGCTTTTGTAATCATGAAAAGTCTATCTCAGGTTGTTTTTCTCGCCATTTGCATGTGTTGCATGTCAAAAAGGGAAAAGGTTGCCTTTTTTTGGACGAAAATGTATTTGTGCGTGTTACGATGTTCGCGTTGACATGGTGACGTATTAATAAGTTAATAAAGGAATGACAAGCTTATCATTCCGTAACCTGTTTATTTCTTTGTTTTGAACCGTCCTTCACTTTTATTAAAGAGATTTATATACAAGGAATAACAGCTTTTCAGCATCTCGTTCACTGACCATTATCGTGAATTTTAAGCCTTTGAGCGCTTGTTCATTGAAGAGATTATATTATCAATAACAGTGTCGCTGCTCATGGCGTAAAGTGCACATTACACTATTTCAGCAAACCGTTGATAAGTCTCGTAGGTATTCTGTATCGCTTGGTGCTGAAACTCTTGTTCTACTAAATTGAACACGTTCTCAATCGGATTTATAATATGGCAACTGCGAACCGGTGTTAAAAAATAATTTGTACCTGCACTATTCAACACCCTACGTGCTTTGAAATAGTTCAGTACTGGACAATTATCTTGGATAAATAATTTGGAATGACTCTTTGCACCTCACCTAAACATTTTGGGAAACTTTCGACGGATGAAATCAGCAAAATCATTGCGAAAACAAACTTTGTCCGCGCTTACGCGACAAAACATCGTATGTAACGTTATAAATAGAAATGGGTAATTTGCATTACTTTTCAAGTTTATTTTTATCAATTAGAACCCAACTAGAACGCCATAACGTCTATTCCAGTTCAAGCTCCATTTTTCTGCTTTCCATTGATACCTTTGCTGAACCTATTGACTGTTCCGTTTAGTCGCAATGATGAATTACACGCGACAACCATCGAGACAAGCAGTTGCAAAAAGAGTTGAGACACTCACTGTTGATAACCGTACAATGCGTGTCATTCAAGTCAGCGCATCTCCAACCCCCCTCCCCCCTAAGCAAAGTTGTTTCCATTTCCACTTGGCACTCAGACTAAAGGCTATCAACATTGAAAAAGGGGAGGGGGGAGGGAGGGGCGTTCAGCCTTTTCTTATGAACTAGAAGAGTGTGTTTAGGAAGAAGAGGTGGATTTTCCATTCAGTGTCTCAACCTTTTTGCAATTGCTTGTCTAGTTGTTTTACCTCCGTATTGCCGGGTTGTCTATTTGTTTTTTGGGGCGAGACCTTGCATATATGACATTTGTATTGTAAGCTTTGAAGAGAACTTTGTTTAGTTCGGGTAGGTTTGCGTAGTGAGGAATGGTGTTTGAATATGTGTTTTTTTGAGGTGTGCTGAAAGTGCTATAATTGGCAATCATTTAGGACGAAATTGGGTGTTCACCTCTTGCACGCTTCAGGTAGTCATTAACACATTTTCTGACGGCAACAACCACAGTTTTGGGTTGCTTTCATGTCAAATTTGGTGTTGAAAGTATCAATGCGTTGTAAGAAGTCTTAGTTGAAATCAGAGCGCACACAATAAGCATGCGTACATTGTACCGATCACCTTTTGTTTACGTAAATGGTACGCAGGGAAATGAGTGTTGTGCTTCTTCTGCTGTGTGATAACAGGACGAACCTCTTTGCGGAAATTTAGTCTTTGACTGCAATTTGCAATGGAATCCGTTTTTTATTTGGAAATATTTCCAGTGACAGTCTGTGGTTTTCAGTTAGCCGTGAGGTAGGATCGAATTTCATACGAACGCGTGTCTGTTCGGTCAATAGTAAGCTAATGTATTTCAGTGGGTTGAAATCCCTGAAAACTAAGTTTTAAAGAAGATTCGAAAATGTGCAAAATGTTTCGGGAGTTTTGTTTTAGAATAAGTTAACGGTTTTCTGTTACTCAGTGGCCATGGCGTGAGGCACGGGTAATGCAATGGTTGCGTCATCGGTCAACGGTCTACGGTCTACAGTAGAATTAATGAAATCTTATCTACTTCTTAATGCTTTTCGAGTGTAGACCGTTGGAATTATGTAGACCGTTGCGAAAACTTCTTTTAACTGCCTGTTGCTTTTGTAATCATGAAAAGTCTATCTCAGGTTGTTTTTCTCGCCATTTGCATGTGTTGCATGTCAAAAAGGGAAAAGGTTGCCTTTTTTTGGACGAAAATGTATTTGTGCGTGTTACGATGTTCGCGTTGACATGGTGACGTATTAATAAGTTAATAAAGGAATGACAAGCTTATCATTCCGTAACCTGTTTATTTCTTTGTTTTGAACCGTCCTTCACTTTTATTAAAGAGATTTATATACAAGGAATAACAGCTTTTCAGCATCTCGTTCACTGACCATTATCGTGAATTTTAAGCCTTTGAGCGCTTGTTCATTGAAGAGATTATATTATCAATAACAGTGTCGCTGCTCATGGCGTAAAGTGCACATTACACTATTTCAGCAAACCGTTGATAAGTCTCGTAGGTATTCTGTATCGCTTGGTGCTGAAACTCTTGTTCTACTAAATTGAACACGTTCTCAATCGGATTTATAATATGGCAACTGCGAACCGGTGTTAAAAAATAATTTGTACCTGCACTATTCAACACCCTACGTGCTTTGAAATAGTTCAGTACTGGACAATTATCTTGGATAAATAATTTGGAATGACTCTTTGCACCTCACCTAAACATTTTGGGAAACTTTCGACGGATGAAATCAGCAAAATCATTGCGAAAACAAACTTTGTCCGCGCTTACGCGACAAAACATCGTATGTAACGTTATAAATAGAAATGGGTAATTTGCATTACTTTTCAAGTTTATTTTTATCAATTAGAACCCAACTAGAACGCCATAACGTCTATTCCAGTTCAAGCTCCATTTTTCTGCTTTCCATTGATACCTTTGCTGAACCTATTGACTGTTCCGTTTAGTCGCAATGATGAATTACACGCGACAACCATCGAGACAAGCAGTTGCAAAAAGAGTTGAGACACTCACTGTTGATAACCGTACAATGCGTGTCATTCAAGTCAGCGCATCTCCAACCCCCCTCCCCCCTAAGCAAAGTTGTTTCCATTTCCACTTGGCACTCAGACTAAAGGCTATCAACATTGAAAAAGGGGAGGGGGGAGGGAGGGGCGTTCAGCCTTTTCTTATGAACTAGAAGAGGGGTTTTAGGAAGAAGAGGTGGATTTTCCATTCAGTGTCTCAACCTTTTTGCAATTGCTTGTCTAGTTGTTTTACCTCCGTATTGCCGGGTTGTCTATTTGTTTTTTGGGGCGAGACCTTGCATATATGACATTTGTATTGTAAGCTTTGAAGAGAACTTTGTTTAGTTCGGGTAGGTTTGCGTAGTGAGGAATGGTGTTTGAATATGTGTTTTTTTGAGGTGTGCTGAAAGTGCTATAATTGGCAATCATTTAGGACGAAATTGGGTGTTCACCTCTTGCACGCTTCAGGTAGTCATTAACACATTTTCTGACGGCAACAACCACAGTTTTGGGTTGCTTTCATGTCAAATTTGGTGTTGAAAGTATCAATGCGTTGTAAGAAGTCTTAGTTGAAATCAGAGCGCACACAATAAGCATGCGTACATTGTACCGATCACCTTTTGTTTACGTAAATGGTACGCAGGGAAATGAGTGTTGTGCTTCTTCTGCTGTGTGATAACAGGACGAACCTCTTTGCGGAAATTTAGTCTTTGACTGCAATTTGCAATGGAATCCGTTTTTTATTTGGAAATATTTCCAGTGACAGTCTGTGGTTTTCAGTTAGCCGTGAGGTAGGATCGAATTTCATACGAACGCGTGTCTGTTCGGTCAATAGTAAGCTAATGTATTTCAGTGGGTTGAAATCCCTGAAAACTAAGTTTTAAAGAAGATTCGAAAATGTGCAAAATGTTTCGGGAGTTTTGTTTTAGAATAAGTTAACGGTTTTCTGTTACTCAGTGGCCATGGCGTGAGGCACGGGTAATGCAATGGTTGCGTCATCGGTCAACGGTCTACGGTCTACAGTAGAATTAATGAAATCTTATCTACTTCTTAATGCTTTTCGAGTGTAGACCGTTGGAATTATGTAGACCGTTGCGAAAACTTCTTTTAACTGCCTGTTGCTTTTGTAATCATGAAAAGTCTATCTCAGGTTGTTTTTCTCGCCATTTGCATGTGTTGCATGTCAAAAAGGGAAAAGGTTGCCTTTTTTTGGACGAAAATGTATTTGTGCGTGTTACGATGTTCGCGTTGACATGGTGACGTATTAATAAGTTAATAAAGGAATGACAAGCTTATCATTCCGTAACCTGTTTATTTCTTTGTTTTGAACCGTCCTTCACTTTTATTAAAGAGATTTATATACAAGGAATAACAGCTTTTCAGCATCTCGTTCACTGACCATTATCGTGAATTTTAAGCCTTTGAGCGCTTGTTCATTGAAGAGATTATATTATCAATAACAGTGTCGCTGCTCATGGCGTAAAGTGCACATTACACTATTTCAGCAAACCGTTGATAAGTCTCGTAGGTATTCTGTATCGCTTGGTGCTGAAACTCTTGTTCTACTAAATTGAACACGTTCTCAATCGGATTTATAATATGGCAACTGCGAACCGGTGTTAAAAAATAATTTGTACCTGCACTATTCAACACCCTACGTGCTTTGAAATAGTTCAGTACTGGACAATTATCTTGGATAAATAATTTGGAATGACTCTTTGCACCTCACCTAAACATTTTGGGAAACTTTCGACGGATGAAATCAGCAAAATCATTGCGAAAACAAACTTTGTCCGCGCTTACGCGACAAAACATCGTATGTAACGTTATAAATAGAAATGGGTAATTTGCATTACTTTTCAAGTTTATTTTTATCAATTAGAACCCAACTAGAACGCCATAACGTCTATTCCAGTTCAAGCTCCATTTTTCTGCTTTCCATTGATACCTTTGCTGAACCTATTGACTGTTCCGTTTAGTCGCAATGATGAATTACACGCGACAACCATCGAGACAAGCAGTTGCAAAAAGAGTTGAGACACTCACTGTTGATAACCGTACAATGCGTGTCATTCAAGTCAGCGCATCTCCAACCCCCCTCCCCCCTAAGCAAAGTTGTTTCCATTTCCACTTGGCACTCAGACTAAAGGCTATCAACATTGAAAAAGGGGAGGGGGGAGGGAGGGGCGTTCAGCCTTTTCTTATGAACTAGAAGAGGGGTTTTAGGAAGAAGAGGTGGATTTTCCATTCAGTGTCTCAACCTTTTTGCAATTGCTTGTCTAGTTGTTTTACCTCCGTATTGCCGGGTTGTCTATTTGTTTTTTGGGGCGAGACCTTGCATATATGACATTTGTATTGTAAGCTTTGAAGAGAACTTTGTTTAGTTCGGGTAGGTTTGCGTAGTGAGGAATGGTGTTTGAATATGTGTTTTTTTGAGGTGTGCTGAAAGTGCTATAATTGGCAATCATTTAGGACGAAATTGGGTGTTCACCTCTTGCACGCTTCAGGTAGTCATTAACACATTTTCTGACGGCAACAACCACAGTTTTGGGTTGCTTTCATGTCAAATTTGGTGTTGAAAGTATCAATGCGTTGTAAGAAGTCTTAGTTGAAATCAGAGCGCACACAATAAGCATGCGTACATTGTACCGATCACCTTTTGTTTACGTAAATGGTACGCAGGGAAATGAGTGTTGTGCTTCTTCTGCTGTGTGATAACAGGACGAACCTCTTTGCGGAAATTTAGTCTTTGACTGCAATTTGCAATGGAATCCGTTTTTTATTTGGAAATATTTCCAGTGACAGTCTGTGGTTTTCAGTTAGCCGTGAGGTAGGATCGAATTTCATACGAACGCGTGTCTGTTCGGTCAATAGTAAGCTAATGTATTTCAGTGGGTTGAAATCCCTGAAAACTAAGTTTTAAAGAAGATTCGAAAATGTGCAAAATGTTTCGGGAGTTTTGTTTTAGAATAAGTTAACGGTTTTCTGTTACTCAGTGGCCATGGCGTGAGGCACGGGTAATGCAATGGTTGCGTCATCGGTCAACGGTCTACGGTCTACAGTAGAATTAATGAAATCTTATCTACTTCTTAATGCTTTTCGAGTGTAGACCGTTGGAATTATGTAGACCGTTGCGAAAACTTCTTTTAACTGCCTGTTGCTTTTGTAATCATGAAAAGTCTATCTCAGGTTGTTTTTCTCGCCATTTGCATGTGTTGCATGTCAAAAAGGGAAAAGGTTGCCTTTTTTTGGACGAAAATGTATTTGTGCGTGTTACGATGTTCGCGTTGACATGGTGACGTATTAATAAGTTAATAAAGGAATGACAAGCTTATCATTCCGTAACCTGTTTATTTCTTTGTTTTGAACCGTCCTTCACTTTTATTAAAGAGATTTATATACAAGGAATAACAGCTTTTCAGCATCTCGTTCACTGACCATTATCGTGAATTTTAAGCCTTTGAGCGCTTGTTCATTGAAGAGATTATATTATCAATAACAGTGTCGCTGCTCATGGCGTAAAGTGCACATTACACTATTTCAGCAAACCGTTGATAAGTCTCGTAGGTATTCTGTATCGCTTGGTGCTGAAACTCTTGTTCTACTAAATTGAACACGTTCTCAATCGGATTTATAATATGGCAACTGCGAACCGGTGTTAAAAAATAATTTGTACCTGCACTATTCAACACCCTACGTGCTTTGAAATAGTTCAGTACTGGACAATTATCTTGGATAAATAATTTGGAATGACTCTTTGCACCTCACCTAAACATTTTGGGAAACTTTCGACGGATGAAATCAGCAAAATCATTGCGAAAACAAACTTTGTCCGCGCTTACGCGACAAAACATCGTATGTAACGTTATAAATAGAAATGGGTAATTTGCATTACTTTTCAAGTTTATTTTTATCAATTAGAACCCAACTAGAACGCCATAACGTCTATTCCAGTTCAAGCTCCATTTTTCTGCTTTCCATTGATACCTTTGCTGAACCTATTGACTGTTCCGTTTAGTCGCAATGATGAATTACACGCGACAACCATCGAGACAAGCAGTTGCAAAAAGAGTTGAGACACTCACTGTTGATAACCGTACAATGCGTGTCATTCAAGTCAGCGCATCTCCAACCCCCCTCCCCCCTAAGCAAAGTTGTTTCCATTTCCACTTGGCACTCAGACTAAAGGCTATCAACATTGAAAAAGGGGAGGGGGGAGGGAGGGGCGTTCAGCCTTTTCTTATGAACTAGAAGAGGGGTTTTAGGAAGAAGAGGTGGATTTTCCATTCAGTGTCTCAACCTTTTTGCAATTGCTTGTCTAGTTGTTTTACCTCCGTATTGCCGGGTTGTCTATTTGTTTTTTGGGGCGAGACCTTGCATATATGACATTTGTATTGTAAGCTTTGAAGAGAACTTTGTTTAGTTCGGGTAGGTTTGCGTAGTGAGGAATGGTGTTTGAATATGTGTTTTTTTGAGGTGTGCTGAAAGTGCTATAATTGGCAATCATTTAGGACGAAATTGGGTGTTCACCTCTTGCACGCTTCAGGTAGTCATTAACACATTTTCTGACGGCAACAACCACAGTTTTGGGTTGCTTTCATGTCAAATTTGGTGTTGAAAGTATCAATGCGTTGTAAGAAGTCTTAGTTGAAATCAGAGCGCACACAATAAGCATGCGTACATTGTACCGATCACCTTTTGTTTACGTAAATGGTACGCAGGGAAATGAGTGTTGTGCTTCTTCTGCTGTGTGATAACAGGACGAACCTCTTTGCGGAAATTTAGTCTTTGACTGCAATTTGCAATGGAATCCGTTTTTTATTTGGAAATATTTCCAGTGACAGTCTGTGGTTTTCAGTTAGCCGTGAGGTAGGATCGAATTTCATACGAACGCGTGTCTGTTCGGTCAATAGTAAGCTAATGTATTTCAGTGGGTTGAAATCCCTGAAAACTAAGTTTTAAAGAAGATTCGAAAATGTGCAAAATGTTTCGGGAGTTTTGTTTTAGAATAAGTTAACGGTTTTCTGTTACTCAGTGGCCATGGCGTGAGGCACGGGTAATGCAATGGTTGCGTCATCGGTCAACGGTCTACGGTCTACAGTAGAATTAATGAAATCTTATCTACTTCTTAATGCTTTTCGAGTGTAGACCGTTGGAATTATGTAGACCGTTGCGAAAACTTCTTTTAACTGCCTGTTGCTTTTGTAATCATGAAAAGTCTATCTCAGGTTGTTTTTCTCGCCATTTGCATGTGTTGCATGTCAAAAAGGGAAAAGGTTGCCTTTTTTTGGACGAAAATGTATTTGTGCGTGTTACGATGTTCGCGTTGACATGGTGACGTATTAATAAGTTAATAAAGGAATGACAAGCTTATCATTCCGTAACCTGTTTATTTCTTTGTTTTGAACCGTCCTTCACTTTTATTAAAGAGATTTATATACAAGGAATAACAGCTTTTCAGCATCTCGTTCACTGACCATTATCGTGAATTTTAAGCCTTTGAGCGCTTGTTCATTGAAGAGATTATATTATCAATAACAGTGTCGCTGCTCATGGCGTAAAGTGCACATTACACTATTTCAGCAAACCGTTGATAAGTCTCGTAGGTATTCTGTATCGCTTGGTGCTGAAACTCTTGTTCTACTAAATTGAACACGTTCTCAATCGGATTTATAATATGGCAACTGCGAACCGGTGTTAAAAAATAATTTGTACCTGCACTATTCAACACCCTACGTGCTTTGAAATAGTTCAGTACTGGACAATTATCTTGGATAAATAATTTGGAATGACTCTTTGCACCTCACCTAAACATTTTGGGAAACTTTCGACGGATGAAATCAGCAAAATCATTGCGAAAACAAACTTTGTCCGCGCTTACGCGACAAAACATCGTATGTAACGTTATAAATAGAAATGGGTAATTTGCATTACTTTTCAAGTTTATTTTTATCAATTAGAACCCAACTAGAACGCCATAACGTCTATTCCAGTTCAAGCTCCATTTTTCTGCTTTCCATTGATACCTTTGCTGAACCTATTGACTGTTCCGTTTAGTCGCAATGATGAATTACACGCGACAACCATCGAGACAAGCAGTTGCAAAAAGAGTTGAGACACTCACTGTTGATAACCGTACAATGCGTGTCATTCAAGTCAGCGCATCTCCAACCCCCCTCCCCCCTAAGCAAAGTTGTTTCCATTTCCACTTGGCACTCAGACTAAAGGCTATCAACATTGAAAAAGGGGAGGGGGGAGGGAGGGGCGTTCAGCCTTTTCTTATGAACTAGAAGAGGGGTTTTAGGAAGAAGAGGTGGATTTTCCATTCAGTGTCTCAACCTTTTTGCAATTGCTTGTCTAGTTGTTTTACCTCCGTATTGCCGGGTTGTCTATTTGTTTTTTGGGGCGAGACCTTGCATATATGACATTTGTATTGTAAGCTTTGAAGAGAACTTTGTTTAGTTCGGGTAGGTTTGCGTAGTGAGGAATGGTGTTTGAATATGTGTTTTTTTGAGGTGTGCTGAAAGTGCTATAATTGGCAATCATTTAGGACGAAATTGGGTGTTCACCTCTTGCACGCTTCAGGTAGTCATTAACACATTTTCTGACGGCAACAACCACAGTTTTGGGTTGCTTTCATGTCAAATTTGGTGTTGAAAGTATCAATGCGTTGTAAGAAGTCTTAGTTGAAATCAGAGCGCACACAATAAGCATGCGTACATTGTACCGATCACCTTTTGTTTACGTAAATGGTACGCAGGGAAATGAGTGTTGTGCTTCTTCTGCTGTGTGATAACAGGACGAACCTCTTTGCGGAAATTTAGTCTTTGACTGCAATTTGCAATGGAATCCGTTTTTTATTTGGAAATATTTCCAGTGACAGTCTGTGGTTTTCAGTTAGCCGTGAGGTAGGATCGAATTTCATACGAACGCGTGTCTGTTCGGTCAATAGTAAGCTAATGTATTTCAGTGGGTTGAAATCCCTGAAAACTAAGTTTTAAAGAAGATTCGAAAATGTGCAAAATGTTTCGGGAGTTTTGTTTTAGAATAAGTTAACGGTTTTCTGTTACTCAGTGGCCATGGCGTGAGGCACGGGTAATGCAATGGTTGCGTCATCGGTCAACGGTCTACGGTCTACAGTAGAATTAATGAAATCTTATCTACTTCTTAATGCTTTTCGAGTGTAGACCGTTGGAATTATGTAGACCGTTGCGAAAACTTCTTTTAACTGCCTGTTGCTTTTGTAATCATGAAAAGTCTATCTCAGGTTGTTTTTCTCGCCATTTGCATGTGTTGCATGTCAAAAAGGGAAAAGGTTGCCTTTTTTTGGACGAAAATGTATTTGTGCGTGTTACGATGTTCGCGTTGACATGGTGACGTATTAATAAGTTAATAAAGGAATGACAAGCTTATCATTCCGTAACCTGTTTATTTCTTTGTTTTGAACCGTCCTTCACTTTTATTAAAGAGATTTATATACAAGGAATAACAGCTTTTCAGCATCTCGTTCACTGACCATTATCGTGAATTTTAAGCCTTTGAGCGCTTGTTCATTGAAGAGATTATATTATCAATAACAGTGTCGCTGCTCATGGCGTAAAGTGCACATTACACTATTTCAGCAAACCGTTGATAAGTCTCGTAGGTATTCTGTATCGCTTGGTGCTGAAACTCTTGT
Organism: Montipora foliosa; assembly: GCF_036669935.1. Taxonomy (NCBI): domain Eukaryota; kingdom Metazoa; phylum Cnidaria; class Anthozoa; order Scleractinia; family Acroporidae; genus Montipora; species Montipora foliosa. The sequence goes on along the minus strand of NC_090869.1, from coordinate 398,308 downwards.
TCTACTAAATTGAACACGTTCTCAATCGGATTTATAATATGGCAACTGCGAACCGGTGTTAAAAAATAATTTGTACCTGCACTATTCAACACCCTACGTGCTTTGAAATAGTTCAGTACTGGACAATTATCTTGGATAAATAATTTGGAATGACTCTTTGCACCTCACCTAAACATTTTGGGAAACTTTCGACGGATGAAATCAGCAAAATCATTGCGAAAACAAACTTTGTCCGCGCTTACGCGACAAAACATCGTATGTAACGTTATAAATAGAAATGGGTAATTTGCATTACTTTTCAAGTTTATTTTTATCAATTAGAACCCAACTAGAACGCCATAACGTCTATTCCAGTTCAAGCTCCATTTTTCTGCTTTCCATTGATACCTTTGCTGAACCTATTGACTGTTCCGTTTAGTCGCAATGATGAATTACACGCGACAACCATCGAGACAAGCAGTTGCAAAAAGAGTTGAGACACTCACTGTTGATAACCGTACAATGCGTGTCATTCAAGTCAGCGCATCTCCAACCCCCCTCCCCCCTAAGCAAAGTTGTTTCCATTTCCACTTGGCACTCAGACTAAAGGCTATCAACATTGAAAAAGGGGAGGGGGGAGGGAGGGGCGTTCAGCCTTTTCTTATGAACTAGAAGAGGGGTTTTAGGAAGAAGAGGTGGATTTTCCATTCAGTGTCTCAACCTTTTTGCAATTGCTTGTCTAGTTGTTTTACCTCCGTATTGCCGGGTTGTCTATTTGTTTTTTGGGGCGAGACCTTGCATATATGACATTTGTATTGTAAGCTTTGAAGAGAACTTTGTTTAGTTCGGGTAGGTTTGCGTAGTGAGGAATGGTGTTTGAATATGTGTTTTTTTGAGGTGTGCTGAAAGTGCTATAATTGGCAATCATTTAGGACGAAATTGGGTGTTCACCTCTTGCACGCTTCAGGTAGTCATTAACACATTTTCTGACGGCAACAACCACAGTTTTGGGTTGCTTTCATGTCAAATTTGGTGTTGAAAGTATCAATGCGTTGTAAGAAGTCTTAGTTGAAATCAGAGCGCACACAATAAGCATGCGTACATTGTACCGATCACCTTTTGTTTACGTAAATGGTACGCAGGGAAATGAGTGTTGTGCTTCTTCTGCTGTGTGATAACAGGACGAACCTCTTTGCGGAAATTTAGTCTTTGACTGCAATTTGCAATGGAATCCGTTTTTTATTTGGAAATATTTCCAGTGACAGTCTGTGGTTTTCAGTTAGCCGTGAGGTAGGATCGAATTTCATACGAACGCGTGTCTGTTCGGTCAATAGTAAGCTAATGTATTTCAGTGGGTTGAAATCCCTGAAAACTAAGTTTTAAAGAAGATTCGAAAATGTGCAAAATGTTTCGGGAGTTTTGTTTTAGAATAAGTTAACGGTTTTCTGTTACTCAGTGGCCATGGCGTGAGGCACGGGTAATGCAATGGTTGCGTCATCGGTCAACGGTCTACGGTCTACAGTAGAATTAATGAAATCTTATCTACTTCTTAATGCTTTTCGAGTGTAGACCGTTGGAATTATGTAGACCGTTGCGAAAACTTCTTTTAACTGCCTGTTGCTTTTGTAATCATGAAAAGTCTATCTCAGGTTGTTTTTCTCGCCATTTGCATGTGTTGCATGTCAAAAAGGGAAAAGGTTGCCTTTTTTTGGACGAAAATGTATTTGTGCGTGTTACGATGTTCGCGTTGACATGGTGACGTATTAATAAGTTAATAAAGGAATGACAAGCTTATCATTCCGTAACCTGTTTATTTCTTTGTTTTGAACCGTCCTTCACTTTTATTAAAGAGATTTATATACAAGGAATAACAGCTTTTCAGCATCTCGTTCACTGACCATTATCGTGAATTTTAAGCCTTTGAGCGCTTGTTCATTGAAGAGATTATATTATCAATAACAGTGTCGCTGCTCATGGCGTAAAGTGCACATTACACTATTTCAGCAAACCGTTGATAAGTCTCGTAGGTATTCTGTATCGCTTGGTGCTGAAACTCTTGTTCTACTAAATTGAACACGTTCTCAATCGGATTTATAATATGGCAACTGCGAACCGGTGTTAAAAAATAATTTGTACCTGCACTATTCAACACCCTACGTGCTTTGAAATAGTTCAGTACTGGACAATTATCTTGGATAAATAATTTGGAATGACTCTTTGCACCTCACCTAAACATTTTGGGAAACTTTCGACGGATGAAATCAGCAAAATCATTGCGAAAACAAACTTTGTCCGCGCTTACGCGACAAAACATCGTATGTAACGTTATAAATAGAAATGGGTAATTTGCATTACTTTTCAAGTTTATTTTTATCAATTAGAACCCAACTAGAACGCCATAACGTCTATTCCAGTTCAAGCTCCATTTTTCTGCTTTCCATTGATACCTTTGCTGAACCTATTGACTGTTCCGTTTAGTCGCAATGATGAATTACACGCGACAACCATCGAGACAAGCAGTTGCAAAAAGAGTTGAGACACTCACTGTTGATAACCGTACAATGCGTGTCATTCAAGTCAGCGCATCTCCAACCCCCCTCCCCCCTAAGCAAAGTTGTTTCCATTTCCACTTGGCACTCAGACTAAAGGCTATCAACATTGAAAAAGGGGAGGGGGGAGGGAGGGGCGTTCAGCCTTTTCTTATGAACTAGAAGAGGGGTTTTAGGAAGAAGAGGTGGATTTTCCATTCAGTGTCTCAACCTTTTTGCAATTGCTTGTCTAGTTGTTTTACCTCCGTATTGCCGGGTTGTCTATTTGTTTTTTGGGGCGAGACCTTGCATATATGACATTTGTATTGTAAGCTTTGAAGAGAACTTTGTTTAGTTCGGGTAGGTTTGCGTAGTGAGGAATGGTGTTTGAATATGTGTTTTTTTGAGGTGTGCTGAAAGTGCTATAATTGGCAATCATTTAGGACGAAATTGGGTGTTCACCTCTTGCACGCTTCAGGTAGTCATTAACACATTTTCTGACGGCAACAACCACAGTTTTGGGTTGCTTTCATGTCAAATTTGGTGTTGAGAGTATCAATGCGTTGTAAGAAGTCTTAGTTGAAATCAGAGCGCACACAATAAGCATGCGTACATTGTACCGATCACCTTTTGTTTACGTAAATGGTACGCAGGGAAATGAGTGTTGTGCTTCTTCTGCTGTGTGATAACAGGACGAACCTCTTTGCGGAAATTTAGTCTTTGACTGCAATTTGCAATGGAATCCGTTTTTTATTTGGAAATATTTCCAGTGACAGTCTGTGGTTTTCAGTTAGCCGTGAGGTAGGATCGAATTTCATACGAACGCGTGTCTGTTCGGTCAATAGTAAGCTAATGTATTTCAGTGGGTTGAAATCCCTGAAAACTAAGTTTTAAAGAAGATTCGAAAATGTGCAAAATGTTTCGGGAGTTTTGTTTTAGAATAAGTTAACGGTTTTCTGTTACTCAGTGGCCATGGCGTGAGGCACGGGTAATGCAATGGTTGCGTCATCGGTCAACGGTCTACGGTCTACAGTAGAATTAATGAAATCTTATCTACTTCTTAATGCTTTTCGAGTGTAGACCGTTGGAATTATGTAGACCGTTGCGAAAACTTCTTTTAACTGCCTGTTGCTTTTGTAATCATGAAAAGTCTATCTCAGGTTGTTTTTCTCGCCATTTGCATGTGTTGCATGTCAAAAAGGGAAAAGGTTGCCTTTTTTTGGACGAAAATGTATTTGTGCGTGTTACGATGTTCGCGTTGACATGGTGACGTATTAATAAGTTAATAAAGGAATGACAAGCTTATCATTCCGTAACCTGTTTATTTCTTTGTTTTGAACCGTCCTTCACTTTTATTAAAGAGATTTATATACAAGGAATAACAGCTTTTCAGCATCTCGTTCACTGACCATTATCGTGAATTTTAAGCCTTTGAGCGCTTGTTCATTGAAGAGATTATATTATCAATAACAGTGTCGCTGCTCATGGCGTAAAGTGCACATTACACTATTTCAGCAAACCGTTGATAAGTCTCGTAGGTATTCTGTATCGCTTGGTGCTGAAACTCTTGTTCTACTAAATTGAACACGTTCTCAATCGGATTTATAATATGGCAACTGCGAACCGGTGTTAAAAAATAATTTGTACCTGCACTATTCAACACCCTACGTGCTTTGAAATAGTTCAGTACTGGACAATTATCTTGGATAAATAATTTGGAATGACTCTTTGCACCTCACCTAAACATTTTGGGAAACTTTCGACGGATGAAATCAGCAAAATCATTGCGAAAACAAACTTTGTCCGCGCTTACGCGACAAAACATCGTATGTAACGTTATAAATAGAAATGGGTAATTTGCATTACTTTCAAGTTTATTTTTATCAATTAGAACCCAACTAGAACGCCATAACGTCTATTCCAGTTCAAGCTCCATTTTTCTGCTTTCCATTGATACCTTTGCTGAACCTATTGACTGTTCCGTTTAGTCGCAATGATGAATTACACGCGACAACCATCGAGACAAGCAGTTGCAAAAAGAGTTGAGACACTCACTGTTGATAACCGTACAATGCGTGTCATTCAAGTCAGCGCATCTCCAACCCCCCTCCCCCCTAAGCAAAGTTGTTTCCATTTCCACTTGGCACTCAGACTAAAGGCTATCAACATTGAAAAAGGGGTGGGGGGAGGGAGGGGCGTTCAGCCTTTTCTTATGAACTAGAAGAGGGGTTTTAGGAAGAAGAGGTGGATTTTCCATTCAGTGTCTCAACCTTTTTGCAATTGCTTGTCTAGTTGTTTTACCTCCGTATTGCCGGGTTGTCTATTTGTTTTTTGGGGCGAGACCTTGCATATATGACATTTGTATTGTAAGCTTTGAAGAGAACTTTGTTTAGTTCGGGTAGGTTTGCGTAGTGAGGAATGGTGTTTGAATATGTGTTTTTTTGAGGTGTGCTGAAAGTGCTATAATTGGCAATCATTTAGGACGAAATTGGGTGTTCACCTCTTGCACGCTTCAGGTAGTCATTAACACATTTTCTGACGGCAACAACCACAGTTTTGGGTTGCTTTCATGTCAAATTTGGTGTTGAAAGTATCAATGCGTTGTAAGAAGTCTTAGTTGAAATCAGAGCGCACACAATAAGCATGCGTACATTGTACCGATCACCTTTTGTTTACGTAAATGGTACGCAGGGAAATGAGTGTTGTGCTTCTTCTGCTGTGTGATAACAGGACGAACCTCTTTGCGGAAATTTAGTCTTTGACTGCAATTTGCAATGGAATCCGTTTTTTATTTGGAAATATTTCCAGTGACAGTCTGTGGTTTTCAGTTAGCCGTGAGGTAGGATCGAATTTCATACGAACGCGTGTCTGTTCGGTCAATAGTAAGCTAATGTATTTCAGTGGGTTGAAATCCCTGAAAACTAAGTTTTAAAGAAGATTCGAAAATGTGCAAAATGTTTCGGGAGTTTTGTTTTAGAATAAGTTAACGGTTTTCTGTTACTCAGTGGCCATGGCGTGAGGCACGGGTAATGCAATGGTTGCGTCATCGGTCAACGGTCTACGGTCTACAGTAGAATTAATGAAATCTTATCTACTTCTTAATGCTTTTCGAGTGTAGACCGTTGGAATTATGTAGACCGTTGCGAAAACTTCTTTTAACTGCCTGTTGCTTTTGTAATCATGAAAAGTCTATCTCAGGTTGTTTTTCTCGCCATTTGCATGTGTTGCATGTCAAAAAGGGAAAAGGTTGCCTTTTTTTGGACGAAAATGTATTTGTGCGTGTTACGATGTTCGCGTTGACATGGTGACGTATTAATAAGTTAATAAAGGAATGACAAGCTTATCATTCCGTAACCTGTTTATTTCTTTGTTTTGAACCGTCCTTCACTTTTATTAAAGAGATTTATATACAAGGAATAACAGCTTTTCAGCATCTCGTTCACTGACCATTATCGTGAATTTTAAGCCTTTGAGCGCTTGTTCATTGAAGAGATTATATTATCAATAACAGTGTCGCTGCTCATGGCGTAAAGTGCACATTACACTATTTCAGCAAACCGTTGATAAGTCTCGTAGGTATTCTGTATCGCTTGGTGCTGAAACTCTTGTTCTACTAAATTGAACACGTTCTCAATCGGATTTATAATATGGCAACTGCGAACCGGTGTTAAAAAATAATTTGTACCTGCACTATTCAACACCCTACGTGCTTTGAAATAGTTCAGTACTGGACAATTATCTTGGATAAATAATTTGGAATGACTCTTTGCACCTCACCTAAACATTTTGGGAAACTTTCGACGGATGAAATCAGCAAAATCATTGCGAAAACAAACTTTGTCCGCGCTTACGCGACAAAACATCGTATGTAACGTTATAAATAGAAATGGGTAATTTGCATTACTTTTCAAGTTTATTTTTATCAATTAGAACCCAACTAGAACGCCATAACGTCTATTCCAGTTCAAGCTCCATTTTTCTGCTTTCCATTGATACCTTTGCTGAACCTATTGACTGTTCCGTTTAGTCGCAATGATGAATTACACGCGACAACCATCGAGACAAGCAGTTGCAAAAAGAGTTGAGACACTCACTGTTGATAACCGTACAATGCGTGTCATTCAAGTCAGCGCATCTCCAACCCCCCTCCCCCCTAAGCAAAGTTGTTTCCATTTCCACTTGGCACTCAGACTAAAGGCTATCAACATTGAAAAAGGGGAGGGGGGAGGGAGGGGCGTTCAGCCTTTTCTTATGAACTAGAAGAGGGGTTTTAGGAAGAAGAGGTGGATTTTCCATTCAGTGTCTCAACCTTTTTGCAATTGCTTGTCTAGTTGTTTTACCTCCGTATTGCCGGGTTGTCTATTTGTTTTTTGGGGCGAGACCTTGCATATATGACATTTGTATTGTAAGCTTTGAAGAGAACTTTGTTTAGTTCGGGTAGGTTTGCGTAGTGAGGAATGGTGTTTGAATATGTGTTTTTTTGAGGTGTGCTGAAAGTGCTATAATTGGCAATCATTTAGGACGAAATTGGGTGTTCACCTCTTGCACGCTTCAGGTAGTCATTAACACATTTTCTGACGGCAACAACCACAGTTTTGGGTTGCTTTCATGTCAAATTTGGTGTTGAAAGTATCAATGCGTTGTAAGAAGTCTTAGTTGAAATCAGAGCGCACACAATAAGCATGCGTACATTGTACCGATCACCTTTTGTTTACGTAAATGGTACGCAGGGAAATGAGTGTTGTGCTTCTTCTGCTGTGTGATAACAGGACGAACCTCTTTGCGGAAATTTAGTCTTTGACTGCAATTTGCAATGGAATCCGTTTTTTATTTGGAAATATTTCCAGTGACAGTCTGTGGTTTTCAGTTAGCCGTGAGGTAGGATCGAATTTCATACGAACGCGTGTCTGTTCGGTCAATAGTAAGCTAATGTATTTCAGTGGGTTGAAATCCCTGAAAACTAAGTTTTAAAGAAGATTCGAAAATGTGCAAAATGTTTCGGGAGTTTTGTTTTAGAATAAGTTAACGGTTTTCTGTTACTCAGTGGCCATGGCGTGAGGCACGGGTAATGCAATGGTTGCGTCATCGGTCAACGGTCTACGGTCTACAGTAGAATTAATGAAATCTTATCTACTTCTTAATGCTTTTCGAGTGTAGACCGTTGGAATTATGTAGACCGTTGCGAAAACTTCTTTTAACTGCCTGTTGCTTTTGTAATCATGAAAAGTCTATCTCAGGTTGTTTTTCTCGCCATTTGCATGTGTTGCATGTCAAAAAGGGAAAAGGTTGCCTTTTTTTGGACGAAAATGTATTTGTGCGTGTTACGATGTTCGCGTTGACATGGTGACGTATTAATAAGTTAATAAAGGAATGACAAGCTTATCATTCCGTAACCTGTTTATTTCTTTGTTTTGAACCGTCCTTCACTTTTATTAAAGAGATTTATATACAAGGAATAACAGCTTTTCAGCATCTCGTTCACTGACCATTATCGTGAATTTTAAGCCTTTGAGCGCTTGTTCATTGAAGAGATTATATTATCAATAACAGTGTCGCTGCTCATGGCGTAAAGTGCACATTACACTATTTCAGCAAACCGTTGATAAGTCTCGTAGGTATTCTGTATCGCTTGGTGCTGAAACTCTTGTTCTACTAAATTGAACACGTTCTCAATCGGATTTATAATATGGCAACTGCGAACCGGTGTTAAAAAATAATTTGTACCTGCACTATTCAACACCCTACGTGCTTTGAAATAGTTCAGTACTGGACAATTATCTTGGATAAATAATTTGGAATGACTCTTTGCACCTCACCTAAACATTTTGGGAAACTTTCGACGGATGAAATCAGCAAAATCATTGCGAAAACAAACTTTGTCCGCGCTTACGCGACAAAACATCGTATGTAACGTTATAAATAGAAATGGGTAATTTGCATTACTTTTCAAGTTTATTTTTATCAATTAGAACCCAACTAGAACGCCATAACGTCTATTCCAGTTCAAGCTCCATTTTTCTGCTTTCCATTGATACCTTTGCTGAACCTATTGACTGTTCCGTTTAGTCGCAATGATGAATTACACGCGACAACCATCGAGACAAGCAGTTGCAAAAAGAGTTGAGACACTCACTGTTGATAACCGTACAATGCGTGTCATTCAAGTCAGCGCATCTCCAACCCCCCTCCCCCCTAAGCAAAGTTGTTTCCATTTCCACTTGGCACTCAGACTAAAGGCTATCAACATTGAAAAAGGGGAGGGGGGAGGGAGGGGCGTTCAGCCTTTTCTTATGAACTAGAAGAGGGGTTTTAGGAAGAAGAGGTGGATTTTCCATTCAGTGTCTCAACCTTTTTGCAATTGCTTGTAGCTTTGGTTGTTTGTCGCCGTTTTACTGAGAGGAAATTGTTGTTCAACTGAGATGTGTGTGATAGGTCAAGAGACATTTGAAACGGTTTTGTAGCATAATTATGTCAACCAAAAGAAAACTCCGCTGGAAAGGTATAATTGTGACTCAATTGGCTGCACAGTACAGGTCAGGACCTTACGGAAACTTTTGCTGTGAGGAAGCTAATAATGTAAAGGATTTGCAGATGATCAGACCACTAATATTTCTCCCTTTTAGAGATTTCAGTCCCGTTTTTGAGATTCCCTTTTTTAAAGACTCCCCACTCCCCCAGTTTGCCTCCTTCGATTTCCCTCTAACGCGTTCTCTGTTTCTGACATCCGTTACTATTTAACATTTTCTACTTCTCGTCTCAGATTTTCAAACTAGGATCTCCTATATTTTATCACACATTTTCTAACCCGCAAATCGGATTTTTCCTCTCGCATTTTTGAATTCGCATGACGCATTTTTTTATCTCCTATCTCTCATATCGCATGTCCCCTACAAGCTTCCGTGCTTACAGTCTTCTATATTTTATCATGATGACTAACTAAACATGAAATCGGACTCACCCCAGACACAATGCAGCAAGGAGATGAAAAATACAACTTTGCACCAATGAGTGTGGCGATAAAGCTCCATCGCAAGATTAAACCTTACGGAAAGACAAACTAGCTTCTCTTGGCTACCAGCTGCTCATGTCGTGTTAAAGAATATTAAGAAAGTTCTGAAATAATTTGCTGTCAATATCAATTTCGGTTTTCTTTTCCACTGAAAGTTGATAGGACTCATGGTTAACATGGCAAACGGTTAAATAGTTGCTCACGTTTTATCCTAAACACTCAGCGCTGAAATAAATTTGTAACTTATACATAAGTAACTTGGTGAATGTCACTCGGCCAACCGTTGTAATTAAGATATTTAGACACAAAGGCAAAAAAGAAATGTATAGTTTTAAGACTCTATCTTCAAACGCGGAGCCTGATGTAAACGATTCAACTATATGTCCGAATTTGAAATATCTGTTAATTTTTTGCTGATCATGACAGTTAGACAGACTAGAAGCGCTAAAAATGGAATTTAAAAAGTTGCGATGAAATGTAATGTCAATCAGTTTTGTTCTCCTACCACCTGGACATCGTATATTCAGTCACTACTTGTTGAGTGAGGAAGTCTGAAACGTAGGTGGATCACAAAGCCGCCTTCAACTCGTTATAGAGGGAAAACAATCGAATGGGAACATACTGAGATGAATAGTTATTCGCACAATGAAAGGAGAGCAAAAGAATATACACGCGGTGGTACCGATAACTTCTCCCAAGTGGCACAGTCGTTTTAGTTGAGCGAATGAATAACATGACAGTTGCGGCCTTTTTGTACAACAAGGAAACACAAAAACCCACAGAGCTTGCGTAGGAAGCTTTGTCGGGGGAGGGGAAGGGGAGGACTGAAAAATCCACGCCTTCTTCCTCCCCTTTCCCTCCCCCGACAACGCCAGCAACGCATCTTTGGAACAAAAGCCACTCGGCACTATCAATCCCTGTTATATATGAGCGCTTCTTATTCAGCTAATTTACTCGCTTTTTTCGTTACATTATCTCCAATCAATGGAATCGCTCCCCTACTTCCAATATAACTTGAAACAGCCCTCATTCCTCACTTCGTTCTCACGAAGGACTTAAGCTCGAAACATTAGCCATCGATTTGAAATATTTTTTGTTTTACGATGGTAGTGTCTTTCACTCTCCCGGCACCGACGCAGCACCACAGTTTTTCAGACAACTATCCCATATATCATAAGTGCTTAATATCACAGTGAATGAGAGCCAAATCGAGTGAATGAATTCCGCTTTGTGTTCTGTAGGAGTGATGGGTGTGTAAATTCTCTTTACAGTTTCTATGAAATGTCAGTCAAACAGGTATTGATAATGAACATTATTATCAGCTAAAGAGGTGTGATCTTCATATAACACCAAGTTCTCATGACTATCCAAAAAAAAAAACTCTGTCACTAGTTGGGAGAATGAACGTTTCGATCGTGAGAATGAAAGGGTTTATGTTGAGCAAAGGCAGTTCCAAATCACAAAGTGATTGAACTCTTTTCTTGTGCAAAGGGCTCTCAATATCAAGTGAATTATTGAACAAATCCAAATAAAAATGAATGTCGAAGATTGAATCGGGATACTGAATAAATCAATAAAAATGGATGAAAAGGGACCACAAATACCAATCATAATTCAAACGAAAATGTTTAACTGAGGTGTGACTCCAATTATAAAACTTACCCCAATTCTCAACCAATACATGAGCCACGCCTCCATTATCGACTTTGCGCCTGTTAAAATTCAGATAGTCAACCGTTAAGATACAAGTAGAGTACAAATAGAGCCTGCACATAAACGTATTTTATTCCGTGAAGACTGTTGACTGTCTCTTGTGCCTGCTATGTTCCCGGTTTGATTTTTCGTTTTAACGGAAAGAATAAGTAGTTTCTGTCCTACCAAATACTTCAGAAAGTTCTAATGAACCATCAAAGGCTAGAAGCTGTAATTGTATACTGCAGCGTTCCTACCAATTAAACTGATTTAGCTTAGACGCGTGACTTATAGAAATTATAAACCAACTTTTTCTTACCTTTTATGAATTACAGACAAAAACATATTTAAACCCATGCTGCAAAACACGAGGCCTCGATTTTGAAAATAAAAATAACTTTCACTTGCTTTTTACGGACGCATGCGTGCATATCATTTGAAGAATTGTGCACGCACCAATCTCGTTCCCAGAGTCTTCGTTCCCCTTGACCAGCGGGTCGGGTTACGAGAGACTCTGGGATAATCCGTTTCGAATGACAAGATTCTTGTCATGAACACCATTGCGCAGGCGTAGGCGTAACGCCAAAATGGCGAAGAGAGTGGGGGATTTGTTTCACGATGGCATGCAATTTTCTTTAGCAAAATTAGGATATCCCAACCTAGAACTGAAAAAGGAACAATATGACGTGTTGGAGCGATATGTGTGGACAAAAATCTGTGCTGAATATGTTACCAACGGGCTGTGTTGTCAAGTGTTGCCTGGGATTTTCGATAAGAATTTGTGTAACGTGGAAATGTAAAGCAGATTGTGTCGCTGCTGAATGCACTGATCCGGGATTAGTTTCAAATGTTAAAAGACTGTCTTTGTTTTGTATTGTGAAAGATGAAAGAGAGCGAAGCACCAGACTCTAACATGAGATTCTTTCCAAAAGAATAAATCATTCTTTTAATCATAAAACTATGTCTTCGTTGAAGGATCTTTCACGTTAGATTCTTCGTCACCAAAGAAGGTTTAGGATTCTTTTCAAAAGAAGACGAGTTCTTTGGGTAAGAGTTTCCTTGCTGTTCTAAAGAAGTAGACGTTTTGAGGGAAGTATCATTTTGCTGCTTTTCATTGTTTTGTATACACAGAAAGTGACTGTTCTCCACCAAATAATGAGAATTCTTGAATAGAGATGTATACTTCTAGTTGGATAATTTAAACTTGTTGATTTTTTGAAAATTATTCTTCCATGAACATATAATGTGCTTTCCAAATTTAGGAAATATATACAGCTATTTTGAGAAAGGTTGTTGGAAAAAGTGCACGCGACAATCCTGAAAGGTATTGTGGGTGATTTTAAGTGCACTGTTTTTCAAAGAACTTTAAAAGAATCGTACGGGAGGCCACTGATACATGTTTGCGAGTGCTGAAGGAAAGTAATAAAAAAGTAGGTTCGACGGCCACAGTCGTTAGCAACAGTGTATTGATCATATCCCATATTACCTTTCGGGATTGTCGCGTGCACTTTATTCTTGACAAACTTTCTCGAAATAGCTGTATACATTGTACATACATACACAAGGCACTACATACAAGCCATAATCACAAAAACAACTCTGTAACATTTCACTGAGATAATTAATGTTGCAGAACAAATACAAATTTCTGAAACTTAAATGCCTAAAAACACGAATGATTTCGAAAAATCTATGCAGCATGAAAAAATCAGCCAAAGTATTTAGCGAATGAGATAAATCCAGAGAAATGAAAACAGCTTGTAAGTACAAACTAACATGCAAAAGAAATTCTCTTGAGGGGATGGTGTAGATCTTAAAGTGAGTGAAATTAAATAAAATAATGAAAAGTGTTACACAAAAACAATTTTTGTAATTAAAATATCACTGTCCATTTTCCTTACATCACTTCTATCCCAACAAAAAAAAAATTCCTGATCTGGAACTAATTCAAAGCACACACCCAAAAAACCAGCATTAAACAGGGCTGTCATTAAATTTTCACCTGCAATATATCAAAAACTGATTCTAGTTTTCATTTCCTTCCCAATGTGAGCTCAGGGTTAACAGCTGGTACAGGTGAATGTCCTTTCTGGCAGCCCTGTGAAAACTTTCCAGTGTGACAATTTAATTGACCACATTAGTAATAGTACAAATGACTAAATAACATAACATGGTTTGACATGGTATGAGTTAATTGCCTGACCCTTGCCTGACATGGTCACGTTCTGTTCTATTTCTCACCTGTTGTGCGACAAATCAAGAAATGGACTCAGGTGTGTTTAATTGTCAGGGTTTCCATTAAGTTTTAAAGTAGAAGGGACCTTGTGACAGAGTGAGAGGGCACCCCTATATATAGTCTGGCTTTTGATCTTGAGACCTCCTTTGAGCAATGGTGGGTACTGTACTCAGTGTAGACGGGTGCTAGTACCCAGGTCTCAGCTTCTAATAAAACCCCTGCATGTAGGTTAGTTCAAGCTCCTGTGGTGGTGCAACTGTTAATACATGTAATAAGAGGCTGTTAACTTTAAGCTAAAAGAGTAGAGACACCCTTTCTATACAAGGCATTTTTTTTTGGACGAATGCTAAATACATACTCTCAAGAAACTCAGTGCAGACATCTTGGCTTTCTTAGATACTCTAGGTTAACCATGTAATGTACCCCAGACAGAGCAGAAAGACTCTGTATGAACTTACTTCCAGAAGAACCTCATTGTCAACAATAATGAAAAGCTGTTGTTCATAATCGTTGGTCTCTGGGCACAGCATATGAACATCCCCACTTAAAACTGTTTAATTCACATAATCGTTTAAGTAACATTGTCAAATTCCTTTGGGAGAGCATAGAGATGCACACCGAAAGGTCAATGAAAATATGTATCAAGCAAAATAAAAACTGCAAAAGCCAAAAGTTCGTCATGAGGTTAAGACTAGTCATCCTTAATGCACTTTATATTCCATTTTTACAGATAAGCGGAGGTCAGTACTTCTTTTGAACCATCAAACTTGACAGATTGGATGTAACAATATTATATATACATTGTATATTATCCAGAGAATGTTCATTTCCCATCT
>NC_090869.1:361528-371528 GCF_036669935.1 Montipora foliosa | reverse complement strand
GAGGGAAAAGCCTTGGGAACAAGGTTGATTTCCAAGCCTTCTTCATTATCCAAGATGGTGGCCATGTCAAATTCCCCACCCTGGGAATATGTCGCACGATCAAAACCCCCACTCTGGGGACAGACCTCACAGTCAAAACAAGAAAATGTATGTTTTCGTTTTATTGCAACAATTTTAATATCGATAACAGCCATAACCATATCCCTTTAGGTAATGTTGAGAAAGCTTGTACGTCTTCTGCTTAGGTTGAGCTTCTAGTTCGAGCTCGAGGTTTGCGCAAAACCACTGGGAATTATTTCTGTTCGCCTGAAAGACCCAATAAATGTCGGTCAAAACAGTAAACTGCATAAAAGACGAAAAAGATTCTGGACATTTAGCCTTTACTTGTGCGATCAAAAATGCCTCTTTCCTCAGTGCCTAAATTCGGAAACTGCATCAGATACCATGTCTCTGAACCATCCCCTTTAACTTGCCTGAAAGCCGAACTGATTATAAAAAAGGATAAATGAATTTCATATTATATTTAGTCATTTGATGGGGCACTGCAAACCGGCTAGTAGATATTTCTTTTCGGTCGAAACCATCTGTAACTCAAAGCTCAATAATGTACCTCACATATTTCGGACATAATAAGGAAAAGAAACGTTTATTTAGTGTCCCAATCAAGGAAAACATACTTTCACCCACACACCCCTCCCCAATAATTAACCCAATCACGCAATTTTCGTTGAAGCACATTGAGCTAAGAAAAAATTTACACACTGATTTCGTAATTACCGGAATCTCTTGTCAAATTATCAATGTATAAGGAAGTTTACTTTTCGTCTTGTCTTGTTTTTATCACCAATTTGCTCTAAATACACAATATATGCGTTGCTAAGGTAGGATTTCAAGAAGGGGGCTCCATTTAATTGCTGATTTAGAATGTAAGATGGCTTCGAGTTCCTTCAAAATTCGCAAACAAGCGTCTTATAGAGAGAAGCTCGCCGAAGAAATGGACTGTATGTTTAGCGTCAATCGCGGGCCATTGACACCGCGCAAACGAGACGCTTCACAGTTTGAGGAATGTCGACGCAGAGCGCAAGTTCAAGGAATGAAGAAAGCTTTCCGTACGTTGTCATTCCGTTCAGAACCGACTATCGGAGAAGAACACCTGAGAAGATCAGCAAAATGCGCTGCTGAAGCACCAAGCACAAGGGGCGACCTTGTTGTGGAAAAGAAATACGAAGATTTGATTCACGACTTCGTGCCTGATTGCTTTGAGCACATCCAGAATTTCCATCATTACCGAAGCGATCTCGCAAGTATAAACTCCGGCTTCAAGGTGATATATCTAAGAGGCAGTGAAAGGACAGCAAATAGCGAGAATGAGCTTAGAAAGGTATATAAACAATATGTCAAATGTGTAAACCCGAATTCTTCTTTGAAAGGTCTTTTGTAAAGGGTCCGTGGGAATACTATGCAACCAGAAAAAATAGAAAACACGAATGAGGTTGCCAAGGATACTTTAACTTTGTCTCAAAAATGCGGATACGAGGGCATCGAAAAGTGTGACAGGAGACTTGAAGCAAGCACGAGATATTCTAATCTTGAGATTTTAGGGGAAGATACCTGGCGAAGCTGCACAGATTCCAATGAATCGAGTTCGAGAAATAAACAGAAACAGCGATTACCGAGTCCGAGTGATGGCAGCGAGGATGATGCAACAAGTGACATTGAAGACCCACGTGGCAGGCTCGAAAAGGCGGCTGGGAAGTCCATGCCGAGCCAGCCGAGTTTTCAAAGTATTGACAGCAATTTTGCTGGTACAAAACCTCCGGTCACTACCCCCAACAGAATGTCCAGAGGATCGTCCGTACGAACGCTTGTTTATGAAAACCGCAAAGGCGATAAAAGTGTTAACCTCAATGGAACATCGTTTAGGCTAGAACCCTCAGCGTGGCAAGCAGAACAGAATCACTGTCCCCACGGCCTTGCACCATTTCATTCACGTTTCCCACATCTTAAAGCGAGTTCTCTTCCTTCCAGCCCCACGAGACAAAGATGGAGTGAAACGGCAACTCCTCCTTGGCAACAATACAGAGTTCTCTGCGATGCATTTCGACCAAACAACTCGCCCCAGAGCGTCGTGTGCCGGAAACGTTATCCCAATGGGTATAAAAGACCAAAGTTTGCGTCCACCACAGAGCTTGAGTACTATATTCATGTTGTATCCGAAGCGTATGTGTGAATAAACTTGGTTAAACTTGGAACGAAGAAAATTCTGTACTGTGTTTGCCGGAATGGCTATAGCAATTTAAAAGCGCATTTCTTAGTGAATCCAGGAGGATGACAATGGAAATAGCAGCTCTTGGTTCAGACGCATATTTGTGTAAACCATGATACAGTTTAAACGTTACCCTAATTAGGTTTTGTGTCTGAGTTACAGAAAGACCTTTCTATATAAGTCGAGATTTACTCATTTCAATTCGCAGACTTGCAAACAACGGGAAAGAATGTACAAAAGTTAACGTTTAATGCGCATATGCAAAGACGGTATGTTGCTCAGGAAATGCTTTTGTTCCAGTTGCACTCGCGTCACATAGCCTGTTGCAAATCATACGGCCTGTGTAAAACCATGCTGGACGTCAGGCAATTTACTTGTTAATACAGACGCTATTTAAGATGGTAACTTTTTGGCATCCTCTGCGATTATCGTTGATGTAGGATCTACGGTCATCTGCGATCGCCTGCAATCACAAGAAAACTGTGAAAATACCACGAAAGGATTTTGTTGCGCAATAATTAAACAGCTTTCAACATCTGCATAAATAAAGAAACCTCTGCGAATGAAAAAGTTTTTATTGCTAAAATTGCTTTCGTAACTGCGAGGATCATAGCTTCACTTGATTTCATATCCGCAGTTCAATATACGACTCATTTCATATATCATTTCATTCGTTGATTCATTCATCACGTGAACTTTAGAACCCACAAATGACCAGCTCCCAACTTCAGTGGCTTCAGAGCTCAGTTGGTTAGAGGGTCGCTCCGGTATCGCGAGGTCACGGGTTCAAACCTGTTGACGTCTTCTCTTCGCTATTCCTAAAATTCAACTGAAAGTTGCGTCCATAACTGCGAGGGTCATAGCTACACTTGAAGAAATCTCTATAGGCCACTTGGGATAATACAATGATACATTTTGTTTGTCCCCCCAAGTTTTACATAAGCATTGTTTTTCGTTTTCTATTGGGACAAATGTAAGTCCCAAGAGAAACTGGAAACAATGCTTATGCAAAATCTTGCGGGACAAACAAAAAGTATTGTGGTATTTTCTGAAGTGGCCTATGGAAGGCCAACCTATATGCTTGAGAAATGACTTATGGCAACAGCAAAATGGAATCTCCTCTCATACACCCCAACAAAGGAGTTGATCATCAACATTAGTGGTTTATGCCTAACTGATCAAAAACGAAAACAAAAATGTAATGAGCGTATCGTAGTTTTATGTATTTAATTGTGTGCAAATTAGATAAGAGTACTAGTGTTCTTCTCGCATGGGTGGGCTCTCAAGTACAGTCACAAATGATTCTATTTTTTAGAATACCCGTTCCCGCGAAAATTTGTTGTCATTTCCCTGAAAAAAACATGGCAAAAGCAGTCACGCTTCTCCTGATTGGTTAAAGTGGCGTCCCTTTGTTTGTTTTTGCGCATAAAGTGTATCTAAAAATAAGCCCACTTGTGACTATGATGGGGCAAGACCGTATATTGATAGAGAAAGACTCTTACCGAATTCATTTTTGTTGTGTGCTCTCAAGGAAAACGGCTTATCTACCGTAATTCGGAAAGTCGTTAAGTTAATTAAGACATAACATAGATATTTGATATGCATAAAGATTTATAGATAGTAAGAAATGAGTTATTATGGATCAAAGAATGTATCCAGAAGGAAGACAAGCTTACCGGACGTTGAGTTGCGTTCAAATGGGCTTTCATTGACCGAATGCATAAATGGTGGCCAAAAATGTCTTTTGTTTATGTGCTAATGAGACTCACTAGCCTCGCTCTCAAGCAACCTTTCTTTTCTTTGCCAGTATAACGCATGGCTGTGTATTTGTCATAGAGTTTCCCACCTGACCGTGGCAGATCCGTTCTGGGTTCTCGAAAGTCCCCAAAAATTTTCGGGCCCGAAAAGCCATTTGTGAAACCGGTCAGTGTAAAACGCAGACTGCATACTGTAGACCAGGGGTAAAATGCAGACTGAGGTTATAACGTAACCGTTGAAAAAGCCCAAACCCCTTAGAATTGCTAACATTAGGCCTAATTAGGACTAAAACAATATTTAGGCTTAACTGTTAGCATTTCTAATTGGTTTGGGCTTTTCAACAGTTAAATTATAACCTCAGTCTGCATTTTACCCCCGGTCTGCAGTCTGCAGTCTGCGTTTTACACTGACCGTTTGTGAAACTGCTAACCACTTGTTTTGGAAAGCCGATCTTTTAACACGTGTTTAAGCCAATTAAAAGAAACATGTCTGTAAAGTTTGACGACTTAAATCCTCTCTGTTCTTGAGATACAGAAGACATTGTGACACCCGAAAATGGCCCGTAAAGTTTCGGGACTTTCGAGGAACGGGCCGTGGTCACAACCACTTTCGATTTGCTGTTGCCTCTGTTTATCAAAGCAAAGCAATGTTAATTGTGTCTTTGAAAAACCACTCCTTTGTAGGAAAGATGCTTTTTGTCTTTGGCCAACGAACCTTGATTAGAAATCGAACGCAAACTGCGGTGACAAACATGAGGCTAAACAAGCCTCACAACTGAAATAAATTTTTAGGGACTTGACGTCGTTTCGTATGTCTCATCATACATCTTCAGAAGTAACGGTTACCGTTAGCTAAAAGTTTTGAAATATATAACAGTAATTTGAGTAGCTTAT
Source organism: Montipora foliosa (assembly GCF_036669935.1). NCBI lineage: Eukaryota > Metazoa > Cnidaria > Anthozoa > Scleractinia > Acroporidae > Montipora > Montipora foliosa. The sequence continues at coordinate 366,611 of NC_090869.1, read as the reverse complement.
GAGGTAATATTGATAGTAACAAAAGGAGGTAATACAATACTCTACGAAGATAAACAAGAAACAATGAAAACGAAAGAGAATATATATCCCAATAAAGATACAACTTTTCGCTGCTAACGTATTCATTTCGTGATCTTCCGCCATCCTTAAGTGAATACTCTGGCAGCGAAAAGCTATATCTTTATTAATAAGTTTTACATGTGTCTTAGGTATATGCATTTCAGGTATGCGCTTGTTTAGCCTTGTTTCAGTAATTATAATAGGATTTGAAGCGCCTGTAATACGGTCCTTGAAGACTTATATTTTGAATTGGGACTGAAATGACTCTAAGTGAAATGATTAATATATACGACGCTGAGAGCGCGATTTCTCAATCATTCATTCACCTGTACTATGAACTCGTAACAGACCAGCTCCCATATTCCTTGTTTGCTCAGATCACGTTTACTGTAAAGCAGTGCAGCACAAACGCATGAATTTTTTTCAGGCTTCTTTAGCAACTGCTTAAGTTACTGTCAAGTGTTGTGGTTTGTCTCATTTAGAGCTATCGGTTGTGTAAACACAAAGACTCGCTATACAAGGCGTGGTGCCCTAGGCACACGCAGATGCCGTGGACGCATACAGTATAAAGCTCTACGATACTGAATTAGAGCAATAAAAAGCCGCTAACTGCAACTGGAATGAGTCCGTTATATGTTATGAGATGTTATCTGTCGTTTCTTTTTTTTTTTTAATCTCCCTTTCCTTTTTCTCGCGCTGGAAATATCTTTTAGGGGTTTCGTCTCTTTCTTACTGTTTGCAGAGTTCATATAGCTGGACTCCAGTAGGACTAGTTAAGAAACTCTGGAAACTACAAAAGCGCGGAAAGTGAGGCAACGCCTCATGCTAACTTGACAGTGACCACGCACAATATTTTGTCCTCAGTTCACAACAGAGTTTTCACAGAATAAATTAATCGACAGTTTATGACTGGTTGTCTTTTAGAAAAAGGCTGTGGTTTATGCATGAATGGTAAGGGCCAAAACAGCGAACAAAAACATGAAACAAAGAAACTCGTCGAGTTTCATAACCATCTTCACACATTAACTAAGCTGTTTATTGATCGCCATCTTGGATAATCAGTTGTGCTTTAATGTGAATTCGAACAAAAGCAAATCGTGAAGCAACTGACCCTTTTATGATACGTCTTCGTGTTTACTAACTTCTTTAAAAGATAACCACTGCAAATGAACCCATGTGCAGCACAAAAGTTTCTAGATTTTATTTTTCTTCCCGGATCGATGAAATGCTAAAAATTTAACAAAGAAACCGTGGTTGTAGATGTTAATAATTATGTCCTATTTTTCATCAAAGTTCTTATTTGCCTGTCAAATACAAACATTTTAATTTTTTGGCTACCAAATAAAAGCTTTTTCAAATTATGGGCTTTTTAAAATTGTCTTAAAAAATTGAAGCCATTAAAAGCAGGGCTTCCTAGACAAATTTCAGTCTATAGCTTCTTATATCGGCGAGATTAATTGTTAGATGCAAAAATTTTCTCTAATATAGCCCAGGCGTTTGTCAGTAATTAACCAAAAGATATTTCAGAGAATATCAATTTTTAAAAGCGTCATTCAAAAAACAAATATGGTGACTCGCTACTTTAACTTGGTTGGTTCAGTTGGAACTTCTTACGTAGCGTTATTACGAGAAAATGTTCCTCAGTATGACCTAGCTTCACACTTATTCGGTTTTCGTAGAAAGGTCCAGTGGGTAGCCGTCCTGCAAAAAGGCCGGTGGAAAGAAAGAAAAATATTGCAAACATTAGTAAAGCTCTGAGATGCCAAGGCTCTTCACTAGAAATCTGGTTAACTGGGTGCAAGAGTTGAATCATTCGCTTTTCTGGTTTCGATTCCAAGGAAGGAAGATAAAATATTATGCCTTAACTGACCACTCCCCATGCATCGGCGCTTTCCATGGACAATGAAACTAATATTAAAGATACAGTAGCTTCAAGTTTGGCTGGTAGTCACACAGTATGGGACTTAAACTAGAGTTGTCCTCAGTGAGCTCAAGAGAAGGGCCCTAAATACTCGGCCATGTTAACTCCACATAATCACCTCTATAGAGTTTGGAAGGACGTTTACTTTTGGCCTCTGCTTATAGCTCTGTGAGCCTGAGTATGGCTCACTGGCTAGCATATCCACAGGCTGCGAAGTAGGAAGACGGAAAATTAGCTTTATCACACTTCCAACCCGTCAGCCTACAAGGAAGAAGAAGGCTTAAATAGTTAGTTAAAGATATTCAGATATTTATTATGGCTCAATCATTATGGCAAGCTTGTTTTCCTCACCGTTTTTAGACGACGGTGTTATTTTCCGAAATTTCACAAGAAAAGCGTCTTTTCGTTGCCATTTCTTCGAGAAAACTTCAGCGATTACCTTCGTAATGGCTTTAACTCTCCACACACAGACCAAAGGATTGAGGGAAGAATTGAAAAATGCCGCTGTTTCAGACCAGCTGTAAAAATTGTAACTGTCAATGTTGCCGAAGACAAATTGATGGCTAAGGGTGACAGCTAGAACAGGAACATTAAACAGTACATAAACTGCCACGATGGACGCAACATTTATTGCCAGCTTGATTTGCATTTGTCGCATTGCGGACGTGGACGTGGGGTGGTGTTTTTTAATTTGTCTTTGGTGGCGAATGACTGTTTTCAGGATTGTGATTTGGATGATAACAGCAGTTACGAGGAAAGAGGAACACATTACAAGATGAATACCTCGAAAAACGTCATTCTGCGCCCATTGCAAAAATGTGAACAGTATGTTTATCAACCAAATGAACAAAGCCGTTTTCAAAACTTGCCGAGGACGGACAATTGCAGAGTACCTTAGGTGATATTCTAAGGCTATGAGTCTTCCACAGCTTACAGCACACAATGTCGTGAATGACACTCCGTAGTAAACGTAAAATCCCGACGAGTAAAGCATTCTCACCGAGCAGGGAACGAAGCCGTGCGCGTTTTCGAGCAGTCTGTAGGCCACATAGCTCGGTTGAACTAGGATGCCAACCTGGAGGTCCGAGATCGCCAGGCAAGCAAGAAAGATATTGCAAGGTGATTGAAGGGATTTCCTTGTCAAAATGATCAATACTATGAGCAGATTCGCCATGACAGCGAAAGGCGACAACACGGCATTTAAGACACCTGTTACGAGATTAGTTTCGGTTCGTTGATGGAATACGTCGAATTTAGCATCTGGGAGATGGAAGCACTGACCGTCATCACCTGGTCCATGATTCGCTGGCGAAGTTGTGATGCTCAAATTGTGGGAAAGAACGGTAGTAGAAGACTTCATTTTCCACGGTATCTCGAAACTTGTGCTTCTCCTACAGTAACTTTGAACATAATGAACCGGAGGCGTATGATCAAGTATTGAAATACCACTTTCGCCTCTTTCTTAAACACTTCAATACTGAAAGTAATTACTAATGGAATATGTCCGTAAAAACGTCAATAATGCGTTTGTTGATAGTAGCCTATATGTCATGTAATTTGAAAATGTATTTCAAACAGGACAGACATGATGGAGCAGAACTAACTAAGAATCTGCAGCTGATCGAGCAATCTATGAGTTTTTTTTTTAACTGAAAAAGGAAATTATGCAAATCACTGTATTTTATCGGTAATGATGTCGCGAGGAATTCAATTTATAATGCGATATGTATAATTCGGATTTTCTACCACTGAACTAAAGGAGGCTCGTGGGACATTTGAAAACGAGACGTCGAAAGATGACAACGTCGTAATTGTAAAAAAGAAAAGTGTTGAATTCTTAAGCTGCTTGATTGTGAAATTAGGGACTTTAAGATCTACGACGGAGACGGCGATGCAATCTTTCCTTTCGTAAACAAGAGAGACTTAAGACAATTTTCACTATTAAAAGGGCACTGTCATGAGCTGCGCATGCTTGAGTGTGTTTGCTCTCAAGCCCACGGAAAATTCTAGCCGCCATCATGGATTCACGCGTGAGTCACGTATATTCGCCAGAGTTTGTCCTTTGTCCACCGTGGCCCTCCCCAGTGGACACCATTTTGATTTTGTCGATTCAACTTCAAAAAAGTTCACCTAACACTTTTCAAGTTTTCACAAGGCGCTTGCTCACCCGCTTCTCGTGACAGTTTCCCTTTAATTTTGTCGTTTGCTAATGAGTAAAAAAATATTTAACCTAGGACTAGATTAGCCTATTAACCTATGTCACTTAGAATTAAAAAAAAAATGCGAAAAAACCCTTAAAAAAATATATAAAAAATTTGAAGAAAATTTGAAAAAGTGGATGGAACGATGTCGAACTCGGTTCAATGGCATAAGCACAATGAACTTAACCTCTGCATTACCGAAACAACACCTTTAAACTGGCAATTTTAAAGTATTTAAATGAAGCCTCTCCTAACAATTCACTTAAAGCTAACCGAATTAAAAGGCTTGGTTACTAAGAATAGCATGGACCGTCAAAAATGGCATCTCTTGTTTACGAAAGGGAAATTAGCGACGACGACAAAAACGTCACCTCAAAATAGAACTTTTCATTATCGTAAGTCTTCTGCCATTGTTCCATCTCGTTCACGTCTCACAATGTGGGCGAAGTATCCTAAAAATAAATTGGTATGAGCGGGTTAGGAGCAAAAATTGAGAATAAATGGTTTGCCGTTGTACGCTAAAGGTGGCGTCAAAACCTCAAATTTGATGATTTCGCGTCTTTGCTGTGAAGAGAACCGCAAAACTATGCGCTAAAATGCGTGCGGCACGTCAACCCAGTATCAAGCTAATTCACCTCAAGGTATGCTACGCTGAGCAGAGTTGAGAAAGGCCACGGTTTCAGATCAATTTTTGTAGAGTGTAGGCATCTATCATGATGTCTATTTAGATGATCTGATTGAAAGTAGTAGAACTGGTGTGTTAAATCCCAGGTAGGCCGCTACAATGAGATCAATGTTTGCGGAAAAGTTACTCTGCTAACGATTGAGTTGTGTGGATGCTGCATGATGAGAAACGATCAGTGAGTTAACATTCACAACTGTCTTGGAACCAAAAGAATTA
>NC_090869.1:346528-356528 GCF_036669935.1 Montipora foliosa | reverse complement strand
TGTATGAAACACAATCCTGTTTTTCATCCGTCAACAACTCACATTATCATGACTGCAGGAGAAATTCATATGAAAAGGTCGCTGCAGCTTTTCAGACTTTTGGACACATTTTTCTGTTGAGAGTCCAGGGAAAATGCCATCGTTGAAATCATCTGTGATTTGTTTTTGCGCTTCCAGTTGCGTTGAAATGTTCAAAGTTATTTCTCACACCGATGCATCAAGCGATATCGATCGAAAACCAACAATTATTACTCGGAATACCTGAAAGGTATCCGAGTTACAATCTCGCTTGTCTGTTTTTTGGACAGTAGAAATTACGGTGCGGTGATTTCTTTGGCTCAAAGCAATTCACTTAGCAAAACTATACTTTTTCCAACAACAACAAAAAACAGCCGTGGTGTCGAGTGTCATCGGACGAGGGGATTTTTGCAGGCGCGAGGCTTCAAACAGCTTCAGTACTTACGGAGTTCGATGAAAATGCGGATTTATAACATGCGGTGGGGCAACCAAAGCGATGGGAGCTGTGTTTAAGGTTTCAGTGTGGAACTTTTAATATTGTTCGCCGATTTAGAAACTCGAACATGACCCCAGGCAGGTATTTGGGGACGAGTCTGGGATTTGTTTTGCTCTGCCCAACTATGGGTACGCTTGCGTAGGTTTGCGCTCACCGTATGGAGGCTCAGTGAACCGTTGACCAGCCGTGTCAAAATTGGTTGTTAGCGAGCCTCGAAGGAGTTTGAAAATTTGAATATTTTTCGCAGTTTCTCAGCCATGGATACTCGCTGGACCTTGAAACTTGGTCAAGGGGAAGTAAATTTATCCGTGTAGCCATCACCGGAGTTTGAGCGTGACTGATGCCAGAGAAGTGTGAATTTTTTCGGCGAGATCTGAGGTAAGTTAGAAATGAGTTGCCAGCCTTTCCTTTATTTAGGGAAGAGTGACGACTCGGGAATTTGAGAAGTCGCTTAAATCGCATTCAATCAGGCAAAAAACCACACAAAAAGCAAGAAATTCACCATGACAATAAAGTACGGCTTTTTTATTGAGAACTTTTGCGGGTAAATATCTTTTTCAGTCTGTTATCGAGATTCCCATACAAATCCTTATAATTGTTTACCTTCCGACTCTGGGCCGCCTGTGCACTAACGAGTACCATGCTGGTACTGAGTCCACTAGCTGCAGGTCTTTACACACCACAAAGAACAACACCTTAAGTGCAGCGTTGTGTTCCTAAAAGTACTTGGACTGTGCTAAAGCAGGACATCCCGCAAGAACATGCGCAAGAGTTTCTGCAGCGCCTCCACACAACCTACACGTGATCTCTCCTTGTGAAGTTCCTGTTTTGGTCTTTGTATACACTCTAGTAGGGGTGAGCTGTTCGTAAAGCTCCAGTACCCCGGTAATCGTGTGGTTGGGTGCTGAGGGACACTCCCGTAGCCAAGCAAAACACTCATCCATGCTCAGATCTTCGTCCTGCCACCGTGCACACAGAAAGCGACCATGCCACTGCTCGCTCTCAATCTCTTCCTGTAACTTCTCCGTCACAGTCCTCCTCAAATAACCCTTAACTTTCCTCCCTAGAATTTCTGTATCCAGTGCTTGGCGCGGGCTGCATGACGGGTTCGGATAGTTCAAAGTCAAACCCGTGTCCAGCTCCTCCGGGTACTTGCATGCCTCCTTAACCAACGAAGTGAATCCCTTCTCACTTGCCCTCTCTTCAAACTTCTGAACTAACCTCATGGTAGGATCTGTATTCTCATACAGCTTAATTGCAGACTTGATTTTTGTTAGCTTGTATTCTTGCTCAATTGCGCGTAGGCCACGCCCACCCTTGTCCCTGGGTAGATACAACATAGCCGTCGAACTTAGCGGATGCTTCCCTCCGTTCTCACATTATTATTATTATTATTATTATTATTATTAATTAGAGGTTTCCGGTTCTTTTAAGAAACGCACACTTGCAGCTGAGGCCTCCAGTGTACAATGAACGTCGTTTGTACTTTGGGGGGTGGGGAAGGCTTGTTACAACAGTACAATTTGCCAGCGATAGCAACTTACTGCTCTGCAGGGCGTAGACTCCATGTGCCTGCCAATAGGCCATTTCCAAGTTCAAGTCTGCCTCCTCTTCAAAGCGAGTCTAAGCGCGAAGTTTTTGTAGTGGTAATTACTTCTACTTTACATATGAATGAAAACTAATTTTCATAACATAAACTTCGCACTTAGACTCGCTTTGAAGATGAGGTAGGCCAGAACTCAAAAAAGGGCTATTCCAACATCCTGTTAAGGAAGACTTAGTGACGAAAAAAATGAAGGGAAGTGTTTCTTAATAAGTCCACCTTGAGATACGTGCTTTTTAACGCTTTTTTATATTTTTTTATGTTTAGCGAAGAGGTTTTTGCAAGATTGAGTACACAACCCGGATTCGTCATTTCAAATCAGAGTTAGTCTAGTTAATTTTCGACTTACATCGTTAGCTGTAAATTGCTCCTCCAAGTCTTAGTTTTCTTCTAAAATATCTAAAGTCACCTTAAAGTCGTTACTAAAAGGAAATAACTCATCTCTTCCAGCCGCTATCTTGGTTTGTTGAGCACGGTCAGAGTCACGTGACTTGCACATTGATCATCAGAAAGCGCTCTATTGTTTGACTCTTTGAGGTTCGCCGACTATCCTTACCAGTCCTCTCTACTATCTCTGTTCAAATACACTTAAACTTTGCTATGGGAAAAACGCTAAAAGAAAAAGCGACAGAGTTATATCTTTTCGCCTATTGAAACTTTCATGACCAAACAGCTCATGCAATCAATAGTTCGCGAGTCAAGGATTTATCCTCCTGCAGTGAAATCTTCTTCAGGATTTTGTTTATATCGGAAATTTAATGATATGTGATGAACATCCTGGGAAACCTCTTACCCAGGACTTGGCACCTTAATTCTCCCGCCCCAGCTCAGAAATCAAGGCAGAGGTCCTGGGAACGCGAAAAAATTAGGAGCCACTGTATTTAATTAATCGAGTTAATGTGTCTTCCATCAGCCAATTATACTACATGTCAAAATACCGAGAATTACTCATGAAATGTGAGAGACGAATGTTTCTTTCATTGCCAATGATTTTTATTTGCCATTAATAGAGAATGAGCGTGCATTGATTCGACCTTAACATTCACCCCTATGAATGATTCTCTCCCTTGTACATACATCTCTTTGCCATTTTTTACTATTCACGCTCAGCGTACAGTTGTAAATTCCTCTTTTAATTTCTCTGATACAATCTTATTGCCCTCGCTCTCTTCCTTTCTTGCGTCCTTATGGCCTGTTAAAGCCGGTTTTATGGTTGGGTAGGTCGAGAGATGGTATAAACTGTTTCCTCTTTGGAAGCATACTTTGCGAAGACAGGAACAAAACTGTAAAATAAAGACTAAAATGAATGAACAAAGAAATAGCTGTGTCGCTTAAGTAGCTTTAAATACCCATAAAACGGTGCACTGATGGAGAGTGCGGGGAGTAAAATGAGCGCACCGTCGGCCTCGGGTTTGTTAGTTGAATTACTGTTACGAGTTATCCACGTTAAATATGCTCGCGTCGCACTTTACTTTATGTTACTTTAATAAATAGTAAAAGGAAAACCAATCTGGGTAGGAGTTTACGCAACACTCATACTTTAAATCGATCACCGAATATTCACCTCGACTCCGACTCACTGAATATTCACCGATAATCACTTTGCCTTCGGCGAATAATTGTTAAATAACCGGAATCTCAATGTTCAGGTTGTTTTTAAACAAAAATCGTAATCTTTGAGCTTGATTTACAAGATTCTTTTTTAGCTTTAGCTTACCTTACAGTCCATAGCTCTTTTCCCGCTTTGGAAAGGACTAATAAAGGCCCCACTCTGAATGGGAGTCAGTGTTAGCATCAATATTGCTGTTAGGAACACGAACATAATAACTTTTCTTCTGGCCATGATCCCTTCTTTCAATACTAATCGTTGTGATAGCACTCTGGCTTATAAAATAACGTCCACGAATCGCTATTTTCATACATAAAGTTTCAAGTGTTTGAATGCTTTTCAAAAGGGCCCCCGTCATTTTCCTCCACAATTGAGGGTTTGGCATAGCAACAGCATTAATTTTTGTGTGCAACAAAATCACACGGTGTCTTAATTGCAATACCAGGAAGATTTAAGTGTTATTGTGTTAGCGCCGAGGAAGCTCTCAAAGGATGCACAATTCACGTAATGATTCCATTCGTTTGCGGAAATTTGATACTAGAGAGTTCTCCTTCGATACGGCCAGCTTAATCAGCACTTTTATGACTTTTGCACAATGGTCGGATCTTGCTATATATTGCTTGCATAAATTGATTGCCCTTTGTGGACTCATCATGTACTTGACTGTACAGGCTCACACTCATTTTTTTTTTTAATCTCCATATGAAAACGCTTTCATGCATTTTGTCTGTCAAAAAGGTTCTTCATTCAGCTTTAACTTCAAGAAACTAAGGCTATACTCCGAGTCCCTCTCACTTTAGAACCTCCATTTACCTTTGGAGAGTTCAATCTAGATTGATCGTAATATTTGCTAGTCACGAGCACCTCTCAGTGAAATCCTATTACACTCATCTTGAAGTTTTCAAAAAATTCGCGCGAAATAAAACACAAAGCCAAGTTCACCTGCAGATCTGAAGAGTTTGCCATTTCGACATCATAACCGCAATTAAAATTGTCAACATCTTAAGCTGTTTTTCGCTTACAAGTCTTCGAGTATCGTACAAACAAAGAGATTACTGTTTCAGCTCATCATCATAATCATCCATCACACTTTGACAAAGCGCTGTAGTCGACTCTGTTGAATCAAACAAACGCACTGATTACTGAATGTAACGGTTGCCAATATTTGGATATGTTGGACGCGCAGCGTAAGAGTAGTTTTCATTGGCGACGCTGAGCCATTGAATTGTAGTTTATTAGTGTCTACACTGACCTAACAAAAGTATTAATGATCAAATTAAACGTTATTGATTTTGCGTATGTTGCTTGGGTTGGTAGCTGAAATCAGTGCTGACTGAGCGTATTAATAGTATTGATCATCATTTCGTTGCATGGGAAATACGCACTTGGAGCTAACTTCTAATTGCTTGTTGATTGGCTAAAAACATTAACTCTTTGACCCCCTTGATCGAAAACTTCATTCTCCTAACTACTTCCATAGATTTTTTCGTTAGCTGGTCATGAGAATTTGGCGCTCTAGAAGGATCATACACTTCAGCGAATTATAACGTTTATTCTCAATACTTGTATGCCTGACAGCGTAATCGGAAATTGAGTGGAAAATTGACATACTGGTCAATCCCGTGAGTCAAATGGTTGAGGTGGCTCTCAAACTTCCAAAAAATCCAGCATTTGATACGTCCAACAAAGTTTCAAGTAGAATGTTTGATCGAAAACTCAAAACTTTGCTCAATATTTGGCTAATGATTTGTGCTGGCTAAGTGTGGGATGATTAAATTTGAAACATGTACATATTGACATAAATGACAGCAATGTTGGAACGAGACGTATGAATAGATACAAACATGCTATAAAAGCAAAAAAGAACAATTAACAACATTCATTAGGGTTACAAATTTCAACAAAAATGATGTGGTATAAACACGTGAAATCAAATTTAAAGTAATTATTTGATTTCTTAGTGATAAAGGCAGTGCTTTTGTTAAAAGAAGCAACCCACTAGTTATTCTCCGATGGCAAAAATGTTTAGTAATGCGCTTGAGGAAAATATAAAGTTTCAATTTGCAGACTATATTAATTCTGTTCATGAAAAATTAATAGTGGAAAAATACATTTCGGTCATGACAAATATCCAAACACGACCACTTTTGAAAAAAACAAGATATTGATCGGGAGAACCTGAAGAACTACAGACCTATAGCGAAAATTCCCTTCCTATCTAAGGTAATCTTTGTTTGGAAACTAACAAGCTTATTCCACCTTTGTAGTCTGCGTATCGTAAGGACCACACCACGGAAACCGCATTATTGCGTGTTCTGGATGGCATTTTGACGTCTCTTGATCATTGTGAAGATGTTGTCCTGGTCATGTTGGATTTGTCGGCTTCCTTCGACACGTTAAATCATGAAATTCTCATATCCAGGCTTGAATCGTATTTTGGTTTCTCCGATACTGTACTAGAGTGGTTTTCATCCTACTTAAGTGGGCGCACGCAATCTGTCATCATAGGGGAAACTACATCTAATCCTCGTCCTGTAGATTTTGGTGTTCCCCAAGGGTCAATCCGTGGACCTCTTCTCTTCAGTTTAGATGTTGCGCCCCTCCAAGATATAGTTGCTGCCATTAACCTCAATTCCACAATTCCATGTTCTATGCTGACGACTCGCAACTTAATATTGCCATAAAACCCAACGATCAATCCTCGGCATCAGCTACTCTACGAAATTGTGTTAATGCCGTTATAAACTGGAACACGCAAAACATGTTGCTTTTTAACCCTGGAAAAACCAAATTTATCCAATTTACCGCTCGCTTTGTTGGAAACCCTGTCCTTTCTCAATTTTCGTTTGGTAACATGATAATTGAACCGTCTGATAAGTAAGGGACTTAGGTGTCATATTGGAAAAGGAACTTAATTTAAGACAGCATGTTAATGATACTTGCAAAAAAGGTTTTTCTGCAATAAGATCAATTAGTCGAATTAGAAAGTATATGTCCCAAAGTAATCTTAAACGTATTGTAAATGCTTTTGTGATTTCCCGCATCGATTGTTGCAATAGTATTCTCTATGGACTTCCTACGGTTGGGCACGAAAAACTACAACGGGTTCAGAACATCGCAGCTAGTCTAATCACCGGAAGCAGTCGGAGAGACCATATTACCCCAGTGCTTAAGAACCTGTAAGGTCACCCATCACTTTCAAGATTTTACTCTTAACCTAAAAAGATCTGAATGGACAATCGCCTAGCTATCTTACTTCTCTTATCACTTCTTATAAACCAGTTCGCTCTTTACGTTCATCCGATCATTTACTTTTACAAGTTCCGAACTTCATGAAAGCCACTTACGTCAAAGAACCTTCTCTTATTGAGCCCCGAAACTATGGAACAGTCTGCCTAAATCTTTAAAAACGTCTGAGACTGTATCTATTTTTAAGAAGAAACTTAAAACATTTCTTTTTTGTGATTATTGTAACTCTTAGATAGTTATACGATTTTACTTAGTTATTTTTTCGTTACATAAGATTATATATATAATTGAGCTTTTTTAGCTTCCTGCTGTAAGCGCATTGAGAGTTTTAAATGCGCTGAAAAATACTTTGTTATTATTATTATTATTATTATTATTATTATTATTATTATTATTATTAGAGGTTTCCGGTTCTTTTAAGAAACGCACACTTCCAGCTTAGGCCTCTAGTGTACAATGAACGTCGTTCATACTTTGGGGGGTGGGGAAGGCTTGTTACAAAAGTACAATTTGCCTGTGATAACAACTGAACAAGACAGGTTTACTGCGCTGCAGCACGCAGACTCCACGGTCTGCCAATTTCAACCTCCCGTTAAGGAAGGCTTTTTGAAGGAAAAAACGAGGGGAACTGTTTCTTAAGTCCTCATTGGGATATGTGCTTTTTAACGCTTTTTTTATGTTTTAGCGACGAAGTTTTTGCAAGATTGAGTACACAACCCGGATTCGTCATTTCATTTCAGAGTTAGTCTAGTTAATTTTCGACGTACATCGTTAGCTTTAGCTGTAAATTGCTCCTCCAAGTCTTCGTCTTCTTCTAAAATATCTAAAATCGCCTTACAGTCGTTACCACAAGGAAATAACTCATCTCTTCCAGCCGCTATCTTGGTTTGTTGAGCACGATCAGAGTCTAGTGACTTGCAGATTAAGCATCAGAAAGCGCTCTATTGTTTGACTCTTTGAAGTTCGCCGACTATCCTCACCAGTCCTCTCTATAGCTACTAACTCTGTTCAAATGCACTTAAACTTTGCTTTGAGAAAAACGCTAAGGGAAAAAGCGACAGTGTTAAATCTTTTCGCCTATGGAAACTTTCATGACTAAACAGCTCAAGCAATCAATAGTTCGCAAGTCAAGGATTTATCCTCCTGCAGTGAAATCTTCTTCAGGATTTTGTTTATGTCGGTAAATTAATGATATGTGATGAGCATCCTGGGCAACCTCGTACCCAGGACTTGGCACCTTAATTCTCCCACCCCAGCTCAGAAATCAAGGCAGAGGTCCTGGGAACGCGAAAAAATTAGGAGCCACGGTATTTAATTAATCGAGTAAATGTGTCTTTCACCAGCCAATTATGCTACATGTCAAAATCCGAGAATTACTCATGAAATGTGAGAGACGAATGTTTCTTTCATTGCCAATGATTTTTATTTGCCATTAATAGACAATAAGACTTTGCATTGGTTCGAGCTTAATATTCACCCTTACGAATGATTCTCTCTCTTGTAAATACATCTCTTTGCCATTTTTTACTATTTACGCTCAGCGTACAGTTGTAAAGTCCTCTTTCAATTTCTCTGATACAATCTTATTGCCCTCGCTCTCTTCCCTTCTTGCCTCCTTATGGCCTGTTAAAGCGGGTTTTATAGTTTGGTAGGTCGAGAGATGGTATAAACTGTTTCCTCTTTGGAAGAATAGTTTGCGAAGACAGGAACAAAACTGTAAAATAAAGACTAAAATGAATGAACAAATAAATAGCTGTGTAGCTTAAGTAGCTTTAAATACCCATTAAACGGAGCACTGATGGAGAGTGCGGGGAGTAAAATGAGCGCACCTTCGGCCTCGGGTTTGTTAGTTGAATTATTGTTACGAGATATCGACGTTAAATATGCTCGCGTCGCACGTTACTTTATGTTACTTTAAATAAATAATAAAAGGAAAACCAATCTGGGTAGGAGTTTACGCAACACTTATGCTTTAATTTTGATCGTCTGTGTCAAAGTTGTTCAATACAATCAACTTTTATCCGTACGCTTCCAAAAGAATCTACAAAATTTAATAGCATTTCCTTTCATCTATATTAAAGCGCTTCTATGCAAACGCAAAGGGAAATAGAGGCTCTTAAAAGAGCAATCGCTTTAAAGCATAATTGATCCAATATTATTATGGTAGTAGGAGAATTTTGAAATGTAGTATAGACAACTCACAAATAAGACTATACAAAATGTTGGTATGGATGAACTAATAAATTTTCTACCGTTCTTGGTGAGACGATAAAAGTTCTCCAAGGTGGCATGATCTTTTCAAAGGTTGCAGCATTTTGTAGTATTACCCTCAACTAAAGATGGTCCAATGCCCAATATACTTTCAATAGAATGACACGTCGGTCTTTGCAAACTACCACTATTTTCCATGCAGGTCTCTCTTCTGATGTCAAGCTTACTAGCAGGATTTGTTTGTAACGCTTATTAGTATAAATACGCAGGTGATTATACAAAATCGCGCGCTCTTATTGGCTCGCTATCTCGGATTATCAGCCGATAATCACCTCGACGGACAAAATGGTTGCCACTAGTCGTTTTGCCATTGTAAGTGAAGATGATTTCGCTTTGAATTTATTTTTTCTCTTTTTTGAAATAATCACCTGTGCATTTATAGTAAAACAATTATTCGCCTTCGGCGAATAATTGTTAAATAACCGGAATCTCAATGTTCAGGTTGTTTTTAAACAAAAATCGTAATCTTTGAGCTTGATTAACAGGATCCTTTTTTAGCTTTATAAATTTAGCTTACCTTACAGTCCATGGCCCTTTTCCCGCTTTGGAAAGGACTAATAAAGGCCCCACTCTGAATGGGAGTCAGTGTTAGCATCAATATTGCTGTTAGGAACACGAACATAATAACTTTTCTTCTGGCGATGATCCCTTCTTTCAATACTAATCGTTGTGATAGCACTTTGGCTTTTAAAATAACGTCCACGAATCGTTATTTACATACATAAAGTTTCAAATGTTTGAATGCCTTTCAAAA
>NC_090869.1:331528-336528 GCF_036669935.1 Montipora foliosa | reverse complement strand
TTACTGTTTGCTTAAGTCTTTTGCCATTCTATGTGAAAATTGAATAATAAACGTAAACAAATGGCCAAAATGAACGACCGAGTACCTAAGGAGAGACTGGAAGCTAGTAGTTTAAATCACGTTTTTCTCAAAATCTACCGGTATGACCTCCCTCAAAATTTCAGGAATAAGGAATTGGCTCTGATTCAGCATTCATGCAAAGTAAAATAAAAATTTGTAAGGCACATTTTTCGCAAACTAAGAAATTGTGAAATCAAAATTAGCTCAAAATCTACCTTAGAGATTTTTATTTTACTTTGCATGAATGCTGAATCAGAGCCAATTCCTTATTCCTGAAATTTTGAGGGAGGTCATACCGGTAGATTTTGAGAAAAACGTGATTTAAACTACTAGCTTCCAGTCTCTCCTTAGGTACTCGGTCGTTCATTTTGGCCATTTGTTTACGTTTATTGTTCAATTTAATAAAAAGCCAGCGGTGTTTCCATACAACATGCGCCTTACCTCCCGGTGACCCGCGTGACAGTGGAGTTGTTGAGAGGTACGTTTTCTTGTTTTACGCGGAATTTCATCATCTGAACTGTAAGTATCAACTCATGTTTTATACTCCATCCTTCTATGAGGTAAAATTCATTTCGTTATGATGTGAAACAAAGTCAAGTTGTTTTTTTAAAAACGAAGAGGTCAGTGATTTTTATTTTTATCCGTATATGTGAGCCGGTGTTCAATAAAAGTTACTCTGAATAAGCGTTATAACTTGAGATGAATGAAAAACTGTGAGAAATCACCAGATGTTATAAAAAAAATGGTTCAAGAAGGAAATGTTTAAGTAGGTTTATTATTTGATTTAAACGAAAAATTATGGAGTGACACAAATCTGGCAAGCGGAGCGTGTTAAACTGTTCAATGGTTGTCGGACTCAAAGTTACGATGACGGATAAAAAAAAATGCCATTCAATTTATTTTAGTTCAGACTGAAATTTCCTGAGTTAACAACGCTCTAAAAACAAAACCATTCTTAGATTAAGAATATTTTAAATGACATTTCCTTTTTCAGATGTTAGCCAACCAGTGAGTGCAAAGGATTAATCTCTGTTCAGCCAGGTCCGCTTCAAGAGATATCACACTGCCTGACACGTATTCCTTAGTTCCTCTTGTTTCTATAAAAACATCAGAAGTAAACGTCCCTGCCACAAGTCAAGCAGCTGTGGAGACCGTAAGCACGGATCAGTTGTCTATTGCCATTGAAAAACAAGTTTACTGGTTGAAGTACTGTGAACAACATTTTTATGAGGAGCTTACCAAAGGTATTCATCTTTCATGGGCTACTTATCACGCATCTGTAACTGAACTGCCTAACCCTTTGCCATGCTTGGGTAGCTTGTTGCCATTGTTTTAAGAGTAGGCTGCCACAGTAGCCATGATGAAACATGGAATGTCTGTGATTTACAAGGCAACGGAATTTCTTAACCCGGGCCAAATTCCTGTCACTGTCTGTGACCAGCCTCTTTTTGCTATCGCAAAAGTTGTTCAGTGGAACTGGCCTGCTAAACACGGAGAAAATGTTCACGTTGTCATGCTGGGGTCCTACACATTGAGATGGTGCTGTCGACCATGTGTGGTGATCTTGTAGCTTTACCTGGCTGGACTAGAGCACTAACTGAGGCAGGGATAGCATCCAGTGGGACATCAGATTCCTTCCTTAAGGTAGCGCATTTGACAAAAACCAGACGCGCCCACCAGGTAACCGCAGCAGCTTTGTATAAACTGCAGCATGTTGCCTTTCGGGAACTAAACGGTCAACAGGACGAAGAGGAGTTTCAGAAGTGGCACGATGGAATGATTAAGACCAGCCCAACGTACAAGTTTTGGGACATGATCATGCAAATGGAGCTCAAAGTACTGTCATTCGTGAAAGCACATCGTAAAAACAACTTCTCTGTACGTAGAAGCGTTGGAATCTCTCGCTGCTTGGTCCTTTGCTCTTGATCACACTAATTACGCGAGGTGGCTACCTATTCACATAAGAGATATGAAGTGCTTACCAGGCGTTCAACAAAGCCTCAGAGAATGCTGGGTCATTTCAAAGTCATCAAGCACTTTTTCAAGCATCCCAATCGACCAGGCACACGAACAAAATAACGCAAGGGTGAAGGGATCAGGTGGAGCTGTAGGATTAATGGAAAGTCCTGTCGCCTTTAGAAGATGGATGGTGGCCAGACCAGAAACCGCTCGAGTGTTGCAAGAGTTCGAAAGTCAGTTGAAAGTGAAACAAATGTTGATGAAAATAACAAACACAACGATGAAGGACTTTCTTCACAGAAAACCTTTCAAAGTCATGTCAAGCAACTTGTAACTACAATTTCAGAAATGGGAAACCCTTTTAAGGATGACTGCCCTGAATTACTTGCCCTTGACACACGCAATTGCGCAGATTCCTCAGTCGTGGATACTGTGCATAGAGTCCAGGAACTTGGATTACGCCAGTACAAGAAATTTGTAAAAGACGTCATTGATGAAAGGACTGTATCGATTCACGATACGATTTCAAGGAATACCTTGCCACTGTTCAAGCGCCAGCAGCCGAAGCAAATCTGCAAAGAGTCCTTAAAGTTGACAGCGGTAACAAGTGACCGTTACCTCCTCAGTTGTTTGTATATTGCCAGCCAACAGCGCGAAGGACATCTTGAAGAGTTCTTCAAGCATGAAAATCAGCCGTATCCACCTTATTTGTCAGAGTTTGGCAATCTCCGATTCTGGTAAAAGTCTGATTTGATTTCAAGCGTCAACAAAGAAACACCGCCACCTCCACCACCAGCATCTTACGATGTCAAAGTTTTTGATGGAGCAGCTATTGTGCATGCGCTTCCAGTTTCATCTGTCGCTACGTTTTCTGAATATGCAGATTCCAAGTTCTTACCTTTCCTGGAAAACCACTTGAAGAGTACCAAACGAATTGACGTTGTGGGATGAATACCGAGTAGCAA
Source organism: Montipora foliosa (assembly GCF_036669935.1). Classification (NCBI taxonomy): domain Eukaryota; kingdom Metazoa; phylum Cnidaria; class Anthozoa; order Scleractinia; family Acroporidae; genus Montipora; species Montipora foliosa. The sequence goes on along the minus strand of NC_090869.1, from coordinate 333,544 downwards.
GTCTGAAAGAATCTGCCCTTCAGAAGAAACGAAAAGGCGCGAGACGAAAGGTAGCTGAGCATGTCAAGTTACCTCAGAACTGGCAGGTATTTCTCGAAGAAAGCCGCAACCATGAAGAAGCAGGCACGAGGATTCTTGTAAACGTTAGAGATGCTTTGGATAAAAGGGGAAGAAGTGTCTTTGTTCGCACTGTTGACACATGTTCTTGTTATTCTAATTGCGCACTTCCACACGTTGTCTTCGATTTGGTCTGGATTGAGCTTTTGGGTCGCCTTTGGGATGGGAAAGAATTTTCAGCTGCTTTCTGTTAACACCATTTGTGAGTATTTGGGCAGGCAGAAATGCCGTGCTCTTCCATTTTTTCACGCGTTTACCGGTTGCAACACTACGTCAGCATTCCTGGGGAAAGGAAAGAAGTCTGCGTGGGAGGCCTGGAAAGCGTACCCTGAAGCCACAGAGGCTTTCCGTTTTGTGAACGATAGCCCCTTCCTTCCAGTTGAGATCAACACTCCTGTGTTTGATGTCCTTCAGCGCTTTGTGGTGATACTTTATGACAGGACCAGCCTTGCTACCGATGTGAACACTGCTCGACGAGAACTGTTCACAAAAAAGAATCGGGCGCTAGAAAACATTCCCCCAACAGAGGTAAGAACCTATCATAAACAAATTTTTAGTTGTCTTTGTGTTTGATAGGCTAAATTTGTGATAGGTAAACACCTGTGAGGACAACGCGAAAAAAATAATAACCAGTTTAGCGAAAAGACGAGAAACATTTCAACTAACCCAACCTTTTCTTGTATTGAATTCACTTATCAATTTTATTTTAACTATCCAAAGCCTATCATAAAGCTATGCTGGACTTGAACCTAGAGTTATTCCACTTGGGCTATTAGAGAGCCTACTTTATGAAGTACATGGAAATAAGCGGTGCGCATTTGTTTAAAATTATACTTTTGTAAAAAATTTGTATATAATTTCTGTTGTTTATTAGGATGCCCTGTTGAATCGTTCTAACAGAACTCTTTACCAAGCAAGCATCTGGACGTCCCTTGATGAGCAACAATTTTACCCATACCCGTCTGATTTTGGATGGAAAATGGAGAATGGCCTGGTAGATGGAGGCCCCGCTGAACCGTACTTCCAGAAACCTCTAATGAGGCACGCAGTGACTTGCTGAAGTGTGGATGCAAGAAAAGTTGCAAGAGTGGTCGTTGTAAATGTTTCAAAGCCAATCTACCATGTACTGAGCTCTGTAGTTGCTCTGGAGGCTGCCAGAACACAAATCCTTAGAAATAGAGCAACAAATAACAACCATTTACGATATCTAGCCGAAGATGTTAAAAACTAAATGTGTAAAACGCAACAAAAACACTCCTGGATATCACTGCGCTCAAAGCATTATGGGAATGTCACGTGATCAAGGCAAATGACTGAGTCTGAGTAATGTAGTTTAGTCATTTTACAACGGCATTCGTCAAACCTGGTACGTAATAAACACATTAAATGCCACAGCCTCGCTTTCATGCCAGCATTTGAGTATTGCGTAATTTAAATGAGCTTCATGCCCCCACGTGACACCCCTTCTAAAATCGTTTCTGACGTCAAAAGGAACATCTGTACCTAATTTGGTGCTTTTACGCGATTTGTCACGCTTTTCGACCTAACAGACCGGACTATATCGTTATCATCGTCATCCTCATCATCTCTATAACCATCATCATCGTCGCTGTTGTCGTCATTGTCATCATCATCATCGCAACCATCTCCGTCGCCATCGTCCACGCTGTCGTCATCATCATCATCATCATCATCATTATCATTATCATCATCCTCGTCTTAATCTCTATCATCATTGTCATCGTTGCCGTCGCAAACGTTTTCTTCATCATTATCATCATTATCATCATCGTCATCATGTCGTTCATCATCTTCATGGCCGCCATCGTCGTTGCTGTCGCCGTCGTTTAGCCATCATCATCATCGTCATCGTCATCATCATCATCATCATCGTCACCA
>NC_090869.1:311528-324028 GCF_036669935.1 Montipora foliosa | reverse complement strand
TTCCTCTCCGGTCCTTCACGGCCACAGTATACAAACTGAACGCCCGCCTGATATCAAGCCCACAATTTAATGCAGTTTCATTATTTTATTTCATTTCATTTGTGCATAAGGGAAAAAGCCTTCAAGTTGCATATCCGCAGTTCAGTATATGATTCATTTCATATATCATTTCGTTCATTTACAATTATTTAAGGTGGCTCTGAATGCACACCATATAATTTCATGTTAATTGTAGTGCCGATAACCAAAACAAATTCTCTAAGAGGCCAGGTCGCTTTCCCTGCAGCTCATATGAATGAAATACACAAGATGAAGTGAATTGGCTATGGGCAGAAGCCCATAGTCGCTTTAATTAACGTTTTGCAAGATAAAACCTTATATTTACACAAAATCCAATGAATTAATATTGGCCACAGTAAAGGTGGGGGCTAGAAAACGCCAGAACTGAATAAACAATTAAAAATGCAAGAATGAAGAAGGGATAGGGGACGTGGCGGGATAAAAAATACTCACGAGACTTGCAAGAAGCTTTGACCCTTGACGAGTAGAAGAATTGAATGAACGCTACATGCCACTTAACGCGTCTGATAATCCCCTGAGAGGGGGGTAATAACATTTGATAATTGCCTAGCCCATTACGTCACAATAGCATGTGGTTATGCAATATTGCGAACGAAATTCTTGTCACATAACAGTTTAAACAAAGCATTACGCAAAAACATAAATATCCTATTTGCTAGCAAATATTTTCTTTTTAATGTTTGCAGAAAGCTTTATTCTGGCATGCTTATTACATTTCACAAAGAAAAAATGGAGATCACCGAGTTTGTTTTTGAGATATGAACAGCTAAACACAAGATATAGGGTGTTTTTGCAAGGCTTTCCTGTTTCAATGGTAACTTGTTACGTCACAATAATGACTGCACTGTCTTCAGCAATAATTGCTGGTACCATAACATTGCTGTTAGGTGATAAAGTGTTTCAGTGTCAATTCTTCTAATAACAAGGTCTCTTGAAAGTTCTGAAACTGATTTGGGCCACCTTTAGTCGAATATGACGACGCCTGGTAATGGCAATGGCAATGACAACGACAACGACAATAGCGATAATGACGTTGACTATAACGATGATGTTGACGATGACGATGACGATGACGATACCGATGACGATGACGATGACGATGACGATGGCAACTGGCAACGGTTGAGGCAAAAAAGGCAATAACAAAGACTTTGAATTTGACTTTCACAACGATGACGATGGCATTGAAGATGACAATAAAGGACGTCAATGACAGTAACGTCGAAGATCACAATCGGATTAAGGCAAGGGAACTGACAGCGACAATGACAGCGACAATGACAATGACAGAGCCAGAGCCAGAGCCAATAACGTTGACCATCGCGATAACAATGACGATGTCATTGACATTGACATTGACATTGACATTGACGATGACGATGTCAGTGACGACGACGACGACGACGACGACGACGACAACAATAATAATGTTGACAATCATTTCATTGACGTTAACTATGGCAGCATCGCTGTTAATTTACTGTGCAAACAGTCTTCATAGCCAACTAATGAATCATTTCGTCAATAACTCATACGATCAACAGACAGTACAGAGACGCTGGGTAGTTAGGAAGTAAGGAACTGGTGTTAAAAACGTGGACGGATCCAGAACATATAGAGAGAGTTGAATCACGTAAACATACCCTCAAAAGATGATTCTTAAAAGAATATTTCTCTGGGTTCTCCGATTAAATTATCACAATCACTCAAACGTATACTCATCTCACTTTTCAAGAGAATTGAAAGTGGAAAGGAAATATTTGAGGGAAGGAATAGCTTTTACAAACGTAAAGAACAATAAAGATATTTTATCTAAACGCCGTCTGCAATACATACATAGTAAGAAAAAAAATGTTTTTCACGTTTGAATTACAGACAGACAGACATTGACACCACCCAGCCCCCCTCCCCCCTACTTCGGGCGTAACATCTTTAAGTGCACAAGTTGCAAGAATTGGTGCTGCCACGCATTTGGAAAGGTCTGTGTTGTCATAAGCATGTTCGTTATATCTTGGTTGTACTGTCAATAAAAGGCCTGTCCGCATAGGACATGGTTTGGTCACACAAAAATAAGCAAAAGCTAACGATAACAGCCAATGTTACGGTGCCATAATGATGCTATTGTCAAGGGAAGTAAGGGAAAAACTGCGAGTGTAATAGGTTATGCCATATGTAGCAGTCGAGTGCAGCATACTTGAGCAAGAGTTTAGCCGTATATTCCCCGTTAGATCTATCACTCCCGCTCTTCAGATACGGACCAAAAGGGTGGATAATAGGGATCCCAACATTCTTACTTTCTCAATTAATACTTAACAACTAGATTGGTCTTACTCTAGGTCTGATCATTGACCACTTTAAACCACACAACCACGCAAGAAAGACAATTGACTTACATGCACTCAAATAATTAACTTGACTTGACTAAGAGTACTTACCAGACGGTTACCAAACAGATTATCAATCGTCCTGGACTCAAATTTTTCAACGTAACCATCTCATAGAGATAATCAGAGGGGACGCGCAACTTCTTATAACTCCTGTACCACTATTCAAACCATTTACCATCCAAATTTCTTGGGGGTAACGTTTTTTTCACCCAGTCAGTCAAACAGAAAGATAATGATACTCATGGAGTCTATCCATGTTCTTACAGTGGTCTGTTAAGACTCCCTTGACCTTAAAGGACTGCTACTGAAATCTCTGAATACACTACGAACCAAATCATCGCACTTTAAACCACAAAATTTGCGTGATTGTACGAACCAAACCATCGCACCTATTGACAACATAACAGATTGTTTATGGACCGACTCTTATTAGAATAATCACATTTGCAGACCACCGTTACTTCGAACTAGTGTTGCTTCAGGGGCATTGCTTTGCGTATTACACTGGCAGATTATTTCCCTACTTTCTTTTACAGTTTTGTTATTAAGACACCAAGGTGTTTGCTTTATTACGATTCTCAATTCCGTGCTTGTTTTGTTGACTTAATCATGACATTAAGACAAATGCATTAATGCGCTTTGTGGGAGGTGATGGAGTCCAAGGCAGGAAGACAAGAGGTGCCTTTTTCAAAATAGGTATAACTTCGGTTCTTTTTACGGATGGGAAACATCTTTTACTGTTTATCCTAAACAGGCTGACATTTATCGAACAGCCATGCTAGCGAGAGGAATGGATCTATTCCCTCTGTCATCACAAAACGTTTTGCAATGACAAGCCAGTTTGTGATGTCATTGAGGGGCTAGAAAAGCCTCTCTCACTAGTTTGGTTGTACAACAAATGTCTGTTAGTTTTGGTGCCTTCTACGGGCGTATAAGAAGAAGAATGTTAGGGATGTAAAAGTAAAAAAAGTTTGCCATAATCTTCCTTTTTAAGGGTTCTACAATCATTAGGAGCTTTTTGTCAACTACAAAAAATGTACCAGGCAAATAAAATTAAGTTTGTTTCCATTCCCTAAGAGAATAGAGAAAAAAGAAAAAGCACGGAAGTTCTTTCCACCAGAGTGGACTTTGACCTTTTCGCTTAAATGACACTTAGAAAAAATACGGCGTCCCCAATACGCATGCGCCGTATTTTTTTGAAAAAGAAAATCATTTTCCATTGAAATAATAAACAAACGTAGATAAAAACTTGTGTTTTTATTGTCTCTATTATGTATTTCATTGTACAGAGATAATTTATTTTAATTTTTTTTTAAAAAAATGGCGCATGCGTACTTTAAGCGCCCGTAATTTTTCTAAGTTTTTTGGCGGGAAAATCTGACTAAAATTGCACAGCGTTTCCACTAGCAACATCTTGAAGGAAAAGCGGTCAAAGGGCTCTACCTTAAATTCACCCCACAAGAACTAAAAGAGTGTAAAGTGAAGAAAACCATGTAAAAAACGCTCGAGTGTTTGACTACCTTCGTTCCTGTTTTTCTTTTCGCATAAATAGGTTAACCCTTCCGTGTTTTAAAAAAGAAACTTACTGAAATGCGACGCCGACGCCGACAGAATATTGCCCCAAAAAAGTCGTAGCTGGAACACGTTATTCTTAAAGTGGCTGTCATTTTACTGTTTTTGTTTTTGTTGTAATTAACCCTAGTTGCCTCGTTCTTTAGCCCAAATCACAGTTAACAATAATATTGTTTACTGAAAAAAGCAAAAAGGGATAATTTATAAAAACGAAAGACAATTTAAATGTCAGCCATTCAGGTGCATGCAAACACAGTTAAAACTACAGTAAATATTTAACAATTATTTACGGAAGTTGTGGTGGCTAGTGGTGAATATTTACCCAGCCGCGAAGCGGAGAGGTAAATATCCACCACAAGTCACCGACACAAAGTTGAATAGTTGTTTTAGTATGAACTAAAACAGTTAGTTAATATAAAAACACTAAAAGATAATTTAAACTCATTTAATCCTACAAAGATTACAACATTTTCGGGCGCAAATTCCGCGCGAATTGCTAGGAGGTGAACAGCAAAGGATATCCGCAGTTTGAGTAGCCAATCAGGGCGCGCGTTCAAAGGTATACACTGTTTTAGTATATACTACAATGCAATAATTGTCTTAGAACTTTTGTAGCTTCTCGTGTTTCGTGTTTGAAAGCAACAATGATTTTATGGCCTAAAATCAGTCATAATCCCATCCATCGACTATAGTTATACTCCTGTTTGCATACCAGCCAAGATGACACTAGTCGATGACCTAAGGCGTGAAGAAAGTATTGCAAAACGCGTTGTCGAAGCGTCCTATGCTGTCCAGTAGAATAGGTCTCCTCCTCTAAATTAACTACTACTTTCTGCTTCTTACACGACTCTAATGTCTTTGAAAGCTTCTAAAACTCTGCTCGCTGCTGCTTGCGCTTTCGCGATTTTCTTTGTGTCAAAGTAAAACGTTTCCCTTTTCCCTCTTCCACAAAACAAAACTGAACAGGCTGATAGTTATACAGACCGAGGTGAACAAACCAATGCGAGGTGAAAAGGTAATGTTGATTTCTTTACCCCTAATATCTGCTTAATTAGCATAACATAAACTTGATCGAAACCGGACGAAGTTGCGCCAATTTGGACTGACGTGCAATAACCTTCGAGGCTTTGAGCTAGTTACCTAAAAGATTATTTCGTTTGCCGGTAATTTGTTTCCTCTTAAAATCTACCAAGGAGACAGAAATTTGTTCTCTTTTCCAAAATAGACTAAAGTAGTTTATCAGCAAGTCAGCTTGCAACTTTTCTTTGGCGACTCGCTATAAATCGGATAAATCTCAGGCACTTGAAAAAAAAAACTGACTGCTCTCTTTTTCCTATCTTTTTTAATGCTGAGAAAATAAAGTGTTTTGCCCGAGAAAAAATTTCGAATAATGCGTGAAAGTTATTGGAAATGAACCAATGGAAATCGTGCCAACTAAGACAGCACTGAGTTATTTCAGACGTCATTCTAGCGAGGTATATTACGTAAGAAGTGAGATGGTAGTTCTAATTAACAGCGGAAAACAAGCTAATCTTTTTCCAGGGTCCTGATCTTTGTTGCCAAATACCAAAGCACCTGTAGATTTGCAATATTTGGTTTGTTTTTTGTGGTCTGTATAGCCTGATTTTTAGCGAACTCGTCGAATTATGGTCGTCCAGATAAGTATAGTCTCAAGACGAACTGTTGCTGATGACACCTACTTTCCACAACGTCAGCAGAAGTCCTATCTGTAAAACGTTTAGTAATGTGATCGAGTATTGTCAGTGAATCAGTAGTCGTCTTTCAGGCATTCGTTATAGTATTGACCGTGAAAGGTGAACGAGGATAGGTACGTTTCCATCCGTCGATGAAGACCCTTAGTTTGGACTTCGTTAGGGTCCGAGTTTTCTCCTATGACGTGCACAAATAAAAAGTTCAATCTTCGAACCTTATGCACCTGCTTAGAATGGAAAACTCCTTTTCATAACCTGACTCGTTCTCAACTCAAAGATTCCTTGCTGTCCATTAGCTTTTGGTCGTCCAAATAACCGCGTTTTCTATGACTGTATCGAGACTGTACAAGGGATTACGTTTATACAAACATTGGCCGTGTAGCATCTATATTTCAACAGAATTAACTATGAGGGTGATGTGAAGTGCTATTTTCTATCCATGTAAACCATGTGAGCGTTAGCCCTACTAATGCAAATGGGGAGCACTCGAGGACAGAGAAAAACTCTGACCAGGGTGGGAATTGAACCCACGACCTTTCAGCTCAGTCGATAGAGCAGCGGTGATCTAACCCGAAGGTCGTGGGTTGAATTCCCACTCTGGTCAGAGTTTCTCTCAGTCCTTGAGTGGGCCCATTTCCATTAGTAGGGCTAACGCTCACCTGGTTTACATGGGTAGAAAACAGCACTTCGCATCATCCTTTCATAGCTAATTCTGTATCGAGACTGTGCTTGTCTAAGGTTTCGTCGAAGTCAGCTGAGCTGTGTAGTGTCAGTGGATCGTAAAAATACTGTGATTATTGCCGTGATCCCCGTTTTTCGAAAGACTGATATGCGCAATCCACTGGATATATCACTATCCAGGGAATAACGCAATTTATTACAAAAATGTAGATGAAATGCTGAGATTTTTCTTGTTCCTCAAATTAGATATCTTCTTCGCGCACAGTAAAGCTACTATTCTTATCTTGCCATCTGAAGATATTGATGTTTTCATGGTCACAGACTTGTCGGCCAATATTATCAGTGCATCTTGTTCACACGCGAACTTTTGTTTTATAAACTGATTTTTTTCTTTGTCTGTAGGGTAAGTTGTCATCTTGTCGATTGTTATGATTGTAGTGACCACGTTTGATCCGTTTGTCTTGCTGTCTACTGTTAGTAAGATTTGTCAATTTTGTCTTTCGCTTGTCGCTTATGTTGGTGCTGTCAATTAGTCGCTCGAAGTTTGCATTAAGTTACTGGCAAAGGTAACATTCCGTGGAGTGTCTGTCAGTTCAGTCAATAGTGGCACTTCTACTCTCTTCACTCGCACTTGGGAAAAAAAAGCGACCTGCATCCTAATGCGCCTGTGTAGTGGATACTTCGCTTGTGTCATCGACAACAATCTTTCTTAAGACAACACTAACCGGAATGACCTAACCTCACAAAACATTAAATACCTAGGCCCGCAATGAAACAAAAAATGCGCTAAAATGGGAAAAAATGCGCGCTTTGCTGCTCACCAGACATTAGAGTTTTGTAATAAGCTAAACTACTACATTGTTCTCGGTGTAGCCAGCAAGTCAGACATTTCAAGGAGGTACCAACAATATAAAATGATCATCGACAAGACGCGCCAAATCATAATTTAAAAAATATATTTTTTATCATGACGTAATGCAACAAAAGTCCGAGAAAATAAAAGAAAATTAAATAACATGTTAATGTCCAAAAGAATGATTAGTGTTTATTTGTTATTAACTTGTGAAAATTACGCAATGCATATTTTCATGCTAGACTGGGTGTAAGCATATCTCGTCCCTGTCAAATAACTCAATTGATACGGAATTTTCGGTGAGGCCAATCTGTCAAACATCGCAAAGGTTTCAAGATCCGGCTTGCTTCCAAATAATAGTGGAAATCTGAAGGCCTAAAACGTCATATTCAGCAATAAAATTTGATTGCTGGGAACACGCGTTCGGTGTTGGGTGAGTAAGCAACTGTAGAAAGACTAAAAGAGATGAGTCACCTAGCACAACCGAAACTTACGTTGTTAGGCTTGCCATTAAAGTACTTTTAATTATTTTACATTTTGTTTTTATAGTATTCATTTACTGTTTTCAATTTTCAGTGTGTCGTTCGTTCGAATTGCTGCCAATTATAAACACAATTTGAATTATGGTGTCTTGCAGTTGAAGTATGTGATCCTTCGAAGTGCTCCTGGTCCATCTTTTTTCTTTGTCCCGTTTTTCAGAGTTAATCCGAGTTTTTTAAATACAAAGTACTTTTGTCGCTCTAAGTGACGCATTTTGGTGATGTTGGTGGCCCAGTTGAATTCGCTATTTATTTAATTGTTCTTCCTCTGTTCAATTCTCGATCTGCTGAGCTTGAGAGACCCCTATAATCTATGCCAGGTTTGATCAGTTACCATAGTTTCTCAATCGGTTGCCGTTGTTCACATCATCGCCACAAGTTTGTCGATGAACTGCCACGGAGTCACTCTTTTTCTAAAGTAGTTTGTTACTACTCTGTTTGTCACCAAAAGTCGAGTCCATGTCGTAGTTAACAGTGTTATTTGTGAAAACAATGAAATCGAATCTAATTTCTTTCCTTGATTTAAATTTTAACCTACTGCAGTCTATTTGAGCTAAATTTATTTTCAAGAATAAAAACCATTAGAGATCTAATTATGTTCAGACCCTGATTTTGTATTAAGTGTAAGATATATTGCTTATGACGATTGCCAAAATATGATTGGTCAATTACACATTTACTATTTTCCCATTGGTGAATGGTTATGACGAAAACACTGACGCGTGCGCAGGGGAAAAAAATGCTTTTTCCTCAGAATACAAATAATGACCAACCAGTCTACCACAAAAAACGCTTAAATTTCTTCGCAGCTTTATGAAAAAATACTTAGAATGTGATGTCTTAACCGGTTCGCGGGTATTTTGCTGAAACCACCGGTAAAGCGATTTGCGAGCCTAAGTGAAAGCCAGCTCGACAAGTTTGTGAAAAAGAGGCATTCAAAAGAGTCACGAGATGTTTTGGTTATGTTACAAAACATGGTTTTACAAGCGTACGATCAATGCACGTTTCCTTGGTCATTAATTTTGGTTTAAAAACACGAACGATCCTTGTAGCTCCCCGAAAACGGGCGCCCCATTTTAATGGGAAAGCAAAAATTTTTTTTTTTTCACCTTTAACAAACAGAACGATTCATGCATATTGTAGCATCAATTTATAGTTGCACGCTGGAGGTTTACTAAGCAGAAGGTAAGACCAATTTACACGGTACGATATTTGGTGCATACGACAAGCTTTTGACAGACCTATGACATGACTTACGATTGTCGCAGCGTTTTACGACTTGTTTTAAAATGTCGAGACTTTTTTCTGACGTACACGACAATTGTAAAAGAATTGTAAACCTGTCGTAATCTTGTCGCATGCGACAAAAATCGCACGGTGTAGATCGGCCCTTACGCATCTTTCGAGCTTAGCAACCTCCCGCGTGCAACAATAACTCGATTTTACACGCTGAACCGTTTACTTCGCCTCATGGGCTGCGCCTTTATAGATTATGCTAGTAAAAGTAGCATGATATGCTAGTAGCATTGCTTTTTTTTTGGCGAAATTATGGTAAAATTATGCTCTTTTTTTCCAAATTATGCCCCTTTCTTTAAAATTATGCTCTTTGAAAAAATTGCAAATAAGTCCAAAAAATACATTTTTTAATTCGAAGCCGTTGGTCTACAAGAAAGAAACGCAACAAATCCACAATGAAATTCAAATAAACATGTGGTCCATGTTAACATGCTTACTAGTACTAGACTATACTCTCATGTGGCTTATCTACGATTGTTACATTGCAGCATTCCACTTGCTTGCATCGAATAACTTCACCAAGTGCCTGGGACTTGGGAGTACAGATGAACAATGAGCAAATTGTAGCATCAAAAATTATTCGATAATTATCAAAATATGCGAATTATGCAAGCATTGCTACTTGGCTTAAAATTATGCCAAAAATTATGCTAAAATAATCTATAAAGGCCTACTCATGGTCTATCAAATGGAATCAAGTTTTAAGAATTTATGGAAGTTGCTAACAGCGTAGAAGCATAAAATCAGTATGTAGCGTCGGAAACTCTATACTACAACTTGGGCTTCGAAGTGTGAGGTCTTACGAAAAACTAGTACAATATTTCAAAGTAACAAGTGTCACGAAACTCCAGTAGAATATTCCATAAAAACTTGTCGATACCTCTGTTTAATTGAGTCTTAAAGAAGCCCTTTTTATGGTAGAGGAATTTCCATTGGATTGCAGAAAATATCACCTTTTTTTTTAAATTCTGCCTAAATGCTTAAGTTGAAAAGTGACCTCTGTTGCCTGGACACAAACGAATTGGATCACAAAAGACCTAAAAGCATTATTTCAAACAAAGCTCTTCATAGCCTTAAACTTGGACAACTTTCTTTAGTATACTTAATGCCTTACCATCAAAACAAATGATGAACTATCTTAGAACATTTTACAAGCAGAGCAAACCACTTATCAAGAGAATTGCAAATTAACAGCTTTTATAGTTCTATGTCAATGACTTAAGAATGCAAGATTTTATTCCTTGTCAATTTTAAGAACTCGGTTAGCAAGTCTAGTGTTTAAGAATACTTTATATCGTTTGGGAAAGAAGATTTAAATAATGCCAGCCTACACATTTTTGCAGAACCGAGTTTAAAGAAATTAAGCCACATAATGCTGCATCATATCGCCGAATAACTGATTCATCAGCCAGTACCTCCTTAAAATTGTTAATCATGTTGCTACACCATTTAAAGAAGTGTACAGCGTCGATAATCAGACACTGAGCGATCAGTGTAACCAGTTTAATATTTTGATGGGGGAGGAGACAAGTAAATGGGCATTCAAATTACATTAAAAAGAAAAGTCTAAGTCATTTTGAACAACAACGATTCCCAAGGATTAATCTAATGATCGCTCAATGTTGAAATGGTGACTGCCTAGAAAGGTTCCCCTTCTTTATTTAAATGTCCCCTGTTATTTCTAAATCGGTATTTAACTTTATGAGCAAATTTTCTTATGCCCATTGTCCACTGATTTTTTTTCACTGATTCTCCACCATTCTCTTGAGTCAATTTCTTATGTCCATTCTCCACTGAGCTGCCTGACGTCGTATCTATACTTGAGGGCGAAGTGTGCAATCCGACGAGAGAATCTTATACTACAGAAAATGGCCTCTTGAGCAATTTTACTTCTGAAGTTATTGTAAATCCATTCTAAAGGAAATTTGAGTATTTTTTCCTGCCACCATTTCTAAATAGGTAGTATCTTAAGTCTACCGTTCTTATCTTTGGCGAGTTTCCATCTAGGTCTTCAATTGATGTCTTCTTTCTCGCTGCATTTCTTTTTCTGTGTCCTGGGAATATAATATAGAAGAACAACTGATGAGACGACATGCACAAGGTCGAAGAGATCAAAGAAATACGTTCGATTCAACTCGTGTTCCGCAATCACTGTAGATAAATTTCAAGCTTACCTGTGAGCGGCGACATAAAAAGAAAATTCTCTTTCGTTCTTCCAAATATTTAAGACATATCGTTTCCTGTGGAGACAAGGACAAACAAAACACCACATTAGTTTTTGAAACGTTTACGGGCACAAGAATTTCAAATTATCAGAGGGGTAATTTTCTTGCAGTAAATTGGATAATGTCTCCTCTAAACAGCAGCAAAATTATCAACCAGGAATTTCCCTTTACGTAAAATGCTGTGCGGCATAGTTAAACTAATCAAGAAGTTTATTTTGGACACGAAAACGGCTTAGTTCAAAGCTTAAACGACTGAGTCACAAACACGTGTTTGCTTTGCCAAGAAACTTATATTTGCATTCTGCACCTTCGATCGAAATATAACCAAAACTTCGCATGACTCTTCTAGCTTACCGGTCTTGGATGAAAAGGAGAAAATATTTTTTTCCTTCCTCCTGGCCTATCCGGTTCCAAAAAATTCCGTTCGACGTTCAAATCCCAGAGAAACGGCATAGCACATCTTGCCACCATGACGGTCAGCGAAAAATGAGTAAAATTTGGAAATATGAATTGAATATGGATAAGATTATCGAGAACCAATCAGTGACAAGTTCTTCATGAATCGAAACAAAAGGCTTTGTCATGCAAATTTCATTGCAGTGAGAAAGTCGGGCAAATAACAAGCTTTTTATGCTGTGTTTAATATATTTTCATTATATTTACGATAATTTGCTTACAATAAAAGGTTGAAAAGTTTAAAAAAAGAAAAGAAAGATGAAAAGAGCAACCTTGAAATCTCGAACTGGGGATGACGACCTTCTCGTGACATCAAATTTACGTTCATCTCTATTGAGCTATCGGGAACTCGTAGCTTTGACCAGTATCAAATAAAAGGAAAATGAAACAAAAAATCCTCTGCTACCTTGTTGCTGGCAGTGAAATGTCAGTGGAAATAAAGGTAAGTTACCATATAATTTGGGCCCAATAATAAATAAGAAGTATTTGATTAAGAAAAAAAACTGCCTTTAAGGAGTGTACAACCCTGAACACGGACTTCTCGTTTCATAAGCTCAAGTGAATCCACTAAGCTATTGGCAACCCTTGAACAAATCATGAAATTCTTAAGCTGTCTAACAGATACGCAAATGTTGCAGAGAAGGGCGACTGTCCAACCATATGTAAGTTAGTAAGAGGCTTCAATAGCAGCAAGTCAA
>NC_090869.1:299028-304028 GCF_036669935.1 Montipora foliosa | reverse complement strand
ACAATGGTTATGCAAAATTTTGGAGAACAAACAAAGAATATTATGGTATTCTTGAAAGTGGCCAAAAGACACCTTATGTATATACCTACCTTACCCGCCGCGCATAAGCATCTAAATGTAATAAACACTACAAACACGGTCATTAGATACATTTACAGTCCTTGTGATAATGACTGGCTGTTACTGTTACGCTCCCTATCAGTTGCCTAGAAAAGTGTCATTCCTCTTACATCTTTCGTTGCACCGTTTCCCCCACCAATAGATGGTTTTCACTCACCTGAGCTGACGGCCATTTTGGTGTACAAAACAATAGAAAATATTTGCGCAGAATTTGCATAAAAGTAGAGTTCAGTCCCCAAGGGAGAGGATGTCTATTGATCTAGTACACCAAAATAACCACTGTGACGTCACGTGAAGACCATCTATTCATGATAACATGTGGTTCTGTTTTAGTCTCCTTGTCTATTTTTCCCGTCTCAACATTGTCCTCTGGAAGTTCTTACTTACAACGAAGAAGCTACTGTGCCATCATTTCAATGTCTGACCTTCCCTTGTTCCCCTCTATCTTCACAAACATAAATCAGTGAAACAAAATTTTACTCTACTTTCGTTTTTACTATGCCAATGCACCATCTACAAAATAATAGAGCACATACTTTAAGTGCAGCTTGCACTTTTACAAAAATTACCAAAATTAAGAAATTGACTTATTATACTTATCGTTATGTGCTCCTTTTCTTTAACAGGTAAAGGACTATCGCTGTTTCTAATTTCGGGCCTGGCATATTTACTTACAAGCTAACTTATTTTGTATTTCTTGTTCCCCTCCTTCTTTAGAAACATAACGCAGTGAAATTTTACTCTACTTTCTTTTTTATTATGCCAATGCACCATCTACAACATAACAGAGCACATACTTTAAGTGCAGCTTGCACTTTTACAAAAATTACCAAAATTAAGAAATTGATTCATTATACTTATCTTTATGTGCTCCGTTTCTTTCAAATGTCAAGACCTATCGCTGTTTCTAATTTAGGGCCAGGCATATTTACTTACAAGCAAACTTATTTTGTGTGATTTTTTTTTCTTTCTAAGAATACACGTTTCATCTTTCAGCTTCACAAATTACATATATTGATGGAGATGCTTTTTTGCTTTACAACCTACAGGATCCTCCAGGGATTTTTCTCAGATTAAAGGTAAACGTTTTTCAGAGATATTTGGCACTGCCATATGCTATGAAAGAAAGGTTTAAATAGTTGGTCGAGTTTTTAGGTTTACTGGGGTCTCAGTTGAAGCCATGGAAAGAAATTCTTCTCGTCAACAGTGCAATTAAACTTGAGTTAACTGGTTATAAGCAAGTCATTGTGTTTGTCTTGACCACGAGATGGGGGAAGTTCTCCAGGGGGCTATAATAATAGTGTCGTCTGAGATTGTCTTATTTCCCTGCTAGTTGGGATGCAGGCGAGCAAAGTCACGACAAGGCAGATCTTGGAGCTTTGAAAGTGAAAAACGCCTGGTCCCTGTAAGTATGTAAGCCTAATAGCGAGCAACCTAGCTTACTTCATCCGGGTTAATATGTCACTCAATAAAAAACAAACAAACAAACAAACAAATAAATAGGCAAAAGCATTAACTGGTTCAGTAGCAATCTGACTGCAATGTCTATCTAAAAACCAAGAGAACTAAAGCTAAAGTTAACATATCTTAAGTACTAAAAATACTTATAGCTTAGTTACGGTAAGCGAAGCATTTGGAGACAACTGAAATCCATCAGCTGGAAGACTTTCCATGGGCACATTCTGAGTGCTTACATCCTGAATGTTTTCCTGTTCGTAAACTTCTGGCGTGTCTGGCTGCTGCCAACAATTAGAAAAAAGTAAGATAGCTTATTTTTCATTTGTTTCATAAGTGATCTTAACAAACCAATTCAGCTCTCAAGCAAGGTCCAGCCCATCCCTGCACTATGCAGCTTGAAGCTTCTAATGTATTATAAGACTTGCCTTGGACACATTCTGTGGGCTTTCAACATCGACGATGGCTGGTTCTTCAGCTTCTGCGGCGTTTGACCCCTGCTAAGATCAAAGTTATGATAGCATAAGTTTTAAAAGTTATTTCCATACACAAATTTAACTCTGCTATGCAAGACCCAAGCACAAGTAGCTCCTATTGCAAAATTTACCGTGGACACACCATGTGGACTTACAACATCAAGGTTGTCCAGTTCGTCATCTTCTGCTGTCTTTGCCTCCTGTGTCGTATAATAATATTTCGAATCATCCTTTTTGCCAAAGTCAAAGTAGTCCTCTTGCTCCTCCAACATATCGTCAAGTCTTTTATAGAGCCGCTGAAAGCTTGGCCGTTCATCTGGGTCTTGGTTCCAACAGTCTCTCATCAAGGCGTACCTTTAAAATTAACAAAAATAGGAATTTCTTTCTTCCTGAAGGAAAATCGATCTTTATACAACCTGCTAACCCTGTTTCCCCAAAGATCATTCGTAGGTTCCTGATTCGAGCAAATTTCATTCTTTTACGTCTCATAGACCATATTAATTAATGGAGGCCAATAAATTATCCCTTTGTCCTTGTGCTAATGAAACCAACTAGCCTCTTTTGCATGAACAAAACACAAAAGAAATGTTGCTTTGGAGCGAGGCTAGTTGGTCTCATTAGCACAAAAACATAAGTTTATTTCTTGACCGCCATTGATGAATATGGTCTGCAGATATTTTAAATTCTTAAAGGCTTTATTTATACTAACGTTTCTGTTCTTGTAGCGCCAAGCTTTTTTATCTACAGGCAACCGTATTTTTTGCACAAATAAAATGAATTGAATTTGTGTGTTGTATTTTTGAGTAGATCTGTGTTGATATGGAAGAAAACGAAACTAAGGCCAAGCCGACAGTGGTTCTGGACCTCATTTTCCAACTGCGTCACAATTTTAAATGTGTTAAATTGCATTTGCCCAAAACTATTTTTTTCTGTACTTATCTTACAATGTCTTTAAATGTAAAGTAAACACGGCTCAAGTTCAATTAGTAATAATTAGCCGAGCGGGCGTGCCCCTTGATTTATGTTCAAGTGAAGCATTCATGTCTAACTTGACTGATGCAGGAAAGTATGAAAATAGATTAACCACTCACTCTTCCTATTAATATCAAAACACTGCACCTTTTTCATAAAACTTGTTGCCTACAAGTACTTAGGAAAAATCACCTCCGTTTAACTTACACAGGGTCTGTGCACATGTCAGGTTTTTCCAGTCTGTAACCTGCTTTCAAATTCTGCAAGAACTGTTTGTTCTTCATTAGTGCGTAAGGAGACCCCCCTGTAAATGATCGACATAATATGCATCAAGACAAATCATGAACCATAGAAAGGGGGGAGGGGGCGCTCTAATGAAAGAAATCCGAGACTAAGACTTAAGATGCAAGAGGTGAAGCAAAGATAATCTTCAACCAAGAGTTCAAAAGTTTTCCAACCGTAAATAATAAAGCGAAGGACACATTCAGAAATGCAGATCCTATGCACAGAAAATTGGGAAGGAAGATCAAGATCGTTTCATGGGCCTCATTCACGCGGTGGCCATATTGGCCAGAGACAATATATTTCGTACCCCGAACCTCGAGTTGAAATGTTTGGGAACGAGTTTCGGTGGGACAAAACAAAAGTTTTCAATCCCTCGGGACTCAACATGGCCCATTTCATCCAAACCAGCATTTGTTTTCCCTTTCGTTCGCTTGCTGCTTCAGTTCCTTATTTAATCTGTTAAACCCTTGGCCATTCCTACTTACTTACTTCATTTCTTTACTTGCTCATTCAGTCAGTCAATAATTCAATTAGTCTTTCGGTAGTCACTCAGTCATTGTATCAGTCAGTACTTTCGATGGTTGCTTAACCAGTCGGATGGCGAAACTTGGTTCCTTCCCTCATTTGTTTTACTCATTCAGTAAGTCAGCCCGCAAGCCAGTGTCGGCAGGGGTTTCGTTTGAGGCTGGAGGCCGGGCGTTTCATCCAGTCATTTTCCATTCCATGTCCGGTACTTTGATGCCAATATTTGAAAGGTTTTGTCTCATTTTTTATTTTTATATATTTGTTTAGTTACGTTTTATAGAAAATTTGAGTGAACTTCAGCCTTGCCTGGGAAACTGATTCTTGGGTTTCAGAAACACTGGAATCCAGTGTTTCTGAATGTTCTATTAAAAAAATTTCCTGGGGGGCATGTTCCCAGAACCCCCCTAGGTACCTAGCGCCTTTAGTGCTCCCAAGACGCCTTGCGGCGTCAAAAAATGTCACGCCTGGTGCTTTCAGAAATATGTCCGCTATTTTACAAAACTGTCCTGTCAAAACCCTGGTGTCGGTAGGCCAACGTAAGTTGGTTAGTCAGCCAGGCGTATGGGCATCCTTTCTTTGTTTCTTTGTTCATTCAGTTAGTCCGTCATGACAACGACAGCTACGAGAACCGGCGCCACATAACAATTGGTTTACTTAGCAAAAACACATACTTCTGCATGCCCCGCACGTGCGTTTAACATTTTGATACACTCCTTTGAAGTTCTCGTCCTGACAATGAAGTGAAATAATCAAATTTGAAGTTATGTGCAGGAAGCGAGCATTGGAGGATGAATTTTACATTTTCTCTTCAAAAATCCACACCGTTCATACCAATTTTGTTTCTGGAATGTGGATACAAACTTTCAGTTCCGAACGACTTGAAATCATCGCGAAATTATTGCATTAACGGGGAATAATAGTTTTAGATAAAGTTCTTGCAGCCGTCCTCGTCGCCTTTTCTTGAGGTCTCTAAACGAGTCCTTTTAACTGACACTGATCGTTATAACAGATAAATACAATTTGGAACAACTCTAAAGTTCCGGATCACAAACACTTTTGCTTTTCACTTCAGTTTCCAGCTAACAGCTCCATATGTAGTACAATATGTTAATTAAAATTTCATAAATTATCACTGACCAAGAGTTGCAATTTCCCACAGGACTACTC
>NC_090869.1:286528-291528 GCF_036669935.1 Montipora foliosa | reverse complement strand
CCGCTTTGCCTTTTCTAGCCTGGATTTCAGACTATTACTTCGAGTCATTTTCCCCCTGAGAGAGCAAAAACAACTCAAAGTAATCGTCTCAACTTCAGGCTACACCTTCTCTGATCTGAGTTAAAAGACTATTACAACATTACAACAGTCAACACATACGGTATCGACTATAATAATTTGCAAATAAAAATAATGTAGCACCTTGCATCGCGGGGGCAGCTGTAGTATCAACTATTACTAGTTGTAGCGACACAATTAGCAGCGTTGTCGCACCGTGTGTATACTTCCGGCAAAAAATAATGAATATAAATGAACCAATGAGAGAGCGTCATATGGTCAGCCATATTGAATTAGATAACTAATTCACATTACCCTTCATACGAGATCACTGCGTGTGCACCGAACAGGCGTCGTGTCGCAGCGACTTGTTTTGCAAGTAGTACACATGGAGCAACTTATCGCAGAGACAGGTCTCTGCGACTAGTCGCCTAGAGTGTCCTGGTCTTTAGGGTTTCAGTGTGATTAACGGTTAATTATTTTATTGTAATCTGACCGCAGTTTACGCAGTAAAACAAAACCAAGCATTTCCGTTTTTTCTAATACAGGGCACAATGGAGTTTAGAAAAACCTTCATGTAGAGTCTTTAATTGCCAGTAGCTACCGTGCCTCCGTGAGATACAAATCAGAAGCTACGATTCAAGCACTAACTGTCACTTAGAAGCTTGCGAAGGTCTGATAAGCGAGTAATTAGTTTAAATCTTTGGCATTTCCTTAATCATTGTTGCATGGGTTTTGTAAAAAAGTTTTTCAGTAATTAAGTTTATTTTACAAACTTTATTAGTTGTCAAGTCTAATCCTTTAAACTAAGTTTCTTGTCCTCGTGGTCTTTAAAGTTGGTCTGATATCGTTTTAAATTCGCTAGCAATCGAGGTATCATTAGTTTTTTTCAGCAATATGTTATTACCACGTGGAGCTATAATTTATACTCAGACAGAATTTTTCCGGAGTACCTCAGTGGCTTATACCTGGTTATATTTCATTATTAAATTTTCGACCTCGGATATTGCGTTTTTAGCTTTCTGATTGGTTTACTCAATCTCATTGATCAGCTCATATACTATATGCCCTAATATGGAAAATGATTGTGTCAAGTGTTGCCAAGCTGGAAACTAATTGGCCTTAATTTCCAAATGTCCAAGCTTTCAGAAAGTAATGAAAATTTCATTCACACTTGTTGGATATGAGACTGGTTATCGCCAACTTAACACTACTCGCCTCATTGGCTGTTTACAATCTCATATCTGATGTGCGCTCGCGGAAAAATTGTTAAATAAAATTTCAGTTTACAGCTTATTGAGTCAAGGGAATAAATCACGTGTCCCTTATCCCTACATCAAGAACACTTTATTTCGAAGTCAAGCCCGTAAATTGGTCCTTTAATCGCCCTAAACCGGTTTACCCTTGAGAGTCGTTTGGTGTTGCATGCAGTGTCATGACATGAGTGCAATCACGCTCATCGACATAAAGCTATAATTGTAATGAGATTCACATTAGTTGGTGTAGGAGTCACAAGGTCACCCTCTTACCATGACGTCATCCAAAACCCCAACCAAAGAGCGATACATGAATTGAAGTTCTCTAGAACAAGCATTCAAATTGTTACAATGCAGTTGAAGTCGAAGCTAAATAGTTGATGCTTGCATTGCGTACTTACAGTATTTACCTTAATTGACTCCCGGGATACAAATGCTAGGTAATTACTTCGGTGTATGATCCATACAAGGAATAGACACTTTCATACCCACCATGCAATTCTTTAACAGCAACAATCTTGTACTTGAAATTTTTCTCACACCCGTCTTTGGTATTCTTGTTAAAGAACTCCAATCCGTCAATCAATTTGGCTTTGTGCACCTTCCCAAATGCTCCTTGACCCACCTCTTCCAATGATTCTATTCTCTCCGGAGGAATTTCGCAGGAATTCAGTGGTTTAATATCCTTTGCTGTCCTAAAAAAAACAAGAACACAAAGTAACAACATCAATTACAGCTATCCAGATGTGGAAAAGGTTTCAGTAAGTTATGGGA
Source organism: Montipora foliosa (assembly GCF_036669935.1). Lineage (NCBI taxonomy): Eukaryota > Metazoa > Cnidaria > Anthozoa > Scleractinia > Acroporidae > Montipora > Montipora foliosa. The sequence goes on along the minus strand of NC_090869.1, from coordinate 289,441 downwards.
CTCACGCAACGTCACAACAAATTTTATTTTAGGTCGCAGAAGGAATGGGGCTTATCCCTAATAGTTGGCTACGAGTGCTTTACCTTTGGACCATAAACAAAATATAGCTTTTACAACAGCCTTTCTTGCTATCTTTTTGTTTTGTTTATGCAACTCTGAGACTACGCGAGACGAATCCATTGAGGCTTAAATGAGATTTGGGTCACAGATCATCATTTGAACAACCCTACACCTTTCCTAATGATACCCTGCAGCTTCGACCCACCCTTGGACCTTCTGATTACCTCACAGAGTTCTAAAGTGTGATGTCATAAAAAACTAAATTTGTGAAATTATGGGATTTTTCGGGGTATAGAATGTTTTCACTCACACGTGATCATTAGCTTTGTTTTTTCTACCGAAACAAAGGAAAACGTTTGTATGACACAACAGAGCTCAATTCCCGGAGAATTAGTTGAGGACACCAACATGGCCGCTGTTATTTTGTTTAGGGACACCAATGTGGCCGCCGTTACGTCACATGAAAACACTCTATTATGAAAGCTAGACAACATCCAAAAGGCCTACTCGCCAAAAATGAGCATTTCATGGCAAACAAAAAATGTCTTTGAGATATTAGCCCAGTTATGCTCACGTGACAATGATCTCAGTCTCTTTACCGCCTGCACTGAAGTGTCGAAATGAAGTATATTTGCAATTGTACAGAACGAGATGTTTCATGTTAACCCCCGGGTTAAGGAAATGAAGAAATTTATTTTTCGATGTTGACTCAGGGGTACTCTGAAAAAATCAGAGTGGCCATCTGCAGGAGTCGAACCTACGACATTCCGATCACTAGTTTGGATTTTCTGCCACTGAGCTATAGGAAACTAGTGGAAGCTAGGCCATTAAACTACAATCATGGACAAGTTCTTCGGAACAATTCAGCATTTTATCTTTCAACTCACTTATCGCATATTCTGGACTCTTTTGCAATCCCCTTCCCCCTCCAAACAATGTTGCTTGAGGGAAATAAAGTGAAATTAGTGTGCAGGACTGAAAGTGGACCAGTTTATACCCAACATTGATTGGGTGGGGAGGGAGGGGGAAGCGCCTCAGTGACTCAGTGAAGTCCCAAAAATGTGTACTGGAATGAGTGTCCCAAAGGAATTTGTCCATGATCGTAGGTTCCAATGACAACTGTCCCTCTATACTGCAAGGACTGAAATTGTGTGCAGCGTGCATTCTCGCTATATAAATGAAGTGGATGACAAATGTTAATCCCGGTGAATGAAATGAAAAGAGGATACTTCCGATGGTAACTCGGTGATACTCGGAAATAATCCGAGAACTCCTTTTCTGGTATTGAACCTACGACAGCCTTCCAATGACTAGTTCGGATGCTCAAGCACTGAGCTATAAGAGACTCGTTAGAGCCAGGCCATGATCCACGATTTCGATGGTGTCTTGGCCAGGGGATACTTGGAAAAAATCTGAGTGCTCCTTTTTAGGAGTCAAACCTATTACCGAACCGATTACAACTTCAGATTCTTCACCACTGCGCTATAGGAGACTCGTGGGAGCTACATGTACAATCACTGGCAAAAGTCTTGGAACGCTCACCCTTTTAGGTTGGTTTTCTTATTTAGTTTCATTAATTGTATTAAATACGAAAACCGCCTGTCCTGTCCACGCTTCAATAAACATCTAAATAAGTTAACCGGATTGAAAAGCCCTGTACGGGCCCGCAAATGATCGCGTCTAGGAAATGATCCCTGGACCAGAAGTGATCCCCAAATTGGACAGCAAATAATCCCCGGACCAGAAATGATCTCCAAACTGGACAGCCAAATGATCCCGGACAGGACATGGTTACATCATCAGTAATTAAGAATGGAATGGACTCGAGAATTTAGAGAGGACAGAAAAAAGGAAAGGAACTTTATATTTAAATGTTTTCGTATGTTTACGTCATGCCAAACTCATCACAGACGAAAGGGAGACAAAAACTTCCACAAAATTCAGTTGTCCCACCAGACATGAATTCTTGTCGAATCCTGAAATGTCGCTTATTTTTTCTTTATTGCTTTGCCAGAGCATACCAGCGGCTGCAAAAAAGTTAACAATTTGAAAAGCCTCTGCCTATCGTTATGATAAGCTTCGCAGTTTAAGGACAGCAAAATGCATGAAAATTGAAAAGGCGAAATCAAATTAGAAAAGAGTGAGCTGCACCACCTGCAAGATTCACAATTTAAAATTGAACAACGAAAAATTTTTGAGCCCAAAATAGTAACCTCATTAAAAATCGATGCGGTTTTGCAGTTTACACGATAGATGAAACCGTATCATTTTGAAAACGCTCCACTTTTGGCAGCGTTTTCTTGCGGTCTCGATCGATGTCGTGTAAACAGAATGCATAACCGCATCAAAAACGTTGCGGCTACAAATGAAAACGGGTTTGTGTGAACGCTAATGAGCTCGGTTCTCTCCCAGATACTATTTTTAGCTTTGTTCTCGTGCATTAAAAAAATTTCCACATGCAAGTGAATCCACCGATTCAAGAACAAGTTTGAATGGCACTCTTAAAGCCGCGAAAATTTTAATTTCATTTTAAAAGTTGAGTAATTATCTTACCTAAAATAATTTATAAAACAGAGTTTTGAAATTGTAAAGTAAGAGAGAATTGTGAAGGATAATGAATTTTGAAATAAAAGAATATAAATCTCAAACGCGTCACAATCTCCGAAACTGACACGTTAATGTTCAACGACAATGGAGACCCTGGGAACGGTTGGTTAAAGTTTTGTGTACTTCTTTTGTGTCAGGAACCCATGACCCGGAGCCTACAGCTCCCATACTGGGCCTATGTAACGGCATTTTTACAGGCCGATCTATTTTTAGACTATCTTTTCCGGAAAAAACAAAGGCAGTTCC
>NC_090869.1:264028-279028 GCF_036669935.1 Montipora foliosa | reverse complement strand
GCGCGAACGTCCTTAATTGCCAAAGAGCAGATAAATAATTATTATTGTTGAAAAGCTTCACACTCTTGGTAGTAACATTTTCCTGCTTAAACTTGTCTTTCTGGCAGTATAAAACTTAAAGATACTTTAAGACATCCGTTATACATAGGCTTTAATAGTTGATCTTCCAAAAAAGAAAAACCGGGCAATGATTGCCATACTGTATGGTTGCCTAACCCTAACCGTGGCAGTCGCGATCTGTCGGAACTTATTGAATGTTCAAAGTAAATTTTAGATGCTTCAAGAGCAATTGCCAAAACGTCATTTACAGGTTACAGAGTAACTTGACAATGGGTGGTCAAGTAGCTCCCGAAATCTAAGAGGTTTTAAAATCTTTCTCTCTTCAGTCACTTGACTTGCTACTAGCAGGGCCTGCTTTTTCATAGTTCATATACATGGACTGGTTATGAAACCCCGAAAACTTGAAAAGTGAGTACAGTGCTGTCACACTTCAGGTTAACCTGACCGTGACCATGCACAATACAGTATATTGTCCTCGGTTCATGTTTGAGTTTTGAATAAATTAATCAAAACTTCTGATTGGTTGTCTGTTAGAATAAGGGTGTGGTTTGGTCAATATTGGTCAGGGCCAAAACAGAAAACAAGAGAAAAAACAAAGAAACATGTACAGTTTCATAACCATCTTGATATATTAACTACAATGGTCTTTGTGAGGAAAGGGAAAAGACATTGACTGAAGTCATTGCTTAACAGTGGGCACAATGATGCATAAAAGTAGGGAGCATTTAAACTTGCACGCAACGAAATGTTGGGGAAAAAAGAAAAATGGACACTTGTGTTAAAATGCTAAAATTAAAAATTTTGGGAAAATCGAGCCTTTCATTTTTTTTATTTTGTCTCCCATAGAATATCATTGCTGAAGAGTAATTGGGCCTACACTAGATTAATAAGGCGTAAACTTTGATTTTCAAATGTTTAGCTTTGTTGTGAAGTTTGGTAACCGACCGTTTGCAGTGTTTAACATTGTTTTTTGAGGCGCGATAATACAGCATTATCAAATAGTGTTTAAAATATTATCCCTGCCATGGGCAGCTAGAGGTGTGGTGGTCAAGTGGTTAGGTGACGGGTTAAATTAATCAACATTGCAAGGTTCGAGTCCTACAGTTGTATGACCATATACTTGGGTTGTCTTTTAAAAAATATATGACCATTTCCCATAGTCTATATCAAGCTTTCAGTTATCTAAATTAATCTAAAAAGTAAATTCCGAGCAAATGTGGAATCAACGATAATTGTTAATTCAGAGGTAGAGAATGGGTTGCTCAACTAACTGGGATGATCTTTCCAGAAAATCATCACGGACGGGATAAACTTGAACTTGCAAATGACCAGCTCCCAGTTAGCTTGATAGCTCAGTTAATACAGCAAGTGTAGCTTAATCTTAGGGTCATGGGTTCGAATCCAGTTCACTGAGCATGGAGGATTTGTTTCAGGCTTCTAGTTACAAGTGACCAGCTGCCAGCTGGCTTGATAGCTCAGTTGGTAGAGCAAGTGCAGTGCAATCGTATGATCATGGGTTCGAATCCCATTCAAGCCTCGATTTTTTAGGCTTCCTTTTAATTGCTCAACTAACCGTAGTGATCTTTCCTAATTTCATTTTATTCTATTCTGCAGCTCAGATATATAAAGGTTCATACTTTCCATTAAATGGTTTTCCTTTGTAGCCAAAAGTTTAGGGGAAAAGCGATGACTGGAACATTCCACTGTGGTACATACAAGTACATGAAACAGGTGCACATGCAATTTAATGAAATAAGCCATGAAAAAAACTAAAGATGATATAATCTTCAGCCTTAAAACAAAGACTTTCGTTTTTTACCTATACATTTCACCACTTAAAATTAATTTAAATGGGTGACAGGCTGACTTACCTAACTTTAAGGGAGCCTTAGCTTGTTGTTACAAAAGTTAAATTAAACAATATCACTTACTATCTTCCTTTGTTCTTGCGAATCGAACAGAACTGTTAATTCCATCTCCAGTAGAGGTAAAGGCCAACACACAAAATTCATATGGTGCAAATTTAGCCAACCCGGTGACAATTTTTGTGTACATCGTGACATTGGAAACAGAAATGTTTTCTAGTCTGTTAATATTGGAGCCTTCTTTCCTGAAGAATATCTTAAATCCTAGAATGATTCCATGTCTGGAGTCAGGGGAAGGAAGCTGCCAGGACGCTATGATGGCCGTAGATGTGTTAGCAGTCACTGTAAAATTGCTAGGAGCTTTTGATGGGACTGAAAAATTTTAAATGCAGCAAAAACAAGAAATCAGAAATGAACTTTGCCCATGGTATGAAATAAAAGAAATGTGATTCAACCATTCTTAATTGAGAAGCAACTTTCTTCCTTTCTTCCCAATAAAGGAGATTAATTTGATGAAGGAAGTGACATTTTAAATGAAGAAAGATGGCTTATCAGGAACAAAAAAAAATTTTAAATAAATGAATAAATCAATCAATAAGTAAAAACACCATGGCAATCCACATTTGCAAATATGTCAATTTCTTTCAACTGCATTTGACTACTTTCTCCAAGACCACATGGAGCAATTGGAGATAGAAAATCTATAAGAAAGGGTCAGCTGTGTCTATGGCCATAGACATGGCCGGGCTGCCATGCGGGAGGTCGTGAGTTCGACTCCGGCCGGACCAACACTCAGGGTCTTTAAATAACTGAGGAGAAAGTGCTGCCTTTGTAATTACATCCGCAAGTGGTTAGACTTTCAAGTCTTCTCGGATAAGGATGATAAGGCGGAGGTCCCGTCTCACAAATAACTTCTTTGTTCATTAGTTCCCTGTGGGACGTTAAAGAATAAGCATTGTTTTTGTTAGTCTTATTCGAGAAGAGTAGGGGATGAAATTCCCGGTGGTGTGGCTGTCCTCGGTGTGTATCTGGGTGGGTGAGTATAGCAGGTCCACATCAGCTGAATAGCTGCCAAAACTTCAACCTGCTTAAACAAATGAAATAACAATAACAACAACAATGACAATGCCCCCAATTGACTATACTAAGCCTGAGAAACTGATAGAGTCCCTTACCATCTTCCCATGTCCTTGCAATCTTTGAGGAACTCTTTGGTCCACACCCCACCGAACTAAAGACGCACACTTTAAATTCATATTCTGTGAACTTTTCAAGCCCCGTGACAACCGTGGAGAAAACCAACGAACCATTGATATTTGAAACGTTCTTTGTATCATCCCAAGCTGCATCTTTGATAGTTTGTATTTCAAATAGGTTGGAGCCTTCCTTTTGGTATAGAAGTTTAAAGGATATCAAGTTTCTTTCATTGTAGTAAAGTTTTGACAGCTCCCAAAAGACAGCGACACTAGTCGACGACTGTGCAGTCACATTGACAAGAACAGGTGCTTCAACAGGAAAAAGGTATTAGTGAATACAGAAGAAAACTGCACAAGTCTAGATGCACCATTACTTTATTCGAATGTACCAAAAAATCTCTCTTGATACGTAATTCTTACAATACTAACAGCAGGCTCTTAAAAACTTTTCTGGAACATATATGAAAAAAGAGTTCGAATAGAGTTCATTATTTCTTTTCTACTTTTGTCTTTTCTAACTGATTAGATGAAGTTGTTAAAATGCATAGAAAATAAGTTCATCAGTTACCTAGAGATTTAAGTGCTCCATAGAGCTCAACTCTCAACGCCTTATGACCAAAAAATTCAGTTGGCTGAAAGCGGATGAAGCTCGCTATGATAACCTCCTCAAGATTATGCTTGACAATGTCGTTTCGCCCAGTATTTCCATAAAAGACCTGCAAAAGAAATTAGAATTTATGCTGATTATTATGGTGACGATGATACAGATGATGACATTAGCCTGTATATAAGCTGAAGACAGTTGCCTCTGTTTGGTAAGACAAATTCATGGTGTTAATGTTTACTTTCAAATTGAAAAGTTTAATGTCAACTGTCTCAATATCAGAAACCATGGCTTTTTTAAGGACGGTGCCCACTACTTCAAAGGTATTTTTTCCGAGTTTATGAATGTGCAGGAGAAGAAAACCTTTACAAGTGTTATTGAAATCCAAAAAGAAAAATTGGGAGTAACCACACATTTTTCAAAGTTAATTAATCAACAATAGCTGTAAAATACAAAGCAATGTATAGCGCTCTTTTCCAAATTGAAGCTCCAAACAATGGATGGTTAACCTCAATTTGCCTTTTGCGTACCAAGAGCACTTGTTGAGTTCTGCTTTCTCCGCATAGTTTTAAAGCGCTCAAAAATATTCATTGTATTAGTAAGCACCACCGCTGGGAACTCCGAGTATTTCGAAATGCGCAGAACGTATGGTCAATAACAACTGTAGGCACTGTCCTTAAATGGACTCTAAAATCATGCCGTCCACATTTGTGTTATCTCCCTCTCCCTCGGCAAAACGACGAAACAAAAACTTGAGGAGCCCCTTAAGAAAAATAAACAGGTAAACGAAATAAGACCGATGCTGATCAAGTTCCACTAGAAAACCAACTTAAAGAGAATCCACTCAGCTGCCAGCAGATCTTCCTCCAAGATCAACTCCAAACAGAATGAATAAAGCAGTGAAATAATGAACTTTGTAGTGTCAAAGCCAAACTAAATGAACTTTCAGCTCTCAAAAAAAAGTATTTTCAAAACGTGAAAATAAAACGTACAATAGATGCATTGTATTCCGGTGTTTTTTCTTTTAATAGTTACTCCACATGCGCAGCCTCACAGCATTGCAATGGAAACTAAAATGGGAAAATAATAATGACCAGCTCCCAGTTGGCTTGATAACTCAGGTGGTAGAGCAAGTGCAGTGCAATCGCATGGCCATGTGTTCGAATCCCATTCAAGCCTGGATTTTTTAGGCTTCCTTTTCATTGCTTAACTAACCGTAACTTTTAATAATTTAGTCTCTGTAACATACATGTAGGTAACATTAGTATTAAGTATTAGTATTTAAGAGAATTTTAGCATTTTTTATAACTATACATATCTGTAAGATAAGATAGGTACACGGCTCATTTAGAAACCAATATTGTATGTTGAAATTACTATCCTGTAGGAGTGAAGTCAATGTATGCGTGCGTTTGCTCCTTCAATGTTGTTTGAACGCATTGTTTTTCTCGACGATGAAGTTTTCAAGGGTCTTAACCTTTTGCCAGCAGCATAATTACTTATGTCCAAACACATTTTAAGCCTACAAAAACTTTCCAATTCACGCATTCCTCTAGGCCTAGCTACAAATATCTCGTAAAATCGTCTAAATATGTTACGAGAAATTCCTGATATTTTTCCGAAAAATCTCGTTGTTTCCCCCTAAATATTGTGAAAAAATTCTAAATATCCTAAATATTTTCTTAACAGTTTTCTATAAATATTATAAACTGATCAAAAACTTAATTTATTGGCAAGACCGCAATGTGTCAGTCTCTACAAAGTGACTAAAACAAGTACAAGTAAAGGGCAGCAGTAAAAGCCGGAATCCGGAATCTGGAATCCGAAATCCGGAAACCAAAAACCAGAGAATTCGTGAGAACTACTCACTCCTTGTACGCTCTGCACACTCAAGTATTTCACTCTGAGAAAATGTATACTGTAAAATGGATCTGAGCTTGCTATTCTCTGTAGATATACAGATTTGAGAATGGTGATGGCATCATCAAAATATGGCAGTCCAAATTACAATAAAGGAAACTTAAAGATTGTCTAATTTGTTTTCCTTATTTTTCACCCCCGGCTTTTTGGGTACAAAAATGCTTCTTTTTAAGGAACAAGGCGCCTGGAGAATAGGGGGCTTAAGCACGCGCGTTTTTAAGACGCGGACGGCAACCGGAAGAGAACATTTCGCGTGCCAGGACTGTGGTGTCTTCCAGAATTTTGTATCAATTAAAAGCTACTTAGCAATGTAAATGTGATTGTATGAAGACAAGTTAAAAGGAAAAACAGCTCACTTGCGTAAGTGACGGAGCGCGACTGAAGCTGTTGATACAGGAAGAACATACAGTAATACCGTCAATTTCCGATAGTAACGACCCCCCGAAATTAACGTCATTTTTTTGTGGTCACTAGTAAATCCCGAAAGTAGCGACCTCCCCGTGAAAGTAGCGACTTCCCCACCCCCTGAAAGTAGCGAGACAAAGTTTTTTTTCATTGTAAACTGTATACCATTAATATGTCAATCAATAGTCAAAATTTTAATGTACAACAATATGTTCGTGCAGTACCACAAATTGTTCACGATAAAGCACTTTAATTTACAACAAGGGGAAGCTTTATGCCACCATCCGTCCTTGACATCAGTTCACAGATGTAGCGATGTAAGAACTACCATAAGCCGGTATAATTTCGTATTAACAACAGGAACGTTTCTTCACATTGAAATTGAAAACTCTATATACTTTTCTATATAGTTTTTGCTGCAGTTATCATGTATGAAACACAATCTATACATATAGAATGCAAATAAAATGTTGTTCTTTTTTTAATTTTATGTTGTTCATTTTTTATTTTGGGAAAAAAACTGCTCGCCCCAGCTCTATTTGTAAACGATTTTTGTTCCCCAAAAGTAACGACCCCCCGAAAGTAGCGACCCACAAAAGCTACTAATTCCGAAAGTATCGAGGGTCGCTACTATCGAAACTCTACGGTATATGAGAAATTCACATTGTTTATCGAAGTTGAATTCTTTCGAGACGTCCCACTAGCATTGAATAGGGAAACAAGCAAGTTTTGAAAAAGTTATGCCGAAAGGCAGATGAATATTGCGCTTCAAGGTCGACAACTGATGATTTGGTCGGCTTGGGTTAGAAGGTTCTTCCGCCGTGTTTTCACAGTTTGAACGTCCGTGGACTTTAGAATGATGTACTTTCACATGACACCCAAAATGCCCAAAAAGTAGAACGAAACATTGCAATAACCAGTTGAAACTGTTGAACAACATAAAAGAAATACAGCAAAAGGAACGAAAAGCAGTGTGGACTGAAATGGACAAGATTGAAACGGATTGGATTGGGGTAATCTTAAACTGAAAAAGGTCGGCCCTACGTTTTTCATGTTTATGGAAAATCACCCGGATAAAGGTCGTTTTTGCTCACAATCATTATGTGTGATTTAATGATAGTTTTATCAGTAAAGGAATTTCAAGTTTCAAACTCGTGATTAACTAAAGATCTCCCCTAAACACCCTAAAGTAACGTGACAGAGCCCCTTTCGGAGGCTTCGGTAGAACATAATCAAAGGGAGGAGAGACGGTAAAACACAACTTTTTTTATTGATAAATTTCAAACATTATTACTTTTACGTAAACTTGACTATGATCATTAGAATAATTGATGATAATCAAGATGCTCAAGATCCAGGCGTTTGTTTTTCAAAATAAATCACTATACCGTGGATACACACTAGCAAAACCAATTGAGTTATTCAGTGGATAGTGATTTATCCAGTGTGGACAAGTTGTTGCAGTTTTCCCGAATTGTGGGTAATTCTGGTTTCTGGATTCCTGATCCCGGATTCCGGTTTTTGGCTTTCAGTGCTGCCCCAAGTAAATGTGAAAGCGTTTAGTACGTCGTAGCATTTTCTGCCCTGCTTGACAATGAAGGTACGACATTCATCTCTATGCTATACTCTTTAATCTCTTAAAAAATAAACAACAATATAAACTCTGACCCTGTTATTTTCAAGCCAAAACCCGTATCTGCTTTGGCTAGCTCACAGGTACTTTATGTTCCGGGATTCCTTTCTTCGACTCCCCTGTCTCCACATAATCAGTTAACGATTGTTTACTGAAAGCATTGGGGCTGACTCTTTCAACATGTGCCATATTCATGGTGTACTTACTATGACTCGTGGGATACAATATTCGTGAGGAAAACCGCTGAACAGGTCAACTGGACCACTGCTGACAATTCATTGATCTCAAGTTTAAACCATGTGTGAACTTATAAAAGAAATAAGACCATAGCAAAACCCCAAACATCATCTCTTTTTTTTTTCTAAATATCTCGGAGTTTTCTAAATATCCCAGGAGCTCCTACACATCTGTAATGGATTTGCATTTATCTTCTTTTCTTTATGTCGGCGCGGAGGAGCGTTTACTCAGTAGCATCTCAAGCACTACTCTTGGGATAGGTTTAAATTCTATTGCGCTTGAAATGACGTAAAAACTGAAAATGCAATTTGGAGCGTGCGACAATTACAAAAGATGGAAGTAATAATGAAAATATAATTGTGAAATCGACATGAGAAAACTGAGCGAACGAATATAACATAGGCAAACACGAGATCATTGAACAAATGAGACATTATTGATGATAAACTAATTACAACAATAAAATCATACCTCTTTCCTCCGGTTAAGGGCTAATCTTAATCAGTGAGGAAAATCCTAACTTATGGCAGGTCCTTAATGTCTGCACGCCCTTTACCGAATGTTCTTTGACCTTAGGAGCGGAACGTTTTTGTAAGTGATGAAAGGGTATATGAAATGAATCATAACTGCGAAGATCATAGCTTCACTTGGTTTTTGTAAGTGTTAACAGTTAAAACCATGTCAAAATTAAAAAAAGTTTGTATAATGAGCATTATCGGAGCATTTTAGTGACTTTTTTCGGGACGACCGAGCATTTTAGTGGGAGAACTGGAACATTAAGGTGGAGCATTTTAGTGGGGAAACAAAAGCATAATGTACAAAAGCCTAGCTTGCTCCTTTTAAACGGAATGCATAAATTGCGTCCAAAAATGTATTCTTTTGTTTCTGTGCTAACTCTCAAGAAACATTTCTTTTGCGTTTTCTCCATGCAAACGAGGCTAGTGAGGCCCCTATTTATGCATTCGGTCTATGACCGTGAATCAGAACGGACTAAGATTTCACTACGTGGTGACATTTCACTGCAACTTCGTCATATCCCACTTCTACATCTTAATGACTTTATGATCCCAACAAACTCCGGACTGATTGTTGAAAACCTGGGGCGGACCTGGGGGGGAGGGGGAGGGGGTGTTCAGGGGGTTCGATCGAACCCCCTAAATTGAAACACCTAGTGACATAAACTTGTAAAAATATAAAATAAATACAAGTACATTTTAAATAAGATGGCTAATTCGCTGCTGTTTGATGTAGCTAAAACGTTTCCTGATTAAGAAACAAATGAGTACCGGTATTTGAATATTTTGGTTCGCTGCGAATGTTGTTTTTTTTTCACCAGGCCTGTGATCCAGACAATTTGCCTAACATTAACTGTTTGCTGCGAATTGTTTGCACTACGCCAGTCACAACGAAAAACCCGTCACCTACGATGCTGTAGTTCAGCGTTTTGTTGAAAGATATATACCCCGAAGAATGCTTCTTATGGATCCCGTCTTTGGTGAAACACAAAGTTTCAAAAAGGTTTAACTACAGCATACCTTTCTCATACTTTTATACAGGAAAATTTGATCCGAAGTACATCACGTTTCATATTTCTTTCTCAATGCGCGAGCGGGCGGTAATCGCCAATCCTGCAATCTGATTGGCCCTAGGAGCAGGCCGAATTTTTCTACCTTGCCCGCCAACCCGGGCGGAATCCTAGCCCTGGTTGCGTGAGCTTATGTAATGACCTTAAATTTCCATTTTTTCACACCGATCCGTTTACATACAAAACTGTTTCAAAATTAAACAGATTTTTAGAAGACAAGAGGCCTGAAAATATGATTCAAATAAAAATGTTTCTCTTTGAAACGTTCAGTTTTTAAGTCGCCTACTGCATTCGCTATCAAACGCGGTGCGAGTCAAGACTTAAAAGAGTGACTTCTGAAAGTAAAAGAGAGAGAAAACAAAAAAAGTTATTTACCAGCTAAGGGTCGGTCCGTAGAGCGAAAAACTGTGATCTCGGCCTTGGAAAAGCTCCCCTCGGCCTGCGGCCTCAGGCAGCATTTTCAAGACCTCAGTCACAGTTTTTCGCTACACGGACCTCCCAGCTGGAAAATAGCATATATCATTTTGAGCAGCTCTGGTATATTTTAATGCAAAAATATGGAATTTTAACTTTAACAAATGAGAAATTAAAACACGCTGACTTTGCCTCAGAATGTCGGAAATCGCGTTTCCGAGGATTAAAAATTCCAAAGCTTCCCCAGGGGTCCCAAACAGGCGCGCTGCCTTCGGCGGCACCTTTAATCAGGCCCCATTTTGTGAAAACCTGGATCCGCCCCAGAAAACGTGTATTTATCAGAACACGAGACAACAGACCATATTACAGTTGTGTGCTTAGTTACCTGGCCTATGAATGAAAGTGAGGCTGGAGACCTTGTTTTGATAGAAACATCACTGTTTTTCTTATGTAAATTCTTACTAATTAGCATGACAAAAACATCATTAACATGAGAAAAGGAGGGAGGTCTGTATCATAACAAGTTCAACACTGTACTAGCTTCACTTTCATTTAAAGGCCTCGGCCCGGTTGTTCAAAAGCCGATTAACACTAATACCCAAATTAAAAATTAACCAAGGAGTTTATTTCTCTACTCCCAAATGCTGCTTAACGCTGATATTCGGCAAAACTTTACATTAGAGGGAGTCAATCTTGAAAAACAAAAATAAGCAAAACAACTTTCATCAAAAAGTTGAAAACATGAAACAAAAGTTTACGCTAATCCTGGATTAAGTTAATCGGCTTTCGAACAAACGTGCCCAGGGCTAAGCACAAAACTCAATCTCGACCCCAGAGCTCTTCTCTTGACTGAGGGAGAGAAGATATCTGGGGAACCCTGAAACAAAGTGTCTTCTCATTGGTTTTCGTGAAGAACAATCAAAAGCGTCTCTAATTGGTGCATTCATGTTAGCACCAGGAGTGAGCAGTCGCCGTAAGGTTTAAATAGCCAATTCTTGGCTATAAGAACCCTACGGTGCATGTTCTCCTACATAGAGTTTCCCAGAACCTTGGGTCGAACCGAGGCTCTGGTGACGAGAATGGTACACAAATGTAAAGAGGTCTATTCAGAACTGCAAGTTGGAACAATTGAGACCGTCATCACTTAAGAATTACGTAGCTAAATGACCAAGATGTGTTTTGCGTCTCCTAATTTATAGGGGACGGGAGCAGGACTAAAAAGGGCGGGAGCCGGGAGATAAAGGTACGGGAAGTGGGAGGTTTTGAACCCCCATCATTGAATACTGCAGCATTCTCCAAAAGGTAAACTAAATGCCTAGCTTCATCTTTGAAAACGCTGTGCAAATCAAAGAAACTCTTACCATCTCACCCCAAGCTCACAGACAATCGTTGTTGCGTTACATAAATTTTATATGGTTTTTTGTGGGGAATTTAGGCCCTTTTTAAACGCCGCATTTTACATGTGCCGAATCTAATGCAAATGAGCGAAAACAATAGATTTTTCTCATTTGCATTAGATTCGCCACATGTATGTAAAATGCGACGATCAGCGATCGCTATTTAGGGCATTAAAATAAAAATACACCAGAATTTCTTACCTTGCCTCCTTGTCTTGTTTATGGTATGTTCTTAGCATTTCTGGCCGTTTCAGCGCGATTCTAGGGAGTTTTAGTTCTACCGTTGCTCTCTCACAATTATATATGATTCCCCAAGGTTGATTACTTGCTGGCGGCGGTCTCGCATATCCACCGAAGGAAATCAGCGTAAATTCACTCCGAACGCTCAGGTCGCCTCCAGATTTAACCCAGTGCACGTTAAGATCCTCCTCTAACTAATGCCTTCTCTATCGACGGATAAAAAACAGCTGTGGTGCTGGAATTTCGGCTCGCTAATGTATCGACTCCCTTCCATCGTGGACCATCGACAATGCTCTGCCACGAAGTTCCGTGCAAGGCCGTCGGAAAACAGCTTACTGACCGGGCCCAAGGCTGAAATTTCTTACACACCGGGTGGCCAACGATGTCAGTGAGAGATACACTGTAAACAAACTGAATGTTTATGTTTTGTTTTCGAAACATCTTTCACGCGTCAGCATTTCCTTGAGCTTCGCCCGTTTGTGCGTGACAGCTGAGTACTTTCTCGAGAAGGACCTCACGTTGTACCTGTCACTGAGACTAAAGCCTCGTCGCTCACCCTGTGTGTAACATATTTGAACCTTGGGTCCAGTCGGTAAGGTGTTTTCCAACGGTTTCCTGCACGGAACATCCGAATCGAGCATGCTGCTAAGTGCCAAATCAGCCTATTTTGGCGATTTTCAATTCCTTTTCGTGAATGTTTGTCTGATATGACGATTGAAATATGTGGCAGCACTATCATCCTTGGTCTCAGTGGAATTTCGGGTCGAATTGAGCTTTTTGGAACAATTTACAGCAGTTTATGTTTCCGACTGCTTCATCGGAGTTCCCAACCTTCAAGATAATCTACCAGTCAAATTGAAGCTTCAACATCCCCCCTGCTCGGGCATTCGAATGTTTGGAAAATTTTTGTTCGAATGCCCCCCCCCCCCCCCCCCCCCCCGGGCCAAAAAGTTGTTCAAATGCCTAGTTCCATTTCACGTGATCAAAATTACCCCCACCCCGGGAAAATTACCAGATTACTGTTTTAACTTTTCAGTATCTTCTATTATGCTTCTGAAGTTGTGTACGTAAACATGCTTTAATAGACAACCCCAAGGAGAACCAGGGCCCTACATGGCAAGAGGCACAAGGAGGAAAGGTAACAGGTATAAATATCTCATTCTGTAGGCCTTTGCTTTTCAACTAATCAGCTACGAAAGCGGAATCTTTACCTTTGAATGCATCTAAGTTTGTGCCCCGCGACTATGATTTATCAACCCACGTGCAAACGTAACATGAAATCGAGGCTAGTGACAGATTCCCCACCCCCTATGAGTAGTGATCAAATGCCCTGCTCCGGGAAGATTAAGATGATCAAATTTCCCCGCCCAGGGAGGAAAGAGAGTCAAATGTCCGGGGTATACCCGGGGGGGGGGGGGTCAATTTGACTGGCACATAAATATATGAAGAGATAACAGCGAACCTAGACCCGACTGGAGTAGCGCTGAAATGGCCAAAGTACGCCACAAAAACACTGATAAGGTATCGAGAAGACAAGGTAAGGCATTTTTGTTCGATTAATGTTGTTTTATTTTTGACTCCTAAAGACGTTTGCAAATTCCCATACAAACGGTCATTATTTTAACTGATCGTGATGCTCAAATTACATCGTTAGCTTGGGGTAACTGTGGTTTTTCGCGTGAAATTTGACGTGGAATTCCCTCGTCAGGTGGTGAATTTTCCCATAAAATTTGTTTCAAAGAGTATGGCAAACCTTCCCTAAAAAGTTAATTACAAACCTTTTCTGTCCCATTCTCTCTGTAGGTCGTCCAGTTCATGTTGTCCAACGATGTATATATCTTGTATTTTGTTGTCCATTGATCAGCAGTTGGGTTTCCTTGAGTTGCTGTGGCGCAAATGTAGAACTCATAACCAAGGTTGATTTGTAAGAAGTCGCTAACATTTTTTTGGGTGCTTGGTAACCATGCACCATTTCCGTACAGTCGACACTTTTCAGGTCCATAACCAAATCTGGATGAGGAAGCTGAGTAGACGTCACCTGAAAATCTGCCAATAATGAACCAGCTAATTGCTTGAATCTGACAGCCTAAACAAAAAATAAGGGATTATATTAGCAGGGCGAGTGGATTTGACAGCTGTGTAGTTTATGACATCAAAAGTTTAATAACTAATGTGGTTACTTCCAGATAAAAGTTCTTGGCCGCGTTGTTCAGTCGCAGTGCCATTACTGCATCTGACCATACATGGGCAAAAACTTAGAGCCTAGTTCCAACTAAATTATTTATCCAGAATTAGCATAATTGTCGTCTTGGTTATAATGAACCGGAAGACCTGCAGTGGAAAAGGGTGACTTTTCATTCGGCGACAAGAGACTTGAACTGTAAGTAAATCCAGTTGAAATAAAAAAAGGAATTGTCCGACTCTAAATGTTGAAGATACTCACTAGCACAACTTTGAAATTTATAGACACCTGATATTTAACTATTAGTCACCGAAGAGAAGGTGAAAAAATCAATAATTGTTTTAGTATACAACACAAAAGCTGAAAAAAAAAGCGAACTAAAAAAACTACTATATTTTTGTAAAATGTGATCGGAAATTTCAAATTTCGCACGCCAGCTACTCGGAGAGGAGTAGTAATTGGATAATCAACTCCGAGTTAGCCAATCAGCGCACGCGGAGAGAACTATTCACTTGTGTGGTAATAATAATTTCGTTTTTTGAAGGAGGCGTTAAGCTAAACAGATAACTCTGTTTCTTGAAGTATAAAAACACTCTCACGCTAGAGGACTCCTCTCAACAGCAGAGTAATGAATCCGTTTTCAAGTTCACATACCAATGAGCGCATACAGGATCGCGACTTTTGGTTCTCCCATCCAGTTTTGAATGAGATAAATTATTGGTCTTAATGAGGATTGTTAAGGAGGCTCCAAAGAGTTGTCGACAGGCACGGGTGGGTTTCCAAAGGAAAGGGACTACAACAGAGATCTTTTAGACGGGAAACACTTTGATATTTGTCTACTACTTTTTTCAGGCAGTTTTTAAAGGTTGTCCACGAGTCCCTGACTGTTGCCATGATGGCAGCAGTACGACACTGCCACAAGTCCTTTAGAAACCATTTTGAAAATTAAATTCCAATAAACTTTTACCTAAAATTAATCCAGTAGAACGTGCATTATTTGTGAAAACATCGTTGGAAGATGGTTAGAAAAAAAAATTGTAAAAGAATTTGCGAAGAAACTTACGAAGGTGTACGAGGTAAGTTTCGAAATATTGCTCAAGTCTAACAATTTTTTTTCCCGGTTTCTGCGATTGTAGATCGCAATTTTATTTCTGTCCACACTTTTGGATTCATGAGCTGGCGCGACCAGATTAAGCGTATGGCTTAAACCCGAGTGCTCTGAGATAAAAACCCTTTGAAGCCTCGATCCATAACTTAGGGTG
>NC_090869.1:254028-259028 GCF_036669935.1 Montipora foliosa | reverse complement strand
GCGACAAGCCTATTAAATAGCTGCATACTATCAATCTCAGACGTCCATGGACAAGGGCGACAAGGGCATTGATTTCAGTCTGCGGTTAACAAAATCTCTTCACGTGATAACACTTTTGTGCCTCTGTGGTTTCGAAAGAAAAAAACCGGAAGAAAAGTTTTCACCTGCTTCTTATTTCCTCGGGCAAGACTTTTCCTGGTTTACCCGTAATAGCTTCGGCCGGTTTTACTCGCCATCAACACCGTTTCGCGCTTTTCTCTTTGGGGAGAGCAACAGAAAATAGAGTCACGAGATCGGTATTTCCGAAACCGCAGAGCCACAAAAAATGTTTCACGTGATCAGAATTTTTTAACTGGAGACTGAGGCAGCGTTTACACGAACGCGGTTTCATTTGTAACCGCGTAGTTTTCGATGCGGTTACATCTTCTGTTTACACGACATCGATCGAAACTGTTGCCAAAAGTGGAGCGTTTTCAAAACGATGCAGTTTCATCTGTCATGTAAACAGTGAAACCGCATCGATTTGAATACGGTTACTATTTTGGTGCAAAATTTGCATTGTTCAATTCAAAATGGTGAATTTAGCACCTAGTGCAGCACTCACTTATAACATCACGACTTTGATTTTCTGGCGAAAACGGTTTCGTGTAAACACTTCCAAACCGGCCGCATCGATTTTGACGCGGTTTCGAAGTCATAGAACCGTGTCGATGTGAAACCGCTTTCGTGTAAACTCTGCCTGAAATCAACGGTCTGTGAAGTGGGCTAAAAAAAAACCCGTGTACATGTCCACGGACGTCTGAGATCGATAGCACATGAAGCAAGTTGCAGATGACATAAATTTCTATGTTCTAGTCTCACAGATATGGTTTGTATTATGTCGTTGACTGCCACAAAGAGGGGTGGGGGGAGGGGGGTCACGGGCACCCCAGGACCCCCTGGCTGCTCCCCTGAAAGATGTGTAACTTCGTCAGACCACAACCCGTCATTTGACGAAGGCTACGGCAACGACAGCGCCAAAATGCGGTAATATTATTCGTTAAAAGAACCAAAATGATCGTGCTGTACGTGCGTCACTCATTTTTGTACATTTCTCTCCCGTACTCGTCAAAACTACTACGTGAAATGACAAAATTTAAGGTTTTGAAGACAACGAGGACAAACTACAGTGAATCTTTCAGTCTCAATCTTTACTTCAAATCCGTCCATATCAATCCATTTATAGGACACTTCGCCCATATTGTATAATATAACCAAGATGGAATAATCATGAAATACTTAGAATAGCTCAAAGTTATATTTTGAAGTGACGTTTTCGTCGCCGTGGCCGTCGTGGTTTGTTTCAACTGGTATGCCGGGGAAACGTCGCACTCCTGAGAGCCCCATACGATGTGGTTTTCTGGATTCGGGCAGAGACCAGCAGAGACCAGCACAACGATAGAACCTGTTAAAGTTTTCATTTTAGTTCAAGCTTCTCGACAGTTCCAAATAAAAGGACAAGAAGAGCGTTCATGGCTTGTCGTGTTCCTTACGATGTGTCAGGAATATGCTCATTCCAACTAATCAAGTTCTCTGGTGATGTCCATCCCAATCCATAAAAAGTTCCCCTGCGGCGAATGTCAGAACTCCGTCCGAAGTAACCAGGACGCCATTTTGTGTGCCGCGTGCGATCAATGGTTTCACGCAAGATGCATAGGTATGGGCAAGCAGGTCTTTAAATATTGGAAAACCATCACCTTGATTGGGAGTGTGCTTTTTGTTCTCTCCCTAAATTCAGCGATTCTTTTCTCGACCAAACCGGAAATGAGACTCTAACAGAGGTGAACAGCACTCACAATGATCTTAATTCTAATGTTGCAGTTTCGCTAAACAAAGCGTACCTTAGGGATGACGATGAATATTCTCTTCAACAAGCTGCCCAACTTCTCAACTCCTCAACTAAGGACTTAAAAATTGCTCATCTGAATGTCTGTAGTATCCGCAACAAGATCGACGAGCTAAGAGTACTAAAAAGCATTTGTCGTTTCAATGTAATTGCCATAACAGAAACGCATCTGGACAGCTCAATTTCTAATACCCATTTGAACATAGAAGATGGGATGAAGATCTTCCGCCGAGACAGGACCAAATGCAAAGGAGGTGGATGTATCATGTTCTGTGCTGAATATTTGAGGGTGACCCATCGTAAAGATTTGGCCTCAAAAGATCTTGAGGCAATTTGGGTCCAGATTAAATTTCCTACTACTTCTGCATTATTTTCAGTTATTTACAGATCGGACTGACTTGAATGTCCGAACTTCTTCGAGGACATATATGGTGTTTTCGAGAAGGCGTGGATGAAATCTGACACTATCATTCTACTTGGTAATTTTAACTGTGACCTTCTAGGTATTGACAGCAAAACAGAATCTGAAATTCATCCTAAAACGAGAAGACTGTTGACCTTGTTTCAGCTTTTCGACATGCAAAACATTGTCAACAAGCCTACAAGGATCACACCTGGATCAAGCACATTAATTGATTTGATAGTTACAACAAAGCCCAACTTAATCAACCGCAAAGGCGTTCTACCTTTGGGACTTTCAGACTTTAATTTATGCAACTCTTAATCTTAAGCTCAAAAGGCCGCCGCCAAACGTGATAAATGTTAGAAACTACAAACAGTTTCAGGTTGATCAATTCCGGGCTGATATTATAGCTGCGCCGTTTCAAGAAGCTCAGGTTTTCGAGGAAAAGGATGATGTTCTATGGGCTTGGAACAAATTATTCAAAAATATCTGCGATCTACATGCATCTATGAAGCGCGTCAAGATCCGAAGTCAATCTTCTCCTCGGATAAACAATGAGATCAGACGAAAGATGAATTTAAGGTTTAAGTTGTTTAAAAGAGTGGTTAGCACTAAAGACCAAGAAGTTTATGCTAGGTACAAGAAAGTAAGAAATGAGATTACATCTCAGATAAGAATCGCTAAGGCACAGTACTTCAACGACAAGTTAGCTGAAGCTAAGTCTGCAACGGCTTACTGGAATTTAATTGCGGAAGCGACAAATCCAGTCAGAAGAAATACAATTGGTCCATTAAAGAGGGAGGATGGAAGCCTTGCCGTGAATGATACAGAAAAGGCAAACTTAATAAATGATTTCTTTGCTAATATCGGTACTAGACTTGAACGAGCCAATTGCTATTTTCCACAGCAGAGCGATCGCACTGGCTCAGTGCCGTCTGTGACTGATATCACCGTCTGCGAGGATACGGTCTGGCGCAGACTAAAACCTATTAAACCGAATAAATCAGCAGGTCCAGACGACATTCCACCAAAATTGTTAAAACTAGCTGAGCCTGCTATTGTCTCACCCTTGACTAGCTTATTTTCATTCTGCGCAAACCTCGGAGAAACCTTCACGGATTGGAAGAAAGCTCGCCTGATTCCGGTGCACAATAAAATGATGAAGCTGGTTTTCTGGATTCGGGTAATGAACTTGATACTTACGACACTCATCTGTGAATAAGAAGTTCTCCCAATCCTCTGCCGTGAGCTTGGAGTATTTCCTGGAAAATTTCAAACGAGGACTTCTTTGCTTCTCACTTAACAGTGATATCTTCTTTCGCTTGAAGGCTTTCCACCATTTGTTGGTCAAGCTCCATACCGTTGTGCTCGAAACGTTGATATTGTGATGTTGAACTTTTTGGGCAATCCTTCTTGTTGAATTATTACGTTTATACTTAGCTTTCGTGATTACATTTCTCGCATAGTTTGTCAAACAGACGGCCGTCCACTCCTTGGTTTGCCCTCGAAGGACTTCCTTTTTAACCACTTGTTCACCCATTGTTCGGCCTTTTTAAACAATTTGGCAATTTCTTTGACTGAAGAGTCAGAATACCGAAAAATAGCTGCCTGAGCTCTAGTACAAACAGTGACTGCCTGACAGTGACTGTGATTTACGTGAAAGAGCAGAGAAAATCCAAAACAAAGGCAATAAATTCGAAAACAGACAGTGTGCGGGGAAAATATGACGGGACAAAGCACGCACGCTTGCACATTGGGCACGAAATTTCAAAAGTATTGTCATGTATTCAAATCTTAGAATTGAAATTCCTTTGAACAATTATTTGGATAAATTTACTAACTGAATCAGTTTCAATTTGCCTAAAATTACATTAAATTTTTGCGACGAAATGCAATTTTCAATCGGAAAGAACTTTTGAAACACCCTGTACACACACAGTCACAGATAGCTACAATCTTGGACAAAATAGATGGGAAATTTTAAACCCCCTCCCCCCCAAATCAAAGATGGGAAAATGGCGCGTTTTGGCTTTTGCGCGGCTTCATCCTTGCTTTGGGGGGGATGGGGGTTTGCTGTTCCATTTTATTCTGTCCAAGATTGTAGCATTTTCGACATGAAACCATAGTTAATCGAGGGACTGGTTATGAAACCTTAGAACCTTCAAAAGCGAGAACAATGTTGTCACAATCAATGTTGAATTGACCGTGACCCTGCACAATCTTTTGTTTTCGCTTCGCACGGGTTTAATAAAACACTGCTGCTCGTTTTTTAAACTTTACATAATTTTAATAACTCTGCTAATTTTAGAGGCAATATAATCGGTATGATAAGTTCAGGTCAAGTTTTTATCGATGAGCATTCCCAGGAGCTTTACATAATCTTTACATTCGATTCAAGAGAAATATCACTATTTGAGGCATTGTTATATATCCTTATATTAATCTGATAGTTAAGCTTCTTTTGTGATGGCCTAACAATGTCGGACAAAATTTGATTTTTTTGTATTTACGGTCAGCTTATTTGCATTTAACCAGTTACAGACTTTCTGCAATTTGATGTTCACTACACTTTCTAGCGACTTCACATCCTTGTCATCATACAGCAGGTTTGTACCATCAGCAAATAAATAAAAAGAAAGCTTCTCCGAAGAATTATAAATATCATTGATATATATCAAGAAAAGTAAAAGGCCTAGAACCGAGAACTGGGCA
>NC_090869.1:205000-246428 GCF_036669935.1 Montipora foliosa | reverse complement strand
TAAATCGAGTGTGATCAGCCGATTTTTGACTGAATTTTAGGCGTTTTGCCCTTGATATCTGACGAATTTGCTAAAAGGTAGCTACTGGAGTTTTCGCTTGAGCACGGGCGCAGCCCGTGTTCAAGCCATTGTGGCCTCTCAAAATTGAGGGGGCTTGCCGTCAAGGCCTGCTTTGCCAAACAGCCCAGGGACAGTTCTAACTGTGAGTTGTGTGTCAAAAGCACAGGGCTGGGGGGGTTGCTGCTTTGAGACTTTAACTGCAGTTAGAGTTTGTGGCCTTGTTAAGTCAGACTTAACACTGTAGCTTGTCTTGATTGGCAATTTTTCCCTGGACTAGTCTAGGCTTCAATGATAGTTTGCTTTTGATCACCAATTAGAGTGAACCCCACACTGTGGTGTGGGTAGGTGATTGTTAGTTGTCTGACCAAAGCACAGGGGTGGGGGGGGTAGCTTTTCTTTAAGTCTGTGACAGGAGCAGAATTGGCTTGTTTTCACAATTTCTGCAGGCACCTTTTGACAATCCAGTTAGAAATTTATAGTTATCTGTGCGTTTCTCTCCAGAATGGCATTCTGTGAGCCAGGCTGAGTAAATCGAGTGTGATCAGCCGATTTTTGACTGAATTTTAGGCGTTTTGCCCTTGATATCTGAGCGAATTTGCTAAAAGGTAGCTACTGGAGTTTTCGCTTGAGCACGGGCGCAGCCCGTGTTCAAGCCATTGTGGCCTCTCAAAATTGAGGGGGCTTGCCGTCAAGGCCTGCTTTGCCAAACAGCCCAGGGACAGTTCTAACTGTGAGTTGTGTGTCAAAAGCACAGGGCTGGGGGGGTTGCTGCTTTGAGACTTTAACTGCAGTTAGAGTTTGTGGCCTTGTTAAGTCAGACTTAACACTGTAGCTTGTCTTGATTGGCAATTTTCTGGACTAGTCTAGGCTTCAATGATAGTTTGCTTTTGATCACCAATTAGAGTGACCTACACTGTGGTGTGGTTTGGTGATTGTTAGTTGTCTGACCAAAGCACAGGGGTGGGGAGGGTAGCTTTTCTTTAAGTCTGTGACAGGAGCAGAATTGGCTTGTTTCACAATTTCTGCAGGCACCTTTTGACAAATCCAGTTAGAAATTTATAGTTATCTGTGCGTTTCTCTCCAGAATGGCATTCTGTGAGCCAGGCTGAGTAAATCGAGTGTGATCAGCCGATTTTTGACTGAATTTTAGGCGTTTTGCCCTTGATATCTGAGCGAATTTGCTAAAAGGTAGCTACTGGAGTTTTCGCTTGAGCACGGGCGCAGCCCGTGTTCAAGCCATTGTGGCCTCTCAAAATTGAGGGGGCTTGCCGTCAAGGCCTGCTTTGCCAAACAGCCCAGGGACAGTTCTAACTGTGAGTTGTGTGTCAAAAGCACAGGGCTGGGGGGTTGCTGCTTTGAGACTTTAACTGCAGTTAGAGTTTGTGGCCTTGTTAAGTCAGACTTAACACTGTAGCTTGTCTTGATTGGCAATTTTTCCTGGACTAGTCTAGGCTTCAATGATATTTGCTTTTGATCACCAATTAGAGTGAACCACACTGTGGTGTGGGTAGGTGATTGTTAGTTGTCTGACCAAAGCAGAGGGGTGGGGAGGGTAGCTTTTCTTTAAGTCTGTGACAGTAGCAGAATTGGCTTGTTTCCACAATTTCTGCAGGCACCTTTTGACAAATCCAGTTAGAAATTTATAGTTATCTGTGCGTTTCTCTCCAGAATGGCATTCTGTGAGCCAGGCTGAGTAAATCGAGTGTGATCAGCCGATTTTTGACTGAATTTTAGGCGTTTTGCCCTTGATATCTGAGCGAATTTGCTAAAAGTAGCTACTGGAGTTTTCGCTTGAGCACGGGCGCAGCCCGTGTTCAAGCCATTGTGGCCTCTCAAAATTGAGGGGGCTTGCCGTCAAGGCCTGCTTTGCCAAACAGCCCAGGGACAGTTCTAACTGTGAGTTGTGTGTCAAAAGCACAGGGCTGGGGGGTTGCTGCTTTGAGACTTTAACTGCAGTTAGAGTTTGTGGCCTTGTTAAGTCAGACTTAACACTGTAGCTTGTCTTGATTGGCAATTTTTCCTGGACTAGTCTAGGCTTCAATGATAGTTTGCTTTTGATCACCAATTAGAGTGAACATACACTGTGGTGTGGGTAGGTGATTGTTAGTTGTCTGACCAAAGCACAGGGGTGGGGAGGGTAGCTTTTCTTTAAGTCTGTGACAGTAGCAGAATTGGCTTGTTTTCACAATTTCTGCAGGCACCTTTTGACAAATCCAGTTAGAAATTTATAGTTATCTGTGCGTTTCTCTCCAGAATGGCATTCTGTGAGCCAGGCTGAGTAAATCGAGTGTGATCAGCCGATTTTTGACTGAATTTTAGGCGTTTTGCCCTTGATATCTGAGCGAATTTGCTAAAAGGTAGCTACTGGAGTTTTCGCTTGAGCACGGGCGCAGCCCGTGTTCAAGCCATTGTGGCCTCTCAAAATTGAGGGGCATTGCCGTCAAGGCCTGCTTTGCCAAACAGCCCAGGGACAGTTCTAACTGTGAGTTTTGTGTCAAAAGCACAGGGCTGGGGGGTTGCTGCTTTGAGACTTTAACTGCAGTTAGAGTTTGTGGCCTTGTTAAGTCAGACTTAACACTGTAGCTTGTCTTGATTGGCAATTTTTCCTGGACTAGTCTAGGCTTCAATGATAGTTTGCTTTTGATCACCAATTAGAGTGAACATACACTGTGGTGTGGGTAGGTGATTGTTAGTTGTCTGACCAAAGCACAGGGGTGGGGAGGGTAGCTTTTCTTTAAGTCTGTGACAGTAGCAGAATTGGCTTGTTTTCACAATTTCTGCAGGCACCTTTTGACAAATCCAGTTAGAAATTTATAGTTATCTGTGCGTTTCTCTCCAGAATGGCATTCTGTGAGCCAGGCTGAGTAAATCGAGTGTGATCAGCCGATTTTTGACTGAATTTTAGGCGTTTTGCCCTTGATATCTGAGCGAATTTGCTAAAAGGTAGCTACTGGAGTTTTCGCTTGAGCACGGGCGCAGCCCGTGTTCAAGCCATTGTGGCCTCTCAAAATTGAGGGGGCTTGCCGTCAAGGCCTGCTTTGCCAAACAGCCCAGGGACAGTTCTAACTGGAGTTGTGTGTCAAAAGCACAGGGCTGGGGGGGTTTGCTGCTTTGAGACTTTAACTGCAGTTAGAGTTTGTGGCCTTGTTAAGTCAGACTTAACACTGTAGCTTGTCTTGATTGGCAATTTTTCCTGGACTAGTCTAGGCTTCAATGATAGTTTGCTTTTGATCACCAATTAGAGTGAACATACACTGTGGTGTGGGTAGGTGATTGTTAGTTGTCTGACCAAAGCACAGGGGTGGGGAGGGTAGCTTTTCTTTAAGTCTGTGACAGTAGCAGAATTGGCTTGTTTTCACAATTTCTGCAGGCACCTTTTGACAAATCCAGTTAGAAATTTATAGTTATCTGTGCGTTTCTCTCCAGAATGGCATTCTGTGAGCCAGGCTGAGTAAATCGAGTGTGATCAGCCGATTTTTGACTGAATTTTAGGCGTTTTGCCCTTGATATCTGAGCGAATTTGCTAAAAGGTAGCTACTGGAGTTTTCGCTTGAGCACGGGCGCAGCCCGTGTTCAAGCCATTGTGGCCTCTCAAAATTGAGGGGGCTTGCCGTCAAGGCCTGCTTTGCCAAACAGCCCAGGGACAGTTCTAACTGTGAGTTGTGTGTCAAAAGCACAGGGCTGGGGGGGTTGCTGCTTTGAGACTTTAACTGCAGTTAGAGTTTGTGGCCTTGTTAAGTCAGACTTAACACTGTAGCTTGTCTTGATTGGCAATTTTTCCTGGACTAGTCTAGGCTTCAATGATAGTTTGCTTTTGATCACCAATTAGAGTGAACATACACTGTGGGGTGGTAATGTGATTGTTAGTTGTCTGACCAAAGCACAGGGGTGGGGAGGGTAGCTTTTCTTTAAGTCTGTGACAGTAGCAGAATTGGCTTGTTTTCACAATTTCTGCAGGCACCTTTTGACAAATCCAGTTAGAAATTTATAGTTATCTGTGCGTTTCTCTCCAGAATGGCATTCTGTGAGCCAGGCTGAGTAAATCGAGTGTGATCAGCCGATTTTTGACTGAATTTTAGGCGTTTTGCCCTTGATATCTGAGCGAATTTGCTAAAAGGTAGCTACTGGAGTTTTCGCTTGAGCACGGGCGCAGCCCGTGTTCAAGCCATTGTGGCCTCTCAAAATTGAGGGGGCTTGCCGTCAAGGCCTGCTTTGCCAAACAGCCCATGGCAAGTTCTAACTGTGAGTTGTGTGTCAAAAGCACAGGGCTGGGGGGGTTGCTGCTTTGAGACTTTAACTGCAGTTAGAGTTTGTGGCCTTGTTAAGTCAGACTTAACACTGTAGCTTGTCTTGATTGGCAATTTTTCCTGGACTAGTCTAGGCTTCAATGATAGTTTGCTTTTGATCACCAATTAGAGTGAACCACACTATGGTTTGGGTAGGTGATTGTTAGTTGTCTGACCAAAGCACAGGGGTGGGGAGGGTAGCTTTTCTTTAAGT
Organism: Montipora foliosa; assembly: GCF_036669935.1. Lineage (NCBI taxonomy): Eukaryota > Metazoa > Cnidaria > Anthozoa > Scleractinia > Acroporidae > Montipora > Montipora foliosa. The sequence continues at coordinate 241,868 of NC_090869.1, read as the reverse complement.
CTGTGACAGTAGCAGAATTGGCTTGTTTTCACAATTTCTGCAGGCACCTTTTGACAAATCCAGTTAGAAATTTATAGTTATCTGTGCGTTTCTCTCCAGAATGGCATTCTGTGAGCCAGGCTGAGTAAATCGAGTGTGATCAGCCGATTTTTGACTGAATTTTAGGCGTTTTGCCCTTGATATCTGAGCGAATTTGCTAAAAGGTAGCTACTGGAGTTTTCGCTTGAGCACGGGCACAGCCCGTGTTCAAGCCATTGTGGCCTCTCAAAATTGAGGGGGCTTGCCGTCAAGGCCTGCTTTGCCAAACAGCCCAGGGACAGTTCTAACTGTGAGTTGTGTGTCAAAAGCACAGGGCTGGGGGGGTTGCTGCTTTGAGACTTTAACTGCAGTTAGAGTTTGTGGCCTTGTTAAGTCAGACTTAACACTGTAGCTTGTCTTGATTGGCAATTTTTCCTGGACTAGTCTAGGCTTCAATGATAGTTTGCTTTTGATCACCAATTAGAGTGAACCCACACTGTGGTGTGGGTAGGTGATTGTTAGTTGTCTGACCAAAGCACAGGGGTGGGGAGGGTAGCTTTTCTTTAAGTCTGTGACAGTAGCAGAATTGGCTTGTTTTCACAATTTCTGCAGGCACCTTTTGACAAATCCAGTTAGAAATTTATAGTTATCTGTGCGTTTCTCTCCAGAATGGCATTCTGTGAGCCAGGCTGAGTAAATCGAGTGTGATCAGCCGATTTTTGACTGAATTTTAGGCGTTTTGCCCTTGATATCTGAGCGAATTTGCTAAAAGGTAGCTACTGGAGTTTTCGCTTGAGCACGGGCCAGCCCGTGTTCAAGCCATTGTGGCCTCTCAAAATTGAGGGGGCTTGCCGTCAAGGCCTGCTTTGCCAAACAGCCCAGGGACAGTTCTAACTGTGAGTTGTGTGTCAAAAGCACAGGGCTGGGGGGGTTGCTGCTTTGAGACTTTAACTGCAGTTAGAGTTTGTGGCCTTGTTAAGTCAGACTTAACACTGTAGCTTGTCTTGATTGGCAATTTTTTCCTGTACTATTCTTGGCTTCATTGATAGTTTGCTTTTGATCACCACTTAGGGTGACCCTCCCCTGTGGGGTGGGGAGGTGCTTGTTAGTTGTCTGACCAAAGCACAGGGGTGGGGAGGGTAGCTTTTCTTTAAGTCTGTGACAGTAGCAGAATTGGCTTGTTTTCACAATTTCTGCAGGCACCTTTTGACAAATCCAGTTAGAAATTTATAGTTATCTGTGCGTTTCTCTCCAGAATGGCATTCTGTGAGCCAGGCTGAGTAAATCGAGTGTGATCAGCCGATTTTTGACTGAATTTTAGGCGTTTTGCCCTTGATATCTGAGCGAATTTGCTAAAAGGTAGCTACTGGAGTTTTCGCTTGAGCACGGGCGCAGCCCGTGTTCAAGCCATTGTGGCCTCTCAAAATTGAGGGGGCTTGCCGTCAAGGCCTGCTTTGCCAAACAGCCCAGGGACAGTTCTAACTGTGAGTTGTGTGTCAAAAGCACAGGGCTGGGGGGGTTGCTGCTTTGAGACTTTAACTGCAGTTAGAGTTTGTGGCCTTGTTAAGTCAGACTTAACACTGTAGCTTGTCTTGATTGGCAATTTTTCCTGGACTAGTCTAGGCTTCAATGATAGTTTGCTTTTGATCACCAATTAGAGTGAACCCACACTGTGGTGTGGGTAGGTGATTGTTAGTTGTCTGACCAAAGCACAGGGGTGGGGAGGGTAGCTTTTCTTTAAGTCTGTGACAGTAGCAGAATTGGCTTGTTTTCACAATTTCTGCAGGCACCTTTTGACAAATCCAGTTAGAAATTTATAGTTATCTGTGCGTTTCTCTCCAGAATGGCATTCTGTGAGCCAGGCTGAGTAAATCGAGTGTGATCAGCCGATTTTTGACTGAATTTTAGGCGTTTTGCCCTTGATATCTGAGCGAATTTGCTAAAAGGTAGCTACTGGAGTTTTCGCTTGAGCACGGGCACAGCCCGTGTTCAAGCCATTGTGGCCTCTCAAAATTGAGGGGGCTTGCCGTCAAGGCCTGCTTTGCCAAACAGCCCAGGGACAGTTCTAACTGTGAGTTGTGTGTCAAAAGCACAGGGCTGGGGGGGTTGCTGCTTTGAGACTTTAACTGCAGTTAGAGTTTGTGGCCTTGTTAAGTCAGACTTAACACTGTAGCTTGTCTTGATTGGCAATTTTTCCTGGACTAGTCTAGGCTTCAATGATAGTTTGCTTTTGATCACCAATTAGAGTGAACCCACACTGTGGTGTGGGTAGGTGATTGTTAGTTGTCTGACCAAAGCAGAGGGGTGGGGAGGGTAGCTTTTCTTTAAGTCTGTGACAGTAGCAGAATTGGCTTGTTTTCACAATTTCTGCAGGCACCTTTTGACAAATCCAGTTAGAAATTTATAGTTATCTGTGCGTTTCTCTCCAGAATGGCATTCTGTGAGCCAGGCTGAGTAAATCGAGTGTGATCAGCCGATTTTTGACTGAATTTTAGGCGTTTTGCCCTTGATATCTGAGGGAATTTGCTAAAAGGTAGCTACTGGAGTTTTCGCTTGAGCACGGGCACAGCCCGTGTTCAAGCCATTGTGGCCTCTCAAAATTGAGGGGGCTTGCCGTCAAGGCCTGCTTTGCCAAACAGCCCAGGGACAGTTCTAACTGTGAGTTGTGTGTCAAAAGCACAGGGCTGGGGGGGTTGCTGCTTTGAGACTTTAACTGCAGTTAGAGTTTGTGGCCTTGTTAAGTCAGACTTAACACTGTAGCTTGTCTTGATTGGCAATTTTTCCTGGACTAGTCTAGGCTTCAATGATAGTTTGCTTTTGATCACCAATTAGAGTGAACCCACACTGTGGTGTGGGTAGGTGATTGTTAGTTGTCTGACCAAAGCAGAGGGGTGGGGAGGGTAGCTTTTCTTTAAGTCTGTGACAGTAGCAGAATTGGCTTGTTTTCACAATTTCTGCAGGCACCTTTTGACAAATCCAGTTAGAAATTTATAGTTATCTGTGCGTTTCTCTCCAGAATGGCATTCTGTGAGCCAGGCTGAGTAAATCGACTGTGATCAGCCGATTTTTGACTGAATTTTAGGCGTTTTGCCCTTGATATCTGAGCGAATTTGCTAAAAGGTAGCTACTGGAGTTTTCGCTTGAGCACGGGCACAGCCCGTGTTCAAGCCATTGTGGCCTCTCAAAATTGAGGGGGCTTGCCGTCAAGGCCTGCTTTGCCAAACAGCCCAGGGACAGTTCTAACTGTGAGTTGTGTGTCAAAAGCACAGGGCTGGGGGGGTTGCTGCTTTGAGACTTTAACTGCAGTTAGAGTTTGTGGCCTTGTTAAGTCAGACTTAACACTGTAGCTTGTCTTGATTGGCAATTTTTCCTGGACTAGTCTAGGCTTCAATGATAGTTTGCTTTTGATCACCAATTAGAGTGAACCCACACTGTGGTGTGGGTAGGTGATTGTTAGTTGTCTGACCAAAGCAGAGGGGTGGGGAGGGTAGCTTTTCTTTAAGTCTGTGACAGTAGCAGAATTGGCTTGTTTTCACAATTTCTGCAGGCACCTTTTGACAAATCCAGTTAGAAATTTATAGTTATCTGTGCGTTTCTCTCCAGAATGGCATTCTGTGAGCCAGGCTGAGTAAATCGAGTGTGATCAGCCGATTTTTGACTGAATTTTAGGCGTTTTGCCCTTGATATCTGAGCGAATTTGCTAAAAGGTAGCTACTGGAGTTTTCGCTTGAGCACGGGCACAGCCCGTGTTCAAGCCATTGTGGCCTCTCAAAATTGAGGGGGCTTGCCGTCAAGGCCTGCTTTGCCAAACAGCCCAGGGACAGTTCTAACTGTGAGTTGTGTGTCAAAAGCACAGGGCTTGGGGGGTTGCTGCTTTGAGACTTTAACTGCAGTTAGAGTTTGTGGCCTTGTTAAGTCAGACTTAACACTGTAGCTTGTCTTGATTGGCAATTTTTCCTGGACTAGTCTAGGCTTCAATGATAGTTTGCTTTTGATCACCAATTAGAGTGAACCCACACTGTGGTGTGGGTAGGTGATTGTTAGTTGTCTGACCAAAGCAGAGGGGTGGGGAGGGTAGCTTTTCTTTAAGTCTGTGACAGTAGCAGAATTGGCTTGTTTTCACAATTTCTGCAGGCACCTTTTGACAAATCCAGTTAGAAATTTATAGTTATCTGTGCGTTTCTCTCCAGAATGGCATTCTGTGAGCCAGGCTGAGTAAATCGAGTGTGATCAGCCGATTTTTGACTGAATTTTAGGCGTTTTGCCCTTGATATCTGAGGGAATTTGCTAAAAGGTAGCTACTGGAGTTTTCGCTTGAGCACGGGCACAGCCCGTGTTCAAGCCATTGTGGCCTCTCAAAATTGAGGGGGCTTGCCGTCAAGGCCTGCTTTGCCAAACAGCCCAGGGACAGTTCTAACTGTGAGTTGTGTGTCAAAAGCACAGGGCTGGGGGGGTTGCTGCTTTGAGACTTTAACTGCAGTTAGAGTTTGTGGCCTTGTTAAGTCAGACTTAACACTGTAGCTTGTCTTGATTGGCAATTTTTCCTGGACTAGTCTAGGCTTCAATGATAGTTTGCTTTTGATCACCAATTAGAGTGAACCCACACTGTGGTGTGGGTAGGTGATTGTTAGTTGTCTGACCAAAGCAGAGGGGTGGGGAGGGTAGCTTTTCTTTAAGTCTGTGACAGTAGCAGAATTGGCTTGTTTTCACAATTTCTGCAGGCACCTTTTGACAAATCCAGTTAGAAATTTATAGTTATCTGGGCGTTTCTCTCCAGAATGGCATTCTGTGAGCCAGGCTGAGTAAATCGAGTGTGATCAGCCGATTTTTGACTGAATTTTAGGCGTTTTGCCCTTGATATCTGAGGGAATTTGCTAAAAGGTAGCTACTGGAGTTTTCGCTTGAGCACGGGCACAGCCCGTGTTCAAGCCATTGTGGCCTCTCAAAATTGAGGGGGCTTGCCGTCAAGGCCTGCTTTGCCAAACAGCCCAGGGACAGTTCTAACTGTGAGTTGTGTGTCAAAAGCACAGGGCTGGGGGGGTTGCTGCTTTGAGACTTTAACTGCAGTTAGAGTTTGTGGCCTTGTTAAGTCAGACTTAACACTGTAGCTTGTCTTGATTGGCAATTTTTCCTGGACTAGTCTAGGCTTCAATGATAGTTTGCTTTTGATCACCAATTAGAGTGAACCCACACTGTGGTGTGGGTAGGTGATTGTTAGTTGTCTGACCAAAGCAGAGGGGTGGGGAGGGTAGCTTTTCTTTAAGTCTGTGACAGTAGCAGAATTGGCTTGTTTTCACAATTTCTGCAGGCACCTTTTGACAAATCCAGTTAGAAATTTATAGTTATCTGTGCGTTTCTCTCCAGAATGGCATTCTGTGAGCCAGGCTGAGTAAATCGAGTGTGATCAGCCGATTTTTGACTGAATTTTAGGCGTTTTGCCCTTGATATCTGAGGGAATTTGCTAAAAGGTAGCTACTGGAGTTTTCGCTTGAGCACGGGCACAGCCCGTGTTCAAGCCATTGTGGCCTCTCAAAATTGAGGGGGCTTGCCGTCAAGGCCTGCTTTGCCAAACAGCCCAGGGACAGTTCTAACTGTGAGTTGTGTGTCAAAAGCACAGGGCTGGGGGGGTTGCTGCTTTGAGACTTTAACTGCAGTTAGAGTTTGTGGCCTTGTTAAGTCAGACTTAACACTGTAGCTTGTCTTGATTGGCATTTTTCCTGGACTAGTCTAGGCTTCAATGATAGTTTGCTTTTGATCACCAATTAGAGTGAACCCACACTGTGGTGTGGGTAGGTGATTGTTAGTTGTCTGACCAAAGCAGAGGGGTGGGGAGGGTAGCTTTTCTTTAAGTCTGTGACAGTAGCAGAATTGGCTTGTTTTCACAATTTCTGCAGGCACCTTTTGACAAATCCAGTTAGAAATTTATAGTTATCTGTGCGTTTCTCTCCAGAATGGCATTCTGTGAGCCAGGCTGAGTAAATCGAGTGTGATCAGCCGATTTTTGACTGAATTTTAGGCGTTTTGCCCTTGATATCTGAGGGAATTTGCTAAAAGGTAGCTACTGGAGTTTTCGCTTGAGCACGGGCACAGCCCGTGTTCAAGCCATTGTGGCCTCTCAAAATTGAGGGGGCTTGCCGTCAAGGCCTGCTTTGCCAAACAGCCCAGGGACAGTTCTAACTGTGAGTTGTGTGTCAAAAGCACAGGGCAGGGGGGGTTGCTGCTTTGAGACTTTAACTGCAGTTAGAGTTTGTGGCCTTGTTAAGTCAGACTTAACACTGTAGCTTGTCTTGATTGGCAATTTTTCCTGGACTAGTCTAGGCTTCAATGATAGTTTGCTTTTGATCACCAATTAGAGTGAACCCACACTGTGGTGTGGGTAGGTGATTGTTAGTTGTCTGACCAAAGCAGAGGGGTGGGGAGGGTAGCTTTTCTTTAAGTCTGTGACAGTAGCAGAATTGGCTTGTTTTCACAATTTCTGCAGGCACCTTTTGACAAATCCAGTTAGAAATTTATAGTTATCTGGGCGTTTCTCTCCAGAATGGCATTCTGTGAGCCAGGCTGAGTAAATCGAGTGTGATCAGCCGATTTTTGACTGAATTTTAGGCGTTTTGCCCTTGATATCTGAGCGAATTTGCTAAAAGGTAGCTACTGGAGTTTTCGCTTGAGCACGGGCACAGCCCGTGTTCAAGCCATTGTGGCCTCTCAAAATTGAGGGGGCTTGCCGTCAAGGCCTGCTTTGCCAAACAGCCCAGGGACAGTTCTAACTGTGAGTTGTGTGTCAAAAGCACAGGGCTGGGGGGGTTGCTGCTTTGAGACTTTAACTGCAGTTAGAGTTTGTGGCCTTGTAAAGTCAGACTTAACACTGTAGCTTGTCTTGATTGGCAATTTTTCCTGGACTAGTCTAGGCTTCAATGATAGTTTGCTTTTGATCACCAATTAGAGTGAACCCACACTGTGGTGTGGGTAGGTGATTGTTAGTTGTCTGACCAAAGCAGAGGGGTGGGGAGGGTAGCTTTTCTTTAAGTCTGTGACAGTAGCAGAATTGGCTTGTTTTCACAATTTCTGCAGGCACCTTTTGACAAATCCAGTTAGAAATTTATAGTTATCTGTGCGTTTCTCTCCAGAATGGCATTCTGTGAGCCAGGCTGAGTAAATCGAGTGTGATCAGCCGATTTTTGACTGAATTTTAGGCGTTTTGCCCTTGATATCTGAGGGAATTTGCTAAAAGGTAGCTACTGGAGTTTTCGCTTGAGCACGGGCACAGCCCGTGTTCAAGCCATTGTGGCCTCTCAAAATTGAGGGGGCTTGCCGTCAAGGCCTGCTTTGCCAAACAGCCCAGGGACAGTTCTAACTGTGAGTTGTGTGTCAAAAGCACAGGGCTGGGGGGGTTGCTGCTTTGAGACTTTAACTGCAGTTAGAGTTTGTGGCCTTGTTAAGTCAGACTTAACACTGTAGCTTGTCTTGATTGGCAATTTTTCCTGGACTAGTCTAGGCTTCAATGATAGTTTGCTTTTGATCACCAATTAGAGTGAACCCACACTGTGGTGTGGGTAGGTGATTGTTAGTTGTCTGACCAAAGCAGAGGGGTGGGGAGGGTAGCTTTTCTTTAAGTCTGTGACAGTAGCAGAATTGGCTTGTTTTCACAATTTCTGCAGGCACCTTTTGACAAATCCAGTTAGAAATTTATAGTTATCTGGCGTTTCTCTCCAGAATGGCATTCTGTGAGCCAGGCTGAGTAAATCGACTGTGATCAGCCGATTTTTGACTGAATTTTAGGCGTTTTGCCCTTGATATCTGAGGGAATTTGCTAAAAGGTAGCTACTGGAGTTTTCGCTTGAGCACGGGCACAGCCCGTGTTCAAGCCATTGTGGCCTCTCAAAATTGAGGGGGCTTGCCGTCAAGGCCTGCTTTGCCAAACAGCCCAGGGACAGTTCTAACTGTGAGTTGTGTGTCAAAAGCACAGGGCTGGGGGGGTTGCTGCTTTGAGACTTTAACTGCAGTTAGAGTTTGTGGCCTGTTAAGTCAGACTTAACACTGTAGCTTGTCTTGATTGGCAATTTTTCCTGGACTAGTCTAGGCTTCAATGATAGTTTGCTTTTGATCACCAATTAGAGTGAACCCACACTGTGGTGTGGGTAGGTGATTGTTAGTTGTCTGACCAAAGCAGAGGGGTGGGGAGGGTAGCTTTTCTTTAAGTCTGTGACAGTAGCAGAATTGGCTTGTTTTCACAATTTCTGCAGGCACCTTTTGACAAATCCAGTTAGAAATTTATAGTTATCTGTGCGTTTCTCTCCAGAATGGCATTCTGTGAGCCAGGCTGAGTAAATCGAGTGTGATCAGCCGATTTTTGACTGAATTTTAGGCGTTTTGCCCTTGATATCTGAGGGAATTTGCTAAAAGGTAGCTACTGGAGTTTTCGCTTGAGCACGGGCACAGCCCGTGTTCAAGCCATTGTGGCCTCTCAAAATTGAGGGGGCTTGCCGTCAAGGCCTGCTTTGCCAAACAGCCCAGGGACAGTTCTAACTGTGAGTTGTGTGTCAAAAGCACAGGGCAGGGGGGGTTGCTGCTTTGAGACTTTAACTGCAGTTAGAGTTTGTGGCCTTGTTAAGTCAGACTTAACACTGTAGCTTGTCTTGATTGGCAATTTTTCCTGGACTAGTCTAGGCTTCAATGATAGTTTGCTTTTGATCACCAATTAGAGTGAACCCACACTGTGGTGTGGGTAGGTGATTGTTAGTTGTCTGACCAAAGCAGAGGGGTGGGGAGGGTAGCTTTTCTTTAAGTCTGTGACAGTAGCAGAATTGGCTTGTTTTCACAATTTCTGCAGGCACCTTTTGACAAATCCAGTTAGAAATTTATAGTTATCTGTGCGTTTCTCTCCAGAATGGCATTCTGTGAGCCAGGCTGAGTAAATCGACTGTGATCAGCCGATTTTTGACTGAATTTTAGGCGTTTTGCCCTTGATATCTGAGGGAATTTGCTAAAAGGTAGCTACTGGAGTTTTCGCTTGAGCACGGGCACAGCCCGTGTTCAAGCCATTGTGGCCTCTCAAAATTGAGGGGGCTTGCCGTCAAGGCCTGCTTTGCCAAACAGCCCAGGGACAGTTCTAACTGTGAGTTGTGTGTCAAAAGCACAGGGCTGGGGGGGTTGCTGCTTTGAGACTTTAACTGCAGTTAGAGTTTGTGGCCTTGTTAAGTCAGACTTAACACTGTAGCTTGTCTTGATTGGCAATTTTTCCTGGACTAGTCTAGGCTTCAATGATAGTTTGCTTTTGATCACCAATTAGAGTGAACCCACACTGTGGTGTGGGTAGGTGATTGTTAGTTGTCTGACCAAAGCAGAGGGGTGGGGAGGGTAGCTTTTCTTTAAGTCTGTGACAGTAGCAGAATTGGCTTGTTTTCACAATTTCTGCAGGCACCTTTTGACAAATCCAGTTAGAAATTTATAGTTATCTGGGCGTTTCTCTCCAGAATGGCATTCTGTGAGCCAGGCTGAGTAAATCGAGTGTGATCAGCCGATTTTTGACTGAATTTTAGGCGTTTTGCCCTTGATATCTGAGGGAATTTGCTAAAAGGTAGCTACTGGAGTTTTCGCTTGAGCACGGGCACAGCCCGTGTTCAAGCCATTGTGGCCTCTCAAAATTGAGGGGGCTTGCCGTCAAGGCCTGCTTTGCCAAACAGCCCAGGGACAGTTCTAACTGTGAGTTGTGTGTCAAAAGCACAGGGCAGGGGGGGTTGCTGCTTTGAGACTTTAACTGCAGTTAGAGTTTGTGGCCTTGTTAAGTCAGACTTAACACTGTAGCTTGTCTTGATTGGCAATTTTTCCTGGACTAGTCTAGGCTTCAATGATAGTTTGCTTTTGATCACCAATTAGAGTGAACCCACACTGTGGTGTGGGTAGGTGATTGTTAGTTGTCTGACCAAAGCAGAGGGGTGGGGAGGGTAGCTTTTCTTTAAGTCTGTGACAGTAGCAGAATTGGCTTGTTTTCACAATTTCTGCAGGCACCTTTTGACAAATCCAGTTAGAAATTTATAGTTATCTGGGCGTTTCTCTCCAGAATGGCATTCTGTGAGCCAGGCTGAGTAAATCGAGTGTGATCAGCCGATTTTTGACTGAATTTTAGGCGTTTTGCCCTTGATATCTGAGCGAATTTGCTAAAAGGTAGCTACTGGAGTTTTCGCTTGAGCACGGGCACAGCCCGTGTTCAAGCCATTGTGGCCTCTCAAAATTGAGGGGGCTTGCCGTCAAGGCCTGCTTTGCCAAACAGCCCAGGGACAGTTCTAACTGTGAGTTGTGTGTCAAAAGCACAGGGCTGGGGGGGTTGCTGCTTTGAGACTTTAACTGCAGTTAGAGTTTGTGGCCTTGTTAAGTCAGACTTAACACTGTAGCTTGTCTTGATTGGCAATTTTTCCTGGACTAGTCTAGGCTTCAATGATAGTTTGCTTTTGATCACCAATTAGAGTGAACCCACACTGTGGTGTGGGTAGGTGATTGTTAGTTGTCTGACCAAAGCAGAGGGGTGGGGAGGGTAGCTTTTCTTTAAGTCTGTGACAGTAGCAGAATTGGCTTGTTTTCACAATTTCTGCAGGCACCTTTTGACAAATCCAGTTAGAAATTTATAGTTATCTGTGCGTTTCTCTCCAGAATGGCATTCTGTGAGCCAGGCTGAGTAAATCGAGTGTGATCAGCCGATTTTTGACTGAATTTTAGGCGTTTTGCCCTTGATATCTGAGGGAATTTGCTAAAAGGTAGCTACTGGAGTTTTCGCTTGAGCACGGGCACAGCCCGTGTTCAAGCCATTGTGGCCTCTCAAAATTGAGGGGGCTTGCCGTCAAGGCCTGCTTTGCCAAACAGCCCAGGGACAGTTCTAACTGTGAGTTGTGTGTCAAAAGCACAGGGCTGGGGGGGTTGCTGCTTTGAGACTTTAACTGCAGTTAGAGTTTGTGGCCTTGTTAAGTCAGACTTAACACTGTAGCTTGTCTTGATTGGCAATTTTTCCTGGACTAGTCTAGGCTTCAATGATAGTTTGCTTTTGATCACCAATTAGAGTGAACCCACACTGTGGTGTGGGTAGGTGATTGTTAGTTGTCTGACCAAAGCAGAGGGGTGGGGAGGGTAGCTTTTCTTTAAGTCTGTGACAGTAGCAGAATTGGCTTGTTTTCACAATTTCTGCAGGCACCTTTTGACAAATCCAGTTAGAAATTTATAGTTATCTGTGCGTTTCTCTCCAGAATGGCATTCTGTGAGCCAGGCTGAGTAAATCGAGTGTGATCAGCCGATTTTTGACTGAATTTTAGGCGTTTTGCCCTTGATATCTGAGGGAATTTGCTAAAAGGTAGCTACTGGAGTTTTCGCTTGAGCACGGGCACAGCCCGTGTTCAAGCCATTGTGGCCTCTCAAAATTGAGGGGGCTTGCCGTCAAGGCCTGCTTTGCCAAACAGCCCAGGGACAGTTCTAACTGTGAGTTGTGTGTCAAAAGCACAGGGCAGGGGGGGTTGCTGCTTTGAGACTTTAACTGCAGTTAGAGTTTGTGGCCTTGTTAAGTCAGACTTAACACTGTAGCTTGTCTTGATTGGCAATTTTTCCTGGACTAGTCTAGGCTTCAATGATAGTTTGCTTTTGATCACCAATTAGAGTGAACCCACACTGTGGTGTGGGTAGGTGATTGTTAGTTGTCTGACCAAAGCAGAGGGGTGGGGAGGGTAGCTTTTCTTTAAGTCTGTGACAGTAGCAGAATTGGCTTGTTTTCACAATTTCTGCAGGCACCTTTTGACAAATCCAGTTAGAAATTTATAGTTATCTGGGCGTTTCTCTCCAGAATGGCATTCTGTGAGCCAGGCTGAGTAAATCGAGTGTGATCAGCCGATTTTTGACTGAATTTTAGGCGTTTTGCCCTTGATATCTGAGGGAATTTGCTAAAAGGTAGCTACTGGAGTTTTCGCTTGAGCACGGGCACAGCCCGTGTTCAAGCCATTGTGGCCTCTCAAAATTGAGGGGGCTTGCCGTCAAGGCCTGCTTTGCCAAACAGCCCAGGGACAGTTCTAACTGTGAGTTGTGTGTCAAAAGCACAGGGCTGGGGGGGTTGCTGCTTTGAGACTTTAACTGCAGTTAGAGTTTGTGGCCTTGTTAAGTCAGACTTAACACTGTAGCTTGTCTTGATTGGCAATTTTTCCTGGACTAGTCTAGGCTTCAATGATAGTTTGCTTTTGATCACCAATTAGAGTGAACCCACACTGTGGTGTGGGTAGGTGATTGTTAGTTGTCTGACCAAAGCAGAGGGGTGGGGAGGGTAGCTTTTCTTTAAGTCTGTGACAGTAGCAGAATTGGCTTGTTTTCACAATTTCTGCAGGCACCTTTTGACAAATCCAGTTAGAAATTTATAGTTATCTGTGCGTTTCTCTCCAGAATGGCATTCTGTGAGCCAGGCTGAGTAAATCGAGTGTGATCAGCCGATTTTTGACTGAATTTTAGGCGTTTTGCCCTTGATATCTGAGCGAATTTGCTAAAAGGTAGCTACTGGAGTTTTCGCTTGAGCACGGGCACAGCCCGTGTTCAAGCCATTGTGGCCTCTCAAAATTGAGGGGGCTTGCCGTCAAGGCCTGCTTTGCCAAACAGCCCAGGGACAGTTCTAACTGTGAGTTGTGTGTCAAAAGCACAGGGCTGGGGGGGTTGCTGCTTTGAGACTTTAACTGCAGTTAGAGTTTGTGGCCTTGTTAAGTCAGACTTAACACTGTAGCTTGTCTTGATTGGCAATTTTTCCTGGACTAGTCTAGGCTTCAATGATAGTTTGCTTTTGATCACCAATTAGAGTGAACCCACACTGTGGTGTGGGTAGGTGATTGTTAGTTGTCTGACCAAAGCAGAGGGGTGGGGAGGGTAGCTTTTCTTTAAGTCTGTGACAGTAGCAGAATTGGCTTGTTTTCACAATTTCTGCAGGCACCTTTTGACAAATCCAGTTAGAAATTTATAGTTATCTGTGCGTTTCTCTCCAGAATGGCATTCTGTGAGCCAGGCTGAGTAAATCGAGTGTGATCAGCCGATTTTTGACTGAATTTTAGGCGTTTTGCCCTTGATATCTGAGGGAATTTGCTAAAAGGTAGCTACTGGAGTTTTCGCTTGAGCACGGGCACAGCCCGTGTTCAAGCCATTGTGGCCTCTCAAAATTGAGGGGGCTTGCCGTCAAGGCCTGCTTTGCCAAACAGCCCAGGGACAGTTCTAACTGTGAGTTGTGTGTCAAAAGCACAGGGCTGGGGGGGTTGCTGCTTTGAGACTTTAACTGCAGTTAGAGTTTGTGGCCTTGTTAAGTCAGACTTAACACTGTAGCTTGTCTTGATTGGCAATTTTTCCTGGACTAGTCTAGGCTTCAATGATAGTTTGCTTTTGATCACCAATTAGAGTGAACCCACACTGTGGTGTGGGTAGGTGATTGTTAGTTGTCTGACCAAAGCAGAGGGGTGGGGAGGGTAGCTTTTCTTTAAGTCTGTGACAGTAGCAGAATTGGCTTGTTTTCACAATTTCTGCAGGCACCTTTTGACAAATCCAGTTAGAAATTTATAGTTATCTGGGCGTTTCTCTCCAGAATGGCATTCTGTGAGCCAGGCTGAGTAAATCGACTGTGATCAGCCGATTTTTGACTGAATTTTAGGCGTTTTGCCCTTGATATCTGAGGGAATTTGCTAAAAGGTAGCTACTGGAGTTTTCGCTTGAGCACGGGCACAGCCCGTGTTCAAGCCATTGTGGCCTCTCAAAATTGAGGGGGCTTGCCGTCAAGGCCTGCTTTGCCAAACAGCCCAGGGACAGTTCTAACTGTGAGTTGTGTGTCAAAAGCACAGGGCTGGGGGGGTTGCTGCTTTGAGACTTTAACTGCAGTTAGAGTTTGTGGCTATGTTAAGTCAGACTTAACACTGTAGCTTGTCTTGATTGGCAATTTTTCCTGGACTAGTCTAGGCTTCAATGATAGTTTGCTTTTGATCACCAATTAGAGTGAACCCACACTGGGGTGTGGGTAGGTGATTGTTAGTTGTCTGACCAAAGCAGAGGGGTGGGGAGGGTAGCTTTTCTTTAAGTCTGTGACAGTAGCAGAATTGGCTTGTTTTCACAATTTCTGCAGGCACCTTTTGACAAATCCAGTTAGAAATTTATAGTTATCTGTGCGTTTCTCTCCAGAATGGCATTCTGTGAGCCAGGCTGAGTAAATCGAGTGTGATCAGCCGATTTTTGACTGAATTTTAGGCGTTTTGCCCTTGATATCTGAGCGAATTTGCTAAAAGGTAGCTACTGGAGTTTTCGCTTGAGCACGGGCACAGCCCGTGTTCAAGCCATTGTGGCCTCTCAAAATTGAGGGGGCTTGCCGTCAAGGCCTGCTTTGCCAAACAGCCCAGGGACAGTTCTAACTGTGAGTTGTGTGTCAAAAGCACAGGGCTGGGGGGGTTGCTGCTTTGAGACTTTAACTGCAGTTAGAGTTTGTGGCCTTGTTAAGTCAGACTTAACACTGTAGCTTGTCTTGATTGGCAATTTTTCCTGGACTAGTCTAGGCTTCAATGATAGTTTGCTTTTGATCACCAATTAGAGTGAACCCACACTGTGGTGTGGGTAGGTGATTGTTAGTTGTCTGACCAAAGCAGAGGGGTGGGGAGGGTAGCTTTTCTTTAAGTCTGTGACAGTAGCAGAATTGGCTTGTTTTCACAATTTCTGCAGGCACCTTTTGACAAATCCAGTTAGAAATTTATAGTTATCTGGGCGTTTCTCTCCAGAATGGCATTCTGTGAGCCAGGCTGAGTAAATCGACTGTGATCAGCCGATTTTTGACTGAATTTTAGGCGTTTTGCCCTTGATAATAATTTATAGTTATCTGTGCGTTTCTCTCCAGAATGGCATTCTGTGAGCCAGGCTGAGTAAATCGAGTGTGATCAGCCGATTTTTGACTGAATTTTAGGCGTTTTGCCCTTGATATCTGAGGAATTTGCTAAAAGGTAGCTACTGGAGTTTTCGCTTGAGCACGGGCACAGCCCGTGTTCAAGCCATTGTGGCCTCTCAAAATTGAGGGGGCTTGCCGTCAAGGCCTGCTTTGCCAAACAGCCCAGGGACAGTTCTAACTGTGAGTTGTGTGTCAAAAGCACAGGGCTGGGGGGGTTGCTGCTTTGAGACTTTAACTGCAGTTAGAGTTTGTGGCCTTGTTAAGTCAGACTTAACACTGTAGCTTGTCTTGATTGGCAATTTTTCCTGGACTAGTCTAGGCTTCAATGATAGTTTGCTTTTGATCACCAATTAGAGTGAACCCACACTGTGGTGTGGGTAGGTGATTGTTAGTTGTCTGACCAAAGCAGAGGGGTGGGGAGGGTAGCTTTTCTTTAAGTCTGTGACAGTAGCAGAATTGGCTTGTTTTCACAATTTCTGCAGGCACCTTTTGACAAATCCAGTTAGAGATTTATAGTTATCTGTGCGTTTCTCTCCAGAATGGCATTCTGTGAGCCAGGCTGAGTAAATCGAGTGTGATCAGCCGATTTTTGACTGAATTTTAGGCGTTTTGCCCTTGATATCTGAGCGAATTTGCTAAAAGGTAGCTACTGGAGTTTTCGCTTGAGCACGGGCACAGCCCGTGTTCAAGCCATTGTGGCCTCTCAAAATTGAGGGGGCTTGCCGTCAAGGCCTGCTTTGCCAAACAGCCCAGGGACAGTTCTAACTGTGAGTTGTGTGTCAAAAGCACAGGGCTGGGGGGGTTGCTGTTTTGAGACTTTAACTGCAGTTAGAGTTTGTGGCCTTGTTAAGTCAGACTTAACACTGTAGCTTGTCTTGATTGGCAATTTTTCCTGGACTAGTCTAGGCTTCAATGATAGTTTGCTTTTGATCACCAATTAGAGTGAACCCACACTGTGGTGTGGGTAGGTGATTGTTAGTTGTCTGACCAAAGCAGAGGGGTGGGGAGGGTAGCTTTTCTTTAAGTCTGTGACAGTAGCAGAATTGGCTTGTTTTCACAATTTCTGCAGGCACCTTTTGACAAATCCAGTTAGAGATTTATAGTTATCTGTGCGTTTCTCTCCAGAATGGCATTCTGTGAGCCAGGCTGAGTAAATCGAGTGTGATCAGCCGATTTTTGACTGAATTTTAGGCGTTTTGCCCTTGATATCTGAGCGAATTTGCTAAAAGGTAGCTACTGGAGTTTTCGCTTGAGCACGGGCACAGCCCGTGTTCAAGCCATTGTGGCCTCTCAAAATTGAGGGGGCTTGCCGTCAAGGCCTGCTTTGCCAAACAGCCCAGGGACAGTTCTAACTGTGAGTTGTGTGTCAAAAGCACAGGGCTGGGGGGGTTGCTGTTTTGAGACTTTAACTGCAGTTAGAGTTTGTGGCCTTGTTAAGTCAGACTTAACACTGTAGCTTGTCTTGATTGGCAATTTTTCCTGGACTAGTCTAGGCTTCAATGATAGTTTGCTTTTGATCACCAATTAGAGTGAACCCACACTGTGGTGTGGGTAGGTGATTGTTAGTTGTCTGACCAAAGCAGAGGGGTGGGGAGGGTAGCTTTTCTTTAAGTCTGTGACAGTAGCAGAATTGGCTTGTTTTCACAATTTCTGCAGGCACCTTTTGACAAATCCAGTTAGAGATTTATAGTTATCTGTGCGTTTCTCTCCAGAATGGCATTCTGTGAGCCAGGCTGAGTAAATCGAGTGTGATCAGCCGATTTTTGACTGAATTTTAGGCGTTTTGCCCTTGATATCTGAGCGAATTTGCTAAAAGGTAGCTACTGGAGTTTTCGCTTGAGCACGGGCACAGCCCGTGTTCAAGCCATTGTGGCCTCTCAAAATTGAGGGGGCTTGCCGTCAAGGCCTGCTTTGCCAAACAGCCCAGGGACAGTTCTAACTGTGAGTTGTGTGTCAAAAGCACAGGGCTGGGGGGGTTGCTGCTTTGAGACTTTAACTGCAGTTAGAGTTTGTGGCCTTGTTAAGTCAGACTTAACACTGTAGCTTGTCTTGATTGGCAATTTTTCCTGGACTAGTCTAGGCTTCAATGATAGTTTGCTTTTGATCACCAATTAGAGTGAACCCACACTGTGGTGTGGGTAGGTGATTGTTAGTTGTCTGACCAAAGCAGAGGGGTGGGGAGGGTAGCTTTTCTTTAAGTCTGTGACAGTAGCAGAATTGGCTTGTTTTCACAATTTCTGCAGGCACCTTTTGACAAATCCAGTTAGAAATTTATAGTTATCTGGGCGTTTCTCTCCAGAATGGCATTCTGTGAGCCAGGCTGAGTAAATCGACTGTGATCAGCCGATTTTTGACTGAATTTTAGGCGTTTTGCCCTTGATAATAATTTATAGTTATCTGTGCGTTTCTCTCCAGAATGGCATTCTGTGAGCCAGGCTGAGTAAATCGAGTGTGATCAGCCGATTTTTGACTGAATTTTAGGCGTTTTGCCCTTGATATCTGAGGGAATTTGCTAAAAGGTAGCTACTGGAGTTTTCGCTTGAGCACGGGCACAGCCCGTGTTCAAGCCATTGTGGCCTCTCAAAATTGAGGGGGCTTGCCGTCAAGGCCTGCTTTGCCAAACAGCCCAGGGACAGTTCTAACTGTGAGTTGTGTGTCAAAAGCACAGGGCTGGGGGGGTTGCTGCTTTGAGACTTTAACTGCAGTTAGAGTTTGTGGCCTTGTTAAGTCAGACTTAACACTGTAGCTTGTCTTGATTGGCAATTTTTCCTGGACTAGTCTAGGCTTCAATGATAGTTTGCTTTTGATCACCAATTAGAGTGAACCCACACTGTGGTGTGGGTAGGTGATTGTTAGTTGTCTGACCAAAGCAGAGGGGTGGGGAGGGTAGCTTTTCTTTAAGTCTGTGACAGTAGCAGAATTGGCTTGTTTTCACAATTTCTGCAGGCACCTTTTGACAAATCCAGTTAGATATATATATATATATATATATATAGCTGAAGTTTTGAAAACAAGGTCAAACTTGGCTGCAAAATCCAAAATGCAACTGCTGCCTTTGGCAGCAGTTACACTGACGGTGAGCTTTAAATTCCTAGGGGGGGCTGCGTCATGGCTTGTCGCATGCAAGTCTAACAAGTGTGAGGTGTTAGTCCATAGCCAAAACAACTCACTAGACCTCTCTATGGGAGGGTGAGGAAAGTAAATGATGACCTATAGGGTCTGAAAAACAGTTAAAGATATCCAATGCTAAAACAAGATGTCTGATTTATGTGAGATAATTGATTTGAGGAAATGCCAGCCCTTTGGTTTGACAAATAACGTCAGTGTTTGGAAGTAAAATTTGGCAGCATAGGCAAGAGAAATATGAGCATTGTTTAATAATTTCTTGAACTTATGTGAGAAAATTGATTTCAGTTAAAAATATATCCAATGCTAAAACAAGATGTCTGATTTATGTGAGATATATAGCTGAAGTTTTGAAAACAAGGTCAAACTTGGCTGCAAAATCCAAAGTGCAACTGCTGCCTTTGGCAGCAGTTGCACTGAGGGTGAGCTTGAAATTCCTAGGGGGGGCTGCGTCATGGCTTGTCGCATGCAAGTCTAACAAGTGTGAGGTGTTAGTCCATAGCCAAAACAACTCACTAGACCTCTCTATGGGAGGGTGAGGAAAGTAAATGATGACCTATAGGGTCTGAAAAACAGTTAAAGATATCCAATGCTAAAACAAGATGTCTGATTTATGTGAGATAATTGATTTGAGGAAATGCCAGCCCTTTGGTTTGACAAATAACGTCAGTGTTTGGAAGTAAAATTTGGCAGCATAGGCAAGAGAAATATGAGCATTGTTTAATAATTTCTTGAACTTATGTGAGAAAAATGATTTCAGTTAAAAATATATCCAATGCTAAAACAAGATGTCTGATTTATGTGAGATATATAGCTCAAGTTTTGAAAACAAGGTCAAACTTGGCTGCAAACTCCAAAGTGCAACTGCTGCCTTTGGCAGCAGTTGCACTGACGGTGAGCTTTAAATTCCTAGGGGGGGCTGCGTCATGGCTTGTCGCATGCAAGTCTAACAAGTGTGAGGTGTTAGTCCATAGCCAAAACAACTCACTAGACCTCTCTATGGGAGGGTGAGGAAAGTAAATGATGACCTATAGGGTCTGAAAAACAGTTAAAGATATCCAATGCTAAAACAAGATGTCTGATTAATGTGAGATATATAGCTGAAGTTTTGAAAACAAGGTCAAACTTGGCTGAAAAATCCAAAGTGCAACTGCTGCCTTTGGCAGCAGTTGCACTGAGGGTGAGCTTTAAATTCCTAGGGGTGGCTGCGTCATGGCTTGTCGCATGCAAGTCTAACAAGTGTGAGGTGTTAGTCCATAGCCAAAACAACTCACTATAGACCTCTCTATGGGAGGGTGAGGAAAGTAAATGATGACCTATAGGGTCTGAAAAACAGTTAAAGATATCCAATGCTAAAACAAGATGTCTGATTTATGTGAGATAATTGATTTGAGGAAATGCCAGCCCTTTGGTTTGACAAATAACGTCAGTGTTTGGAAGTAAAATTTGGCAGCATAGGCAAGAGAAATATGAGCATTGTTTAATAATTTCTTGAACTTATGTGAGAAAATTGATTTCAGTTAAAAATATATCCAATGCTAAAACAAGATGTCTGATTTATGTGAGATATATAGCTGAAGTTTTGAAAACAAGGTCAAACTTGGCTGCAAAATCCAAAGTGCAACTGCTGCCTTTGGCAGCAGTTGCACTGACGGTGAGCTTTAAATTCCTAGGGGGGGCTGCGTCATGGCTTGTCGCATGCAAGTTTAACAAGTGTGAGGTGTTAGTCCATAGCCAAAACAACTCACTAGACCTCTCAATGGGAGGGTGAGGAAAGTAAATGATGACCTATAGGGTCTGAAAAACAGTTAAAGATATCCAATGCTAAAACAAGATGTCTGATTTATGTGAGATATATAGCTGAAGTTTTGAAAACAAGGTCAAACTTGGCTGCAAAATCCAAAGTGCAACTGCTGCCTTTGGCAGCAGTTGCACTGACGGTGAGCTTTAAATTCCTAGGGGTGGCTGCGTCATGGCTTGTCGCATGCAAGTCTAACAAGTGTGAGGTGTTAGTCCATAGCCAAAACAACTCACTAGACCTCTCTATGGGAGGGTGAGGGAAGAAAATCTCCACGTGTTGGGTAAGGCTTCCATGAGATATTAAATATTACTTCTTCTGAAGTCACCTTAGTGATGTTTGAAAGATTAGTTCGAAATATAGCAGACATATTAATGGCCTTAACTGCCTTAATGGCTGATGATATTAGCCTTTTTCTCACACATATACATTTTTTGTTTAAATTTCCAGGTCCAAGTCACAACTTGCCAAATGACAATGACTCTGACTTCTTAAATTAAAAGATGTTGTCAATGGAAAGGTTAGAGTCTAGTTACTGACAAAATATAACCGTCCCATCTATTCTAGTCTAATTTAAAGACAAATTAAGATACGTGGGAAGGACCCGGTTTTCATAAGATCAGCTAGATGATTTGAGGAAATGCCAGCACTTTGGTTTGACAAATAACGTCAGTGTTTGGAAGTAAAATTTGGCAGCATAGGCAACAGAAATATGAGCATTGTTTAATAATTTCTTGAACTTATGTGAGAAAATTGATTTCAGTTAAAAATATATCCAATGCTAAAACAAGATGTCTGATTTATGTGAGATATATAGCTGAAGTTTTGAAAACAAGGTCAAACTTGGCTGCAAAATCCAAAGTGCAACTGCTGCCTTTGGCAGCAGTTGCACTGACGGTGAGCTTTAAATTCCTAGGGGTGGCTGCGTCATGGCTTGTCGCATGCAAGTCTAACAAGTGTGAGGTGTTAGTCCATAGCCAAAACAACTCACTAGACCTCTCTATGGGAGGGTGAGAAAAGTAAATGATGACCTATAGGGTCTGAAAAACAGTTAAAGATATCCAATGCTAAAACAAGATGTCTGATTTATGTGAGATAATTGATTTGAGGAAATGCCAGCCCTTTGGTTTGACAAATAACGTCAGTGTTTGGAAGTAAAATTTGGCAGCATAGGCAAGAGAAATATGAGCATTGTTTAATAATTTCTTGAACTTATGTGAGAAAAATGATTTCAGTTAAAAATGTATCCAATGCTAAAACAAGATGTCTGATTTATGTGAGATATATAGCTCAAGTTTTGAAAACAAGGTCAAACTTGGCTGCAAACTCCAAAGTGCAACTGCTGCCTTTGGCAGCAGTTGCACTGACGGTGAGCTTTAAATTCCTAGGGGGGGCTGCGTCATGGCTTGTCGCATGCAAGTCTAACAAGTGTGAGGTGTTAGTCCATAGCCAAAACAACTCACTAGACCTCTCTATGGGAGGGTGAGGAAAGTAAATGATGACCTATAGGGTCTGAAAAACAGTTAAAGATATCCAATGCTAAAACAAGATGTCTGATTAATGTGAGATATATAGCTGAAGTTTTGAAAACAAGGTCAAACTTGGCTGAAAAATCCAAAGTGCAACTGCTGCCTTTGGCAGCAGTTGCACTGACGGTGAGCTTTAAATTCCTAGGGGTGGCTGCGTCATGGCTTGTCGCATGCAAGTCTAACAAGTGTGAGGTGTTAGTCCATAGCCAAAACAACTCACTAGACCTCTCTATGGGAGGGTGAGGAAAGTAAATGATGACCTATAGGGTCTGAAAAACAGTTAAAGATATCCAATGCTAAAACAAGATGTCTGATTTATGTGAGATATATAGCTGAAGTTTTGAAAACAAGGTCAAACTTGGCTGCAAAATCCAAAGTGCAACTGCTGCCTTTGGCAGCAGTTGCACTGACGGTGAGCTTTAAATTCCTAGGGGTGGCTGCGTCATGGCTTGTCGCATGCAAGTCTAACAAGTGTGAGGTGTTAGTCCATAGCCAAAACAACTCACTAGACCTCTCTATGGGAGGGTGAGGGAAGAAAATCTCCACGTGTTTGGTAAGGCTTTCATGAGATATTAAATATTACTTCTTCTGAAGTCACCTTAGTGATGTTTGAAAGATTAGTTCGAAATATAGCAGACATATTAATGGCCTTAACTGCCTTAATGGCTGATGATATTAGCCTTTTTCTCACACATATACATTTTTTGTTTAAATTTCCAGGTCCAAGTCACAACTTGCCAAATGACAATGACTCTGACTTCTTAAATTAAAAGATGTTGTCAATGGAAAGGTTAGAGTCTAGTTACTGACAAAATATAACCGTCCCATCTATTCTAGTCTAATTTAAAGACAAATTAAGATACGTGGGAAGGACCCGGTTTTCATAAGATCAGCTAGATGATTTGAGGAAATGCCAGCACTTTGGTTTGACAAATAACGTCAGTGTTTGGAAGTAAAATTGGCAGCATAGGCAACAGAAATATGAGCATTGTTTAATAATTTCTTGAACTTATGTGAGAAAATTGATTTCAGTTAAAAATATATCCAATGCTAAAACAAGATGTCTGATTTATGTGAGATATATAGCTGAAGTTTTGAAAACAAGGTCAAACTTGGCTGCAAAATCCAAAGTGCAACTGCTGCCTTTGGCAGCAGTTGCACTGACGGTGAGCTTTAAATTCCTAGGGGTGGCTGCGTCATGGCTTGTCGCATGCAAGTCTAACAAGTGTGAGGTGTTAGTCCATAGCCAAAACAACTCACTAGACCTCTCTATGGGAGGGTGAGAAAAGTAAATGATGACCTATAGGGTCTGAAAAACAGTTAAAGATATCCAATGCTAAAACAAGATGTCTGATTTATGTGAGATAATTGATTTGAGGAAATGCCAGCCCTTTGGTTTGACAAATAACGTCAGTGTTTGGAAGTAAATTTGGCAGCATAGGCAAGAGAAATATGAGCATTGTTTAATAATTTCTTGAACTTATGTGAGAAAAATGATTTCAGTTAAAAATATATCCAATGCTAAAACAAGATGTCTGATTTATGTGAGATATATAGCTCAAGTTTTGAAAACAAGGTCAAACTTGGCTGCAAACTCCAAAGTGCAACTGCTGCCTTTGGCAGCAGTTGCACTGACGGTGAGCTTTAAATTCCTAGGGGGGGCTGCGTCATGGCTTGTCGCATGCAAGTCTAACAAGTGTGAGGTGTTAGTCCATAGCCAAAACAACTCACTAGACCTCTCTATGGGAGGGTGAGGAAAGTAAATGATGACCTATAGGGTCTGAAAAACAGTTAAAGATATCCAATGCTAAAACAAGATGTCTGATTAATGTGAGATATATAGCTGAAGTTTTGAAAACAAGGTCAAACTTGGCTGAAAAATCCAAAGTGCAACTGCTGCCTTTGGCAGCAGTTGCACTGACGGTGAGCTTTAAATTCCTAGGGGTGGCTGCGTCATGGCTTGTCGCATGCAAGTCTAACAAGTGTGAGGTGTTAGTCCATAGCCAAAACAACTCACTAGACCTCTCTATGGGAGGGTGAGGAAAGTAAATGATGACCTATAGGGTCTGAAAAACAGTTAAAGATATCCAATGCTAAAACAAGATGTCTGATTAATGTGAGATATATAGCTGAAGTTTTGAAAACAAGGTCAGACTTGGCTGAAAAATCCAAAGTGCAACTGCTGCCTTTGGCAGCAGTTGCACTGAGGGTGAGCTTTAAATTCCTAGGGGTGGCTGCGTCATGGCTTGTCGCATGCAAGTCTAACAAGTGTGAGGTGTTAGTCCATAGCCAAAACAACTCACTAGACCTCTCTATGGGAGGGTGAGGAAAGTAAATGATGACCTATAGGGTCTGAAAAACAGTTAAAGATATCCAATGCTAAAACAAGATGTCTGATTTATGTGAGATATATAGCTGAAGTTTTGAAAACAAGGTCAAACTTGGCTGCAAAATCCAAAGTGCAACTGCTGCCTTTGGCAGCAGTTGCACTGACGGTGAGCTTTAAATTCCTAGGGGTGGCTGCGTCATGGCTTGTCGCATGCAAGTCTAACAAGTGTGAGGTGTTAGTCCATAGCCAAAACAACTCACTAGACCTCTCTATGGGAGGGTGAGGGAAGAAAATCTCCACGTGTTTGGTAAGGCTTCCATGAGATATTAAATATTACTTCTTCTGAAGTCACCTTAGTGATGTTTGAAAGATTAGTTCGAAATATAGCAGACATATTAATGGCCTTAACTGCCTTAATGGCTGATGATATTAGCCTTTTTCTCACACATATACATTTTTTGTTTAAATTTCCAGGTCCAAGTCACAACTTGCCAAATGACAATGACTCTGACTTCTTAAATTAAAAGATGTTGTCAATGGAAAGGTTAGAGTCTAGTTACTGACAAAATATAACCGTCCCATCTATTCTAGTCTAATTTAAAGACAAATTAAGATACGTGGGAAGGACCCGGTTTTCATAAGATCAGCTAGATATATATATATATAATTAGTTCTTATTTCTCTACTAATGTTACGTTTTTCGAAGGGACAAAGTATAGGTTTCGCTTCTGACTCTTCTTTTTTTTTTGGGGGGGGGGGGGGGGGGGGGGGAACACGATTTTCCTTGCATGTGTAAGATTTCTTTGGCAAGTGTACATTCCGGCTATCCCTGGCGTTATCAATTAATGAAAATTAGTTGTTGATTACAATCAATATAATCAATAGTAATCAATAATAATCCAAATCGTCTTAATTGCTATTGATTATTATTAATTTTTATAGGTAATCAATAACTGAATACGCAACTTAATGGTGTGGTAGCGTGGACGTGCGTCATAAATCACGGGCATATTTTTGTGTCCAGAGTAATTCGATTGCACACGCTTTTGCCGTGTTGTGATAATTCCTTGCATTCCCACCGGGATTCCCACAACACGCTTGTTTCCGGACTTGACTTGTTCCAGACTTTTGTTGGTGTTTGTGATGGCGAAGCAAGTGGAACTATCTATACGGTGCGACGGTGGTTAAGTTAAGGCTACCACGAATGTTCCTTTAAAGTGAATGTTGGGGAAACATTTTACGCATTCAAGAAGAAAGGAGAACTTGGGAATGCGTTCAAAGTTGCCAATGATCGGGGGCAGCTCGGCCACCTTCAAATCGAGCTTGTTAGTCCTCTGTGGCCCTTACACGAAAAGATTACTGTGTAGGTTTGGCCTATATTCAGGCGGCATAAAAATTGTTTCTTGTAGTGACATTATAAATGCTGAGTATCTGAGTATAGCCTCTGGTTGTGATCATTACAAAAACAATAGGCTTGATTTGGTTCTTGTACTGCAGTTTACCGTTGGACAAAATTTGCTGATGTACACGGTTTCCATCATTGTTGACTGAAATTCAAAAATATTTATCTCTCGCTTTTTGTGATTAACTAATCATCAAGTGTTCGCTGAGAGTAGCTGGGTGCGGCCTTGACCTTGGGACTGAAGATAGTAAAAATTAACATTTAATAACATGTTCTTATTTCGAGACCATCAAACGTTTTAGTAATTAGTAAGCTTTTAACAGTAAACTGTAGTAAAACTGCTACAAATTTGAAACATTCGATTTGCAATAACTTGAAGCATAGCAAATAAAGTTTAGTGAGTGGTTTGTTAATTCATATCAAGAGAAAATGAGGGGACAGAGAGGAAGGCTCCCGGTCCAGCCCGTGGGATATGTCATATCCACGAAAGTTATTTTTAGATGAGCGGAAGTCTGTCTTCCGAGAAGTCCGCATGCAGGTCTGATGTTTGAAAGAAAATAAATATTCATCAGCATTCCACGTGCTCCGCCGTTTTCTCTTTTCACTGAGAACCTGAGAGCGAGGAAAGACTGCATGCGGACGTCTCGAAAGACAGACTTCCGCTAGAACGAAGACTTCCGCTCGTCTAAAAATAACTTTCGTGGACATGACATATCCCGGCCAACGCCCTGAGCCTCCCTCTCTGTCCCCTCATTTTCTCTGGTTCATATGGTGCGTTTTATTGATTTCATAATCAATAAAAATCAATATCAATCGATGGTAATAAAAATCGATACTCTCTCAACTTTTAGGCATTGATTTTTATTGATTTCCAATACCAATCAATTAATTGTTATTGATTATTGTTGATTTTCATTAATTGATATCGCCAGGGGACATCGCATGACTCGGTAACACGTCTCAACAGGCTAATAATATAATTTAATAATTCTCTCGGTTTGTTAAGAATGAATGCCATTAACAACAGTTTTAAATGTGAACAACTATTCTATGATCGCGTTTCAGCCTATGGTCGGGCCTTGGAATGTGGACTTTGAACTTTAGACTACGGAATTTGAACTGGATATGAAACATGTACGAGATAACGATGTCGGACTGCATAAATTAGAGTAAACAGCAAAACAAGGATAGCACCTACTGACCAAGATGTTGTAACACAAAATAAAGAACACTGCAATACTGTGAACTTAAAAGGAAATCGGCTTAAAGTACGTCGAACAATGTGTAGCCTTCCCTTAGCCTCTTGTTTGAATACTGTTTTAACACGAAACAGGGTTGCACAGTTAGACTGCAGGTGGTGACCACCGTTATGTTGCCTACTGAATGACATTATCAGTAATGGCCATCAAATGATCTTACAAAATGCCAAATGTTTCAAATGTCGTCTTGAAAATTCCTTTTTATGTTCGTCTGTTTTAGTGTGAACTGACATTTTGATGCAACAAAAGATGCCAAGGTCTGTTTTGCACAAGACAAACTGTACTGAGATCAAGAATTCCCGAGGGAAAGAAAGAAGGACATGCAGAGAGGAACGACAAAATAACATGAGAAATTTAGGGGACCATACAGGAGAGAGGACTAAGAAATGCAAGCGGGATGAAAAGTGCTTTAGTGAAGCTATAAAATCAAGTGGAATCCATACTGGAAAAAGGCCATATAAATGCAAACAGTGTGGCAAGTGTTTTAGAAGTGTAGCTCATTTAAAAAGGCATGAAAGGATTCACACTGGCGAAAAGCCTTATAAATGCAAACAGTGTGGCAAGTGTTTCAGTCAAGGACAACATTTAAGGATTCATGAAAAAACACATACTGGAGAAAAGCCTTATAAATGCAAACAGTGTAGAAAGTGTTTCAGTCACGGACAAACTTTAAGGATTCATGAAAGAACACATACTGGAAAAAAGCCCTATGAGTGCAAACAGTGTGGAAAGTGTTTTAGTACAGCAGGATCTCTAAGAGAACATCAACGAATCCACACTGGAGAAAAGCCTTATGAATGCAAACAGTGTGGCAAGTGTTTTAGAAGTGTAGGACATTTAAAAATGCATGAAAGAATTCACACTGGCGAAAAGCCTTATAAATGCAAACAGTGTGGCAAGTGTTTCAGTCAAGGACAACATTTAAGGAGACATGAGAGAACACATACTGGAGAAAAGCCTTATGAATGCATAGAGTGAGGAAAGTGTTTTAGTAGAGCAGGATCTCTAAGAGAACATCAACAAATCCACACTGGAGAAAAGCCTTATGAGTGCAAACAGTGTGGCAAGTGTTTTAGAAGAGCGGGATCTCTAAGAGAACATCAACGAATCCACACTGGAAAAAAGCCTTGAGTGCAAACAGTGTGGAAAGTGTTTCAGTCGAGGAGAAAATTTAAGGATTCATGAAAGAACACATACTGGAAGAAAGCCTTATGAGTGCAAACAGTGTGGCAAGTGTTTTATACAGAAAGGAACTCTGAGAAGACATGAGGGAACGCATACTGGAGAAAAGCCTCACAAATGTAAACAGTGTGGCAAGTGTTTTGGCCAAGCATTTTCTCTAAGGAGACATGAAAAAACCCATACTGGTGAGTCGATAAAAGAGCGCAGTTTAGACCACCATGAAAAGCATAGTTGTTGGATTTGCCAGGAGGAGTTGAGCAGCGAGCTTGTTCTTCTTGAACATTACCAAAATCATATGCAGTTGGAGGAGCCTTCGATCTGAATTGGTTTAGTAGCAAGCTTTCCCTTTGACAACTTCTAACCTAATTGGATGGAATTATCTCAATGAAATGTATAAATGGAGGACTTGAATGCTTGGTGCTCTAACCTCGACTTTGAAGCTTTCATTTCACATTTCTAACCCTGCATCATTCACACTGATTGTTAGAGGGGAATTTCGAGTGTAAAAGCTATGTATGTACCAGTTGAAAGTACTTGCACTTATCTTATCTAGGTCGTTACGATCTCCAAACTATTTCTTTTTATAGGAAAGGTCTGCTTCTTTCTTTCCCCTTCAGGTGAATAAATTCACTGCTATCGGCACGACTTCAATTTAAGTTCTTTGCCCCTGCTTCGTGTCTTTGCATGCAGTTCTTAGTTATTGATTGGTACCTGTTTTTCTGTTATTATTAACAAAGTTGAGTTGTGAATGAGTTTTGTGCGTTTCTGCTAGTTTATAGTTGCTGCACAGAATATGAAGCGCAATTCACTTGAAAATACTTCCTTGAGTCTTTCTACTGACGAGGATCAACTAATGGCATTCAGTCTCTGCCTCTTGTTAGCGGAATAACAACACTACATACTTGGTGACCCGAGCTGATTAACACTAATTTTGCATTCGTGCAGTTTCCTTAATTGTGTTAACTCCTTATCTGTGTTCTTCGAATTTCACTTTGGAGTTTATGTTATGTATACATACGGCAACTTAAGGTCTGAGTACGAAAAGCCATCAGAAATTGTTTTATTACACTTATGGGAACATCCCGGTTTGTTACATTAATATTGTTGTTATCCAATACTTTTATCATTGTATCCAGACGATATTCGCAAGAATGAAATTTTCAGTGCGAGGGTGGCCGGAAGAGACAATTAATTCATCGCCCAAATGTTATGTATTAAAAAAATGAGAAACAACACGAACGACAATAAAAGATATTGTTCATTTTCCAAAAACGAATTGTTTCTTTTCAAATGTTGATTTGCCAATACTTCAATATGCTGCATTCTAGTAGAGTTCGAAATCCTTAAATTTCTACAGCGGTCGGATCAGCCGTCCCGATCTGGAGGTTTGCAGGACGCCAGGAGTCTTTGTGGTAAGAGGAGACGTGCTGCGGTGACCGTTAGTCTGCGTTTCTTAGTGATGTTGTGCAACCTCTGGGAGGGGTGGGATGGTGGTGCATTTAGTTTGGGGGAGGGGGTGGTCCTGTCTCTCGGTGATCGGGGTCGGGAAGAATCGTGTTACTTAAGCTGATTGCTGGTGCCGAAGGAAGAAACTGCGCAGACGGACGTGGAGGAGAGCACTGAGGGATGGTTCGCGGATGCGCAGCTGGTTGCAATTGGGCCCCGTTTGGACGGAGTACACGCTTGCCAGTGTTTATGGCGTAGGTGCGTGGCAACGGGCTGGCGACGACCTGACCTAAAATCCATGGTGATTTACGTTGTAACGGACGAGGCTTGGTGTAAGCGTGCGAAGGTTGAGTGGGCTTGTATTGCATTTTTGAGGCCTCCTTGCGTAGAGTGATGTCAGAAAATACTGTCGAATGTTCTGCCAGTGCAGTTTTTCGGAGGTCTTCTGAGTGACAGTGTAGAGTTTGGTAAGGTGTTGATCTCAGGGACGATCGAAGATTGTTTATTCCGCTTCGAACACCTGTGCACCTGTGCACCTGTGCACCTGTGCATGTAATTAAAATGATAAAGAGGACCCTTGCCTTTCTTTTCAACAAGAAAAGCGATACTATCAAAAGCGACGGGCTTTATCAGGATTAGAAGTAGTTTAAACATGACTGACATTGATTAATAGCTTTGCGACTCGCTTGGATTGCCCGTCTGCTTTCTTTTCGTTCTCAAACTGGAAATTAATTCCCAACAACTTT
Source organism: Montipora foliosa (assembly GCF_036669935.1). NCBI lineage: Eukaryota > Metazoa > Cnidaria > Anthozoa > Scleractinia > Acroporidae > Montipora > Montipora foliosa. The sequence goes on along the minus strand of NC_090869.1, from coordinate 212,116 downwards.
TTCAGAAAACTTGGCGGTTTAAAGTTTTTACTTTTGTGCAACTATGATACAAAATTTCTCCATCCCAAATTACCGGTTTTTTTGATAGAGAAATGCTGTCTTTCTTCAGTGAGCTTAAATCATTGGATACCTTCTATCCAGGTAAAACTAGTACTGTCATGTTTAACAATAGAGAGATTTTCATAGACAATAAACCGTCTTGGTCTGTGGCGTACCCCAAGGCTCAATTCTCGGGCTACTGTTTAAGCCCAATTGTAAATTTTAGCAGTGTACCGGAGTGACAGGCCTACACGACTCCCTAGCGCGTGCTTTAATCTTTCAGTTTTGTAATTTGGCTCTCGCGAGTATGTATTTGATTGACCGCCCTCTTTTTGTAATATATAAAGGGGGGGGGGGGGGGGGGGAGGGGGTTCAGTTTTAGATGTCTTTGAGCCACGGTTGTCGCTCTATTAAATGCCAGTCTTTCATGTGGATTTGTTTTAATTTCGTCGCTGCTGGCTGGTACTGTGTAACGAAACTGACAAGATTCGTTTGCTCTCCTGTGGATTTTGAAGGAGTGCCCGTTTCCCGTTTTTAAATTTCGCTTCTGAGAGGGTCCTTTGAGCGAGATTCTTGGCCCTCTTTCTCTTAGGCGTGATTTAAAATTTTGGATGAGCTGTTCAAATATATCTTTAGTAGAGTTTGTTCTGAGAAGTCTCAGAGGGTCGCCTTTGACGAAACCCTTTTTGACTCCTGGTTAGTGGCACGAGGAAAAGTGACTATGTTGAAATGTTTCTGTAGGTTTGAAGTGCGTGCGCATGTCAAGGACTGAATTACTTTTGAACCTCTCGCCTTTGTAAATGGCAGTGTTTGTATCCAGAAATATCGTTTCTGTATCTGAAATTTCAGCCGTAAATTTCATTGTCGGCTGGTATTTGTTTGCTTGTTCAATGAACTGCATTATCTCCTCTCTCTTTGTATTTATTTTGTGTTTTCTTCTTTCATTTGTACTTCCTTCTTATTTCCGCTCTTTCCCTTCTCATAAAAATGAGCCGCACAAACAATAATATCGTGTACGTCGCGAACAGCGACCCAAGCATCTTTTGTTCACGACCGAGTCAGAAGGGGAGTGGGTCTATTCCTGATTTGACGTCACAAACTGATTTACGTTACATTAACTCTTTGTAGAAATGCGTGCAAAGTAGACTGTGACGTCAAATCAGGAATAGACCCACTCCCCTTCTGACTCGGTCGTGAACAAAAGATGCTTAAATTTTCGCAACTTTCGAAGCCTATAAAATGGCAGGATGTGTTAGAAAAGGGAAAAAATGGCCGCAATGCGTCTCGAACAGGTGCAAAGATTCATTTTAGCAAAAAAAATATTTTGGGGTTATGGGCACTTTAAGCTTATTGCAACACTTTTAAAGGAACAAGAGGCTGGCTAGAGACGTGGAAAAAGAGACACAACGTCGGTCAAATGAGCATCGCTAGGGAAGAGGGAGACGTTAGCCCAGAGACCATAGACAGCTGGAATGAAAAAGTGAAAGAGCTGACTAAGGGCTACTCTCCTAGGGATGTATGGAATGAGGACGAAACGGGCTGCTTCTGGAAGGCGATGCCTGAGAAATCGCTCTCTCAAAAGGGAAAACGCTGCAGAAGTGGCAAGAATGAGAAGCAACGAATAACCGCTGTATTCTTTGTGAATGCAGAGGGCGAGAAAGAGGGTCTTATTGTGATAGGAAGTAGTACTCCTGCGGCGCTTAGTATCTCAGCCATGAAAAGGCGTGGATGAGAACTGAGATGATGGCACTATCCACACCAGGTTGAACAACAGTCTGAAAAGAGAAGAAAGACACACTATCCTTTCTTTGGACAATGCAATGTGCCATCCACCATCGCTGACCGACATGTTCTCTAATATTAAAGTAGCCTTTCTACAGAAGAACACCACCTCGCGCACCCAGCCCGTGGATGCGGGTATAATCAAGCAGTGGAAGGTCTATTACAAAAGGAAGTTGCTGCGGCATATCGTCAGTCAATTTGACGGAGAGCATTCTGCCAGCCAAATAGTGAAGTCTGAAAACCTGTTGATGGCCGTGCGATGGATGGTTAATACTTGGGACGAAGTCAAAGCACAGGTAACCCAGGCTCACTGTGTGCGTCACGTAGGTATTGAAATATAGAGAACATATGAGGAGAAGTTTAGGTCTGAAAATTTGCTAGAAAATGGTAATAAAAATCGATAAAACTTACCATGTGGTGAGCTGTTGTTGTCTTTAATACGTACACGAAGTTTCGGGGAAAATGGTCCCCGTTCACCTTCCTTCATAATATAGTGACAAGGTAGGAGACGGAAGCCAGCGTCGGGACTCCGATCGACCCAAAACAAGCACGATTTTTTCCGCGAAAATCAAATCCAGTCGCTAAATAAACACGCCAGGTTCGTGGAATAGGAATTTCTCTAAACCATGAATCCGCTGAAGCATCTCCAGACTCCGTAAAACTTGTAAGTTAACCTGCTAAAATGGCGGCCAGAAAGCGTGGTACTCACGAAGTGCCCAATTCAAAATGGCACTGAACTCTGGACGCCTGGTGACGAGTATAATAAGTTCTGGAGGGAGGGGAGTCCCAAATTGCTCAGTGAGTTTTGTTTTTAGTAATTTGGGACTCCCCTCCCTCCAGAACTTATTATACTCGTCACCAGGCGTCCAGAGTTCAGTGCCATTTTGAATTGGGCACTTCGTGAGTACAACGCTTTCTGGCCGCCATTTTAGCAGGTTAACTTACAAGTTTTACGGAGTCTGGTGGCTCCGCGTTGCTACCTGGAGATGCTTCAGTGGATTCATGGTTTAGAGAAATTCCTATTCCACGAACCTGGCGTGTTTATTTAGCGACTGGATTTGATTTTCGCGGAAAAAATCGTGCTTGTTTTGGGTCGATCGGAGTCCCGACGCTGGCTTCCGTCTCCTACCTTGTCACTATATTATGAAGGAAGGTAAACGGGGACCATTTTCCCCGAAACTTCGTGTACGTATTAAAGACAACAACAGCTCACCACATGGTAAGTTTTATCGATTTTTATTACCATTTTCTAGCAAATTTTCAGACCTAAACTTCGCCTCATATGTTCTCTATATTTCAATACCTACGTGACGCACACAGTGAGCCTGGGTTACCTGTGGTCAAAGGCGATGTTATCAGTAAGTAGGGACCTTAATTAAGATCTAGGACGGCAACCTCAGCGAGAACGTCACATAGCAATAGACACTAATGAGCAAACCAATGGCTTTGCACGTGCGCTTTAAAATTTGTAAATTTCTTTCCCATTCTCTGCCAATCTGCAACGCGAAATGACCAAATATCAAGTTCTAAGGAAGTCGCAAGCCAACAGGTTTAAATCTTTGATTTTCTTTCTTAGTTTCAACACTCATCCTCCCAATTCAGTTCCTGGATCGTTTGGATATTTTGTGGAAGTTGAACAAATTGGAATAATCACGAAACACTCAAAGAAACTCAAACTAGCAATCAAGTATTAAATGACGTTTTCGCGGCCGTCGACGTCTTAGAACTTAAGGTCCCTAGTGTTTCAAACATGTAGGTATGTACCCCTGAACCATGGATTTGGATGACCACGATGACGATGATCCGTTTGCCGGTGAGGAGTTACTAGACCTTGAAGCCCTAGTACAGAAGATGTCCAAGAAAAAATATTGACGTTATACCCTATGCTGCTATCGACGATGACACAGACGCCTATCACCGTTTAGACCCTGCTCAACCTGACTGAAGAGATACCCTACGAGATGAGGTTATCGCAACTCACACAAAAAACAAGACAGAAATATAGATTGATTCGGACAGTGATGATGGCAGTGACGATGCTCCTTTACCAATCCCAGCAGCGCAAACAGAAAACGTTGTATATTTGCTTAATTTTAGCATATGAGGTAATTATCTTCATGTAATCACATTAACCGGTCAAGTTCAGGCTTATTTTTTTGATTTTTCTCTTAAGCAACCACCTCCTACCGGCGATCACTTTGTCGTAGTCGCTTACCAGAGAGTTGACTGTACGTGATGTGGATTTCCGGTCGTTTCCGTCGTTGCCGAAGGCGAAAGTTGAGTTTATTTTAATTTTCTCGCCGTCAGAAATCCCGGATCTGGGAGCTTCAAAGTGACGATTTCCCGGATCCCTCTTCTTAATAACGTTGAATCCCGCGTCAAGTCCCATAGATTTTTAGAATCCCGAATCCCGGGCTCCAAAAAGGCTAAATCCAGGATCCTGAAAATCCTAATGAGGCCCTAATTGACATTCATCTTAAAGTATTTGACAATGAGAACAAAATGATGAAGCAACTTGAACGTAAATCTTTTGTCAAGTATCTTGCGGGTGTAATGATCGACAATAATCTTTCCGGGACATTTCATGTAGACTACATTGCCCTCAAAACTCCTCAAGACTCAAACATTTTGTAGGAAGTTCTATTCTTTTCAATATTTATCGCTCTTTAATGCATCCATACATTTCTTACGGACTATACTGGCCTGGAGCCAGACTTTTAAGGCTAACCTTAACAAAATTTAAATCCTCCAGAAGCGAGCCCAGTGTTTAATTAGCTTTAATTTACTTTAATTTGCAAGTAAAAAAGAGCATGCTATACCTCTATTCATACGTGCTAACATTCTTCCTGTGGAGATGCTCTATTACAAAGCTCTATCAACTCTAATGCATGATGATATCCATTGGAAACCTGCACCTACAAACTTGATAGACCTTTTTACTAACATTGATTCTATCCACTCCTGTAACGCTCGATCAGCGGAAGCGGGCAATTTTTATGAGAAATTTTCAAGGTTACATCAACAGAGTCAATCCTCGCGGATTGGATATAAAATATGAAATGAAGTTCCTCAATACTGACGAAAAAAGAGGAGATTTTCCTTTTAAATTTGTTTAAAACAAATATTACTGCGATTTTTAGAGCTTGAGGATTCTTATGTTCATCTTATTAGCCTTATACAAAAATTACGTCTTCTGGCTAAGTAGAAATATTCTACAGGCTAATTTATCAAACCTCAGGGGACATGAAAGAGTCCATATTGGAGAAAGCCCATATAAGTGTGAGCACTGTGGGTGTTTTAGACAAGTTGAGCATCTAAAATTGCATCAAAGAGTACATACTGGAGACAAGCCTTATCAATGTAAACATTGTGACAAGTTCTTTAGTCAAAGGTAAAGTTTTAGGGAGCATGGAAAAGTCCACACTGGGCAAAAGCCTAATAAATGCAACCACTGGAGCAAGAGCTTTGGTTACTTAGCAATTTTAAGAAGACATAGAATGATTCCTACCGGAGAAAAGCAAACAGTGTGACCAGTGTTTTAGACGACCAGGTGACCTGAGGAAATATCATGAAAGATCCATAGTGTGAGTAAGGCCTAATCAGTGCGAACACTGTGGGAAGTGTTTTCCTCAACCGGAAAGTCTAAGTTTTCATCGAAGAGTGCGTACTTGAAGAGAAGCCCTGTGAATGCAAACAGTGTGGCAAGTGTTTTATTAGATTGTTCACTTTAAAGAACCATGAAATAGTCGACACTGGGCAGAAGCCTCTCAAATGCAACCAGTGTGGCAAGTGTTTTGGTTATTTATTAACTTTAAGAACACATAGACTGATTCATACCGGAGAAAAGTCTTATGAGTGTAAAGAGTACAGAAAGTGTTTTACGGGAGCAACAGTATTAAGGAGACATGTCAGAATCCATACTGGAGAGAGACTTTCTGAATACGAGCACCGTGGTAAGCCCTTCAGTCAAGTAGCAAGTCAAAGGAGACAAGGAGACATCTCCACAGTGAAGAGAAAAAGCGAGAAGTAAGTATGAGGAGATATGAGCAACGTCGCACCGGAAAACAGCCTCATGAATGTAAACAGTGTGACAAAAAATTTAATTAACCAGGGACATTAATTACACATGAAAGAATCCATAGCGGAGAAAAGCTTTATGAGTGCATACAGTGTGGCAGGTGTCTTACGCACAGGGAAACTTTAAGGACGCATGAAAGAGTCCATACTTTAGAGAAGCCTTATAAATGCAAACAGTGCTGGAGGTGTTTCAGATACAGAAAAAAAAACTCTACAGACACACGAAAGAGTCCATCCTGGAGAGTAGCCATATGAATGCAAAGAATGTGGCAAACGTTTTAGCCGAGCAGATTCCCTTAAGAGACATGGAAAAATTCACACAAGTGCAAGAAGGATCAAAGAGTATCAAAAGATACTGGAAGTAGGCCAGAAGATAACATAATAACACAAGATTTTGAGGGGCATGAAAGTCAACCAGAGCATGAGTTAAGCTGTTGGGCAATTCCTCTTGACAATTAAAAGTGGGCTGTCCAGTACAGCCAAATTAAGAGTAAGAGTCACATGCTGTTGTTCTAAACCCAAAGCTGAACCAAATGTCTTAGGAACACGTTCTAACATTAGTCCCGGTGTACGTTGCTATTGAGGGGATCAGAGTTGGTGGAGTGGCCCAAGCTCGATTCCTGACTCACCTTCATATGTGGGTTGAGTTTATTTATTAGTGTGCTCTCATCAAAAACTAACATTTGATTCGATCTGGTTATATTTCTTGTGAATTAATTGAATTAGATGTACAGCTTTCCCAATTTATCAGCAGAGAACTTGTGCCGCACTAAATATGCTTGTGACGTTATGAAATATGATGATGATGACAATGATTCTTATGACTGTTATTATCATTATCATTATCGTCATCATCATCGTCATTATTCACATTCCAAGACCTAATGATAACATTACTCGTAAAAAAGCAGTAACAACAGGTCAATATGGAGGCAGTACGGCGCAGGGGTTAGGGTGCTTGCGTTGAGGTACGGAGATCCTTCGGATCCTGGTAGTCGTTGGCTCAACCTCTCGGCTGCACTTGTAAATAGCAACATGTAACTGGATTAACAGTTGTTGCTTATGTTTCATTGATTTCGTTCCATTGACTGCCTGCAACGCCCCTAGAAGTAGAGGTCACTTAAGTAGGTATGCATGCATTATTACTATGTAAATAGAACTGAGAAGGATAATGGGTCACTGATAAGCCTTAACTAAGGTTTGTCTTAACGTTTTTTC
>NC_090869.1:190000-197500 GCF_036669935.1 Montipora foliosa | reverse complement strand
TTGGTGTCACCATCTTTTTGGCTGGAATTGTAGCTAGGCAACTAGACGTCATAATCAAGCATTACTTGATTACTCGAGGTGCAAAATGCTTGGAACCAACAGTCAAATCAAATACGTGAGATAAGGGATCTTGGAAGCTTTAAACGTGCGATATTCTAGGACACATTTTAAATGGCTAGGGCTTGTTCATAGTAAATTAATAAATAATATGTTGGTTTCTAATTATTACTATTGTTTAAATTTCTTTGACATTAAATAATATTTAGCGCTAAGTTATACCTAGTTTATTAGTCGTTTTAACATTTATATCTTGTAATTCTTGTAATTTTTTTGGCATTTATACTTTGTAATTCTTACACGGCATGTCTCTTGTCTCTTTCAACTTTGCAGTGAAATGGTTTTCCGACATGTGTGACTAGGTCAAAAATGTTCACTTACTTAAATGCTCGGCTTGCGTTACAAAACTTCGGTGACTAGCAAACGTGACAATCGTGTTTTAGAATTTCAGCGATTGTGAGCAAAAAGCGTAATGCGGGCTCTCTTCGTCGTCCTCTTTCGTTTGATGAGATGATCGATCATGATGCCGCACGACAAATACGGTTCATCGTAGCCGCCGGGCTGGCTTTAAATGGCTTACCCTTATCCCTTTGAAGACATCGTTTTGACGTCGATAGACTTTACAGCAGCAACGAGAATGATGCCTTAAAAGGTGTAATAATAATGACATTGTTTTGATCAGGAAAGCCATGCAATTTTGGAAAAATGTATGCAAATATAGCTTTCAACACGAAGAAAACAGTTTTCGAAGTGACTTGTACTGAATATTCACTACTTTTAATTCCGAAAAACGCCAAAAACTGTAACTCAATCTTAACTCAAACTTAACTCAATCTTAACTCAAACTTAACTCAAACTCAACTCAAACTCAACTCGGCTCGTAACTCGATGAATAGCCGATCCCCATTCCCAGCATTAAATAAAGCAACAGTCGAAGAGTTGTGATCCAGTCACATCTTATGCAAGTGTTATAATGCACTTGTCGTGGGGGATATTTTTGTCAAAATCTCTAGAATTTGGCAAAGCCAAAGACTATAAAATTTGAGGAAACACGTTCATCACGGTGAATTTGCTGCCTGTAAAACACAACATGCTCAACTTTTCTGAGTACTTGATTACTCAATTAAGCAAATTCTCAGATATTTTTAAAAATAATCAAAATGGTGACGAGTGAAATTAGGGAATAATTTCATGTGCGTTCTGCCCAAAATCAAATAATTTGAAGGAAATTATTTCATTCTGGACAAAACGCAAGTGAAATGATTCCTTAATTTCACGTTTATACCATTATTAATATCATGGGTGGCAAATTACTGCCATTAAGATGCTATTTTGGCAGCGTAAGAAAAGTTGCCATGGCAACATTGTTATTTCACATGTGAAATTATAAATTAATGCTGAAATTTTGCGCCAAAATGAGGAGTAATTTGTCACCCATTTTATTATCAAAATAAGCACTTGGGCTATATTTCACTTGTTGGGTTTGATAAAAACATTGCATATATTAAGGAACTATTCAAGACATTTCTGTTTGTCCTGAATTCTGGGTTCATCTGCAACTTTGAAACAAGTGGCACAGAGGTAGTCCTAAATGGATCCACCTTCTGCTCACTTCCACGTACGTACTTATTTAGGCCTGGCCAAACGCTCGCAACATCTCAACGCAACATCTTGCAACATTGTTGGGCGCAACATGTTGCGTACTTTTGGCCACCCTGTTGCGATATGTTGCGATGTGTTGCAACATGTTGGATGATGTTGGATCAAATTTGAAAACGGTCAAATTTTTCGTGCAACATTTTGGATGTTGCATGATGTTGTACTCGTATTAGTAAGCTTTTAATAGTAAACTGTAGTAAAAATGCTACAAATTTGAAACATTTGTTTTGCAATAACTTGACGCATAGCAAATAAAGTTTAGTGAGTGGTTTGTTAATTCATATGGTGCGTTTTATTGAAAATAAATAACAAATTTCATAATCAATAAAAATGAATATTAATCTATGATAATAAAAATCGATACTACACCTGTAACTCAACTTTTAGGCATTGATTTTTATTGATTTCTAATACCAATCAATCAATTGTTATTGATTATTATCAGAAACCCATAAGGGTTGAAACGTGTAACGCGCTTTCACAGCTTCCGAATATTCAGTGCGAATTGATTGGTTGAATGTTTCAGTGCTAAGTACCATATTTGGAAACCCCTCGCTCTTGTTGTTCCAAATATGGTACTTAGCAAATTGAATATTCAGAAACTTGTTTCCCAACACACAAGGGGCCGTTACACGTTTCAACCCTTATGGGTTTCTGTTATTATTGATTTTCATTAATTGATATCGCCGGGGTTATCGTATGACTCGGTAACACGTCTCAACAGGCTAATAATATAATTGTATAATTCTCTGGGTTTGTTAAGAATGAATGCCATTAACAACAGTTTTAAATGTGAACAACTATTCTATGATCGCGTTTCAGCCTATGGGCGGGCCTTGGAATGTGGACTTTGGACTTTAGACTACGGAATTTGAACTGGATATGAAACATGTATGAGATAACGATGTCGGACTCCATAAATTAGAGTAAACAGCAAAACAAGGATAGCACCTCCAGACCAAGATGTTGTAACACAAAATAAAGAACACTGAAATACTGTGAACTTAAAAGAAATCGGCGTAAAATACGTCGTACAATGTGTAGCCTTCCCTTAGCCTCTTGTTTGAATACTGTTTTAACACGAAACATGCAGGGTTGCACAGTTAGACTGCAGGTGGTGACCACCGTTATGTAGCCTACGGAATGACATTATCAGTAAGGGCCATCAAATGATCTTACAAAATGCCAAATATTTCAAATGTCGTTTCGAAAATTCCTTTTTATTTTCGTCTGTTTTAGTGAGAACTGAGATTTTGATGCACCAAAAGATGCCAAGGGCTGTTTTGCACAAGACGAACTGTACTGGGATCAAGAATTCTCGAGGGAAAGAAAGAAGGAGTTGCAGAAAGGAAGGACAAAATAACATGAGAAATTTAGGGGACCATACAGGAGAGAGGACTAAGAAATGCAAGCAGGATGACAAGTGCTTTAGTGAAGCTATAAAATCACGTGGAATCTATACTGGAGAAAGGCCATATAAATGCAAACAGTGCGACAAATGGTTTAGTGGAGGAGGAAATTTAAGAACGCATGAAAGGACACATACTGGAGAAAAGCCTTATAAGTGCAAACAGTGTGGCAAGTGTTTCAGTCAAGGACAACATTTAAGGGTTCATGAAAGGACACATACTGGAGAAAAGCCTTATGAGTGCAAACAGTGTGGCAAGTGTTTCAGTCAAGGACACGATTTAAGGAGACATGAAAGAACACATACTGGAGAAAAGCCTTATGAGTGCAAACAGTGTGGCAAGTGTTTCAATCGAGGAGAAAATTTAAGGATTCATGAAAGAACACATACTGGAGAAAAGCCTTATAAATGCAAACAGTGTGACAAGTGTTTCAGTCAAGGACAAAATTTAAGGATTCACGAAAGAACACATACTGGAGTAAAGCCTTATAAATGCAAACAGTGTGGCAAGTGTTTCAGTCTAGGACAAAATTTAAGGATTCATGAAAGAACACATACTGGAGTAAAGCCTTATAAATGCAAACAGTGTGGCAAGTGTTTCAGTCAAGGACAACATTTAAGGATTCATGAAAGAACACATACTGGAGAAAAGCCTTATAAATGCAAACAGTGTGAGAAGTGTTTCAGTCAAGGACAAAATTTAAGGATTCACGAAAGAACACATACTGGAGTAAAGCCTTATAAATGCAAACAGTGTGACAAGTGTTTCAGTCAAGGACAAAATTTAAGGATTCACGAAAGAACACATACTGGAGAAAAGCCTTATGAGTGCAAACAGTGTGGCAAGTGTTTCAGTCGAGGACACGATTTAAGGAGACATGAAAGAACACATACTGGAGAAAAGCCTTATGAGTGCAAACAGTGTGACAAGTGTTTCAGTCGAGGACAAAATTTAAGGATTCACGAAAGAACACATACTGGAGAAAAGCCTTATAAATGCAAACAGTGTGGCAAGTGTTTTAGACGTGTGGGACATTTAAGGAGACATGAAATAACGCATACTGAAGAAAAGCCATATAAATGCAAACAGTGTGACAAATGGTTTAGTGGAGGAGGAAATTTAAGAACGCATGAAAGGACACACACTGGAGAAAAGCCTTTTGAGTGCAAACAGTGTGGCAAGTGTTTTAGAAGAGTAGGACATTAAAAAAGGCATGAGAGAATTCACACTGGAGAAAAGCCTTATGAGTGGAAACACTGTGGCGAGTGTTTCAGTCGAGGAGAAAATTTAAGGATTCATGAAAGAACACATACTGGAGAAAAGCCTTATAAATGCAAACAGTGTGACAAGTGTTTCAGTCAAGGACAAAATTTAAGGATTCACGAAAGAACACATACTGGAGAAAAGCCTTATAAATGCAAACAGTGTGACAAGTGTTTCAGTCAAGGACAAACTTTAAGGATTCATGAAAGAACACATACTGGAGAAACGCCTTATGAGTGCAAACAGTGTGGCAAGTGTTTTAGACGTGTGGGACATTTATAATTATAAGGGGACATGAAAGAACACATACTGGAGAAAAGCCTTATGAATGCAAACAGTGTGTAAAGTGTTTTAGTAGAGCAGGATCTCTAAGAAAACATCAACGAATCCACACTGGAGAAAAGCCTTATGAGTGCAAACAGCATGGCATCTGACAGGATGCGGCGATGCGGATCCGCATAATTCACTGAAATCCGCATCTTCCGCATAATTCCGATATTTTCCGCAAAAAACAGAAGAAATATCTGATATTAGTGATAAAGCAGCTCCTTAACATCCTCAAAAACATAAAAGCCGAAGAAATTGACTGTTTTGAAACGTTTATTTTCCTGAACATTGAAGAAAACACACCATTTCGTTCGCAAGATGAAAGTTCGTAAGAAAGATCGTAAGCAGTTTCCGCGCATTTTTTCGCCAATGAGCCTGGACACTAGTTTTTGTTCCTACAATGCTTTCCATTGGACGAGAAACAGTTACACTTCAGCAAATGACGTAACTGATAAGAAACTAAGGGCGCGTTCGATTGACCGTATTCCGGAATAGGATTACATGGAATACAAGGTAGAAATCCTTCGTTTTTACGGAGATTCACGTACATTAAAAATGTCGAACACCTGCTAAAATGCTATTTTAAACATATCTTTATTTTCCTTGTTGCTTCGAAACGCCAGACATACCGTTTTGAATTCATCACTTCACCTATTCTTATTCCGGAATACGGTGAATTAAACGCACTTAAAGTCAATGATCGAGGGAATGGATCGCGCTCCAAAGGTATTGCAATTTTGCTCCATTATCTCCAAATTGAAACAAAATTCATGATGAGAAACAAAATAATTTTTTATCGCTTTATTTATTTTACCAAAAGTTGCGGGAAAATCCCAACTGCTAACCCTTTTATTTCAACGGTGAAAGCTGGTCGCAAATTGATGACTCCTCCATGTAATTTAATCACAAAGGGCAAAAATTCAGTCACAAATGCGATTGTATTGGTTGCAATTTCGATTACGGACTTACCGTAAGCATGTAAATACATTGGACGGGCCCAATTATTAGTTTTATAACTTGTTTAAGTTTCCGCATAATCCGGAGTAATTTCCGCATAATCAACGCATGTTTCCGCATAATATGGCCAAAAATTTCCGCATAATCTTTAATTTTTTTCCGCATCCTATCAGAAGCCATGAAACAGTGTGGAAAGTGTTTCAGTCAACAACAAAATTTAAGGATTCATGAAAGAACACACACTGGAAGAAAGCCTTATGAGTGCAAACAGTTTGGCAAGTGTTTTATACAGAAAGGAAGACATGAGGGAACGCATACTGGAGAAAAGTCTCACAAATGTAAACAGTGTGGCAAGTGTTTTGGTCGAGCATTTTATCTAAGGAGACATGAAAAAACCCATACTGGTGAGTCGATAAAAGAGCGCAGTTTAAACCACCATGAAAAGCATAGTTGTTGGATTTGCCAGGAGGAGTTGAGCAGCGAGCCTGTTCTTCTTGAACACTACCGAAATCATATGAAGTTGGAGGAGCCTTCGATGTGAATTGGTTTAGTAGCTAGCTTTCCCTTTGAGAACTTCTAACCTAATTTCAAATTGATCAAGGATGGAATTATCTCAATGAAATGTATAAATGAAGGACTTGAATGCTCGGTGCTCTAACCTCAACTTTGAAGCTTTCATTGGACATTTCTAACCCTGCATCATTCACACTGATTGTTAGAGGGGAATTTCGATTGTAAAAGCTATGTATGTACCAGTTGAAACTACTTGCACTCTTCTTCTCTAGGTCGTTACGATCTCCAAACTATTTCTTTTTATAGGAAAGGTCTGCTTCTTTCTTTCCCCTTCAGGCGAATAAATTCACTGCTATCGCACGATTTCAAGTTCTTTGCCCCTGCTTCATGTCTTTGCCTGCAGTTCTTAGTTATTAACTTGGTACCTGTTTTTTTCCGTTATTATTTACAAAGTTGAGTTGTGAATGAGTTTTGTGCGTTTCTGCGAGTTTATAGTTGCTGCAGAGAATATGGAGGGCAATTCACTTGAAAATACTCCCTTGAGTCTTCCTGCTGACGAGGATCAACTAATGGCATTCAGTCTCTGCCTCTTGTTAGTGAATAACAACACTACATACTAAGTGACCCGAAATGATTAGAACTTGTTTTGCATTCGTGCAGTTTCCTTAATTGTGTTAACTCCTCGTCTGTGTTCTTCGAATTTATGTTATGTATACATACGGCAACGTAAGGTCTGAGTACGAAAAGCCAGCAGAAATCGTTTTATTACACTTATGGTAACATCCCAGTTTGTTACATTAATGTTGTTGTTAGCCAATACTTTTATTATTGTATCCAGACGATATTCGGAAGAATGAAATTTTCAGTGTGAGGGTGGAGAGGAATAGACAGTTAATTCATCGCCCAAATGTTGTGTATTAAAAAAATGAGAAACAACACGAACGACAATAAGAGATATTGTTCATTTTCCAAAAACGAATTGTTTCTTTTCAAATGTTGATTTACGAGTACTTCAATGTGCTGCATTCTAGTACAGTTCTAAATCCTTAAAGTTGTACAGCGGTCGGATCTGCCGTCCCGATCTGGAGGTTTGTAGCATGCCAGGAGTCTTTGTGCTAAGAGGAGATGAGCTTCGGTGACCGTTAGTCTGCGTTTCTTAGTGATGTTGTGCAACCTCTGGGACGGGTGGCATGGTGGTGCATTTAGCTTTTTTTTTTTTTTTTTTGGGGGGGGGGGGGGGTGGGGGGTGGTCCTGTCTCTCGGTGATCGGGGTCGGGAAGAGTCGTGTTACTTGAGCTGCTTACTGGTGCCGAAG
>NC_090869.1:170000-182500 GCF_036669935.1 Montipora foliosa | reverse complement strand
TCAAACCCGTGTCCAGCTCCTCCGCGTACTTGCATGCCTCCTTAACCAACAAAGTGAATCCCTTCTCACTCGCCCTCTCTTCAAACTTCTGAACTAACCTCATGGTAGGATCTGTATTCTCATACAGCTTAATTGCAGATTTGATTTTTGTTAGCTTGTATTCTTGCTCAATTGCGCGTAGGCCACGCCCACCCTTGTCCCTGGGTAGATACAACATAGCCGTCGAACTTAGCGGATGCTTCCCTCCGTTCTCACATATTATCTTTCTCGCCTCTCTGTCGATCACTCTAAGCTCTGTAATAGGCCAATGCTGAGTCCACATCAAATAGGAGAGGACTGGAAGAGCAAACTGGTTACTTGCAGTCACACGGTTGGAATCAGACAGAGGGCTACTCCAAATTAATGACAACCTTTGCAGGTACACCTTTACCGCACATTCCAATGCCAGCTTCTCATCCTGCATCACAGTCTCTCTCACCCCTAGAAACTTGTAAGTAGAACTCGCGTCCAAGCTTTCCACGACCCCCTCGTGACCTAACCTCACACCTGCTGCATCATGCACTTGAGCCCCTTTCCTCACATGAATCACATTGCACTTCTTAGGATTCCATGTTAGTCCAATGTCCTCCATGGCGGCACTGGTAGATTTTAAAACTCTGTTGAGCTTAGGTTCAGAGGACGCAAAAACTTTCAGATCATCAACATACATTACATAGGATACCTTGGCGCTTATAGGCTTAGACAACTTATATCCCTCAGTAGCTTCCAGTGATCAGGCTATTGGATTTAAACATAGCGTAAAGAGGCGCGGACAGAGTGAGTCTCCCTGCGGCAATCCTCTGTTAAATCGAATACAACGAGAGGTTTCGGGACCACGTTTGGTGGTAGTAACAATCCTGGTATTCCAGCTTGCAACGAAGAATCTCATGACTCTACAAAGCCAGGAAGGAAAGCGGTGAACTTCCATAATTTCAAGCAGCCAGCTGTGATCCACCGAGTCGTACGCCTTCTTTACATCTACCCAAGCCATGCTTAGGTTTCGTTTTCCTCTGTGACAATCTAACGTCACCATTCTGTCAATCATAAGATTGTCTGACGTCCCACTGCAGCCCAATCTGGCTCCCCTCTGTCCACTCTCCATCAGGTCGAATTCTCTCAAATGATTGTCCATTGGTGTCTGAAGGCACGATGTGAACCATTTGTAGATGTTATTTAGGCACGTTATTGGTCGCTGATTCTCGCTGCTGAATTCACCTGGTTTAGGGATGAGTCGCGTTTTTCCCTCAGAAAACCAAGTGGGATATTCCTCGGTGCTTTCAGAGATGGCAACGAAGGCTTTAGTGATCCCCTAATGCAGCACATGCATGCGCTTCCACCAATAGTTAACAAGGCGGTCAGGCCCTGGGGCGCTCCAGTTTCTTTTCTTGAGTAAACACTTGACCACTTCAGAGCACTCTAACCTCCAGGACCCCTCCGAAGGCACTGGAACCTTCCTAGCAATTGTTTCCTTGATCTTACTCAGCCATTCTGCTTCCTTGTTCCCAGTCCCTCTCGTCTCCCATAACTCTATCCAGAAATTGCTTGCATCCTCAATGTTCTCAAATCTCTCTTCACTATCACACCCAGAGCGATTGCTAGAGGTACTCTGATATTTAGGTCGCTCCTCGTCTTCACTGCACAGCGCCCTGAAATGTGCGTAAACTTTCCTTGTGTCTTGATTGAACTGCCGGTTAATCGATCTTGCTTCATGAAGCTTTTTTCCTCTGGTATATCCAGCTTTTAGTTTACGTAACTGTGACTTTTTCTTTTCCATATAATTAATCAGTTCAGAAGAAGAGATCTTTTTACATTCTTCCATCAAAATAGTCCTGTTTTTTCTTCCTTTCTTGGTGATCTTTCTGTTTTCCCTGATTCGCTCTAACTCAGCCTTTGCAATCGATATTCTTTTTCTCAGCTCCGTCACTTTCTTTTCAAATTCTCTCTTGTACTTGTCACTATGCCTTTTTCCACTGTCAGTCCGCATGTTATGTTCTTTTCTCCAACCCTTAATGAGCAGAAACGCTATGACAGCCGAGTATAATGCGCAATTAGCAACCCATAGGTATCCGAAAGGGTTTTCCACAGGGAGGACTGTGTTTTGACTCATTATTTCGCCAACAGTCTTGTTGATTATATTGATTTCATTCCCAGAGGGCTTTTCTTTTATTCTGGTGTCAAACCCACGGCTGGTGTAATCGCCTGGTTGAAGATTCACCGATGCGAATAATCGTAACGCCTTTCCCAATAGATCGTCTTTGTCCTCGGTAAGAGTATTAACTGGTCCCACTGGAATTACAGTCTGATCCTGTGTACTATGCAGATTCGACTCTTGCTCCTGTTTATTAGCATTTCGCGCTGACTGGCACTTACCAGCGCGCTGTTCTGATTCTCCATTATTGCTGTCTATTAAACCATTCTGCTTTCGTTTTCCAATTCGCCTGATGATACTACTAGTAGCATCCCCCATCGACTTTTCTAAGCGAGCGGCCTGATCTCTCAGGTTTTGGCTTGTTAAACCAAAGTCCTCATAACCCATAGCATCCCACATCTCTTTCATCACTTGCATATATCCCTTTTTACGTCCGCTCTCTGGTAATGGTGCCTCATCAGACTTCACTAGGATCTGAGCCTTGTGCTTACAGCTTAACACCGCTTCATTCATTTCCTTCGTCCATTTTATCTTCCGCCTTGTTTTTTCTTGAACATCTGCCCCACTCGTCACCTCCATTTGTCGTAGTGAACGCAACAGTAAACGAACTCAAATATTCAAACTAATGACTCAAATTTCCGTGCCAGGAGACACCTGCAGTCTCACTTCTCTCAGTTAGACAAAACACAAAGTATAAAATACTCCTCTGAATGTGTACTGGTGCTCCAGGCTTGGCTCACTTTCGTGCAGAAGCAAATTTCCAACGCTAGGGACGAAGCACGTCTGCACTACTCGCCGCCATTATTATTATTATTATTATTATTATTATTATTATTATTATTATTATTATTATTATTATTATTATTATTCTTTTCAATATTTATCGCTCTTTAATGCATCCATACATTTCTTACGGACTACTGGCCTGGGGCCAGACTTTAAGTCTAATCTTAACAAAATTTAAATCCTCCAGAAGCGAGCCCAGTGTTTAATTAGCTTTAATTTGCAAGTAAAAAAGAGCATGCTATACCTTTGTTCATACGTGCTAACATTCTTCCTGTGGAGATGCTCAATTACAAAGCTGTATCAACTCTAATGCATGATATCCATTGCAAACCTGCACCTACAAACTTGATAGACCATTTTACTAACATTGATTCTATCCACTCCTATAACACTCGATCAGCGGAAGCGGGCAATTTTTATGAGAAGTTTTCAAGGTTACATCAAAACAGTCAATCCTCGAGGATTGGATGTAAAATATGGAATGAACTTCCTCAATACTGACGAAAAAAGAGGAGATTTTCCTTTTAAAATTGTCTAAAACAAGTATTACTGCGATTTTTAGAGCTTGAGGATTCTTATGTTCATCTTATTACCCTTATACAAAAATTACGTCTTCTGGCTGAGTAGAAATATTCTACAGGCTAATTTATCAAACCTCATGCGCGATTATGCAGGGGACATGAAAGAGTCCATATTGGAGAAAGCCCATATAAGTGTGAGCACTGTGGGTGTTTTAGACAAGTTGGGCATCTAAAATTGCATCAAAGAGTACATACTGGAGACAAGCCTTATCAATGTAAACATTGTGACAAGTTCTTTAGTCAAAGGTAAAGTTTTAGGGAGCATGGAAAAGTCCACACTGGGCAAAAGCCTAATAAATGCAACCACTGGAGCAAGAGCTTTGGTTACTTAGCAATTTTAAGAAGACATAGAATGATTCCTACCGGAGAAAAGCAAACAGTGTGACCAGTGTTTTAGACGACCAGGTGACCTGAGGAAATATCATGAAAGATCCATAGTGTGAGTAAGGCCTAATCAGTGCGAACACTGTGGGAAGTGTTTTCCTCAACCAGGAAGTCTAAGTTTTCATCGAAGAGTGCATACTGGAGAGAAGCCCTGTGAATGCAAACAGTGACTTTTCTGTCTCGCCACAAAACATATATGTGCTCTAGCAGCACAATAGATAAAGAAACAGTAGTCTTGGCGGTTTTCCTGGAACAAAGCTGGCGTACTAAAGGGTGATAAATTTAATCATTTGTCTTCCTGCACACGTATCGTGCGGGAGAAATATGACAGAGCTTGATGACCACAAAGCACAACCGAAACGAACATTTTCCGTGGGAACCGAGATAAACAACCACAAAGTGAAACCGAAAAATTGCTTTGTCACATATAATCAAGCTCGGTTACATTCTAATCACATCTTCTGTCCAGGAGGTCCAAAAGAATCCAATCGAGGCTAGTTCCGAGTATGAATATGTCATACTCGGAATAAAAATAATACTGGAATAATAAGCTTACTGGTAATGACGTTAAAATCAGCATTGACCAGATAACATAACATAACATATCTAGTACTTTGCTCATTTCATTAGTAAATCAAAAGACAAAATAAGTTACTTCCTATAGTTTACGCTTGTGAAAGGTCATTTAAAATTGTTGTTTTTAAAGCAGCCGAGAGGAAAAACATTGAGACATCTATATGAGAAGTTACTACCTTTGAAAATAAAAACTTAGGACACGAGCGTTGAATATTACATTTTATAGATGTAGCAGTACATCGTTCTTAAAATAAATAAGTATTTCTTACTGAAAAAGGGACTATTGTGCCAGCTATTGGTGTCGATTTAATTCTTCCGCCGGCCAGAGAGTAATCAAAACCCCAATTAAAAATTCACTTTTTCGAGCGAAAATGGTGTGGATTTTTTTCTTTTTTAAGGTTTCCTCTATTAATGGAGAGTCGAAAGTAGAGGATGGTTTTCACTTTAAGCCATCGCTGCAACGTACATTGGCAAAGAAAAACTAGCCGGCATTTTTTGGGGCTTTTGTTTGCCCATCAGAATTCAGTTGTACGTACAGTACACCATCGTCGTCTTTCATCGCGCAAAGAAGGTTGGAAGTGAGCTTTCGTGATTTTTTCGAGAAATGTTCATACTTAACGTTGTGATTGGCTTAAATCAAGAATCTCGTGCCACATTCTCGTCCAATAAGAGATGGGCTTTATTGGCATTCCTCCATGTATATGACTCATTGGATTGTCCCCGGCGTCCCCTAAGATCCGTAGTTGAACATTGACCTACATAATTCTAGGTGTACACCGAAAGTTTCATAGTCTGATATTTGTAGACAAGCTCACGCTTTTAGCTGCACCATGAATAACCAGAGGAAACCGGAACAAAAAAGGGACACCGGACCTTGAAATAGTTCAGGTGTAGAATTTGTAGCGCGCAAATTCCTACTAAATATGTTCAAAATCGTATCACAACTCAAATGACCAACTAATACTCAACGTCAAAGTCCTAAAATTGCACAGCAAAACTACGGTTACGATTAAAATCACGGATTTTACCAGCTTAACGTTCACAAAAGCCCTTTTTTTCGTTAGTCCTTAGGATACATTCTTACCGGGAGCGCAAGGCAAGCGGCCCGAGTTCGATTCCGAGACCCGTGGTCATATGTGGGTTGAGTTTGTTGGTTCTCTACTCTGCTTCAAGATATTTTTCTCCGGGTACTCCGGTTTTCTCCTCTCCTCAAAAACCAACGTTAGCAGGGCTTGAAATTACCTTTTCTGCTCAGGTGCCAGCTGGCGACTAATGGGGAAAATTTGGTCGCCATATCATAACTTTGCATGCCAGGAAAAGTCGTAATTACTAAACAGCAGGAAAAAAAAACAGCACGAGAAAGATTTCTAAAGCTATTGTTGTTTTCGGCTTAGTTTGGTGATGGTGTTCTTTAAGGTTATTTGAAATGGAGCGAAGCACAGTCCGTGTTTTCCATAGCAAGGAAAACATGGGTCCGTTATCCTTGCTTTTCACCTCTTCAAAAGGTAGTTCTTTATTCTCTTACAGCTTGCGTACCTCTATCGCGACTAAGCGCAATGCTTCAATTGCTCGGCCGAGGCTCCCACACAACTACAATGCTCCTACCAGTCTCCGACCGAGATAAAATAAAATAAAAGGAGCGCTCGTATACGGTTTCAGTAGCTTCTAGAATCAGAAGAACTTGATTTCTGAACGTACTTTTCTACCGATATGTATCTCCATTTAGCAATCACCATGGGCGGTCAATTTTTGAGGTTTTCGCTCTCTAACAGAGCGGACAAGTTCTTGAACCCACTTTACGGTAAGGGTACAGGCTGCTTTTTGAAGGTTCCATGCAAATTTCAAACTCATTGTGCGGTGTTCATTATCAATAGTGCGAGGTTCATTATCAATATGTTATCAAGCTAGTTCCGAGGAGCTCCTTCGGTAATATGGCTAAACCTACGTTTTCAGCATTTACAACTGTCGATGGATTTAAATTTTCAATTAACCTTCTTGCCGAATCTTCGTCTTCGTCTTCGTCTTCGTCTTCACGTAACCGGCAAGAAGCAAACGGTGTTTAAGGACGCTGGAAATAGTTTCTCCGTTTTTCAAACAAACATATTCTGTTTTTAGATACAGTTGAGGTAATCATATCAAGACAAAATTTGGCCAGGGTATTAAGTACCCATCATAGATTTCTCACATCACATTTTCCTCCAAAATAACGTCACCATGGAAACGATATAAGGCATTTCCTTGAGCCTTAAAATCAACATATATTGCCTTTTTTGAAAAAACGGGACAGTGAAATCTTCCCATTCAGCGTTACCAGATAATGTTAAAAATAATCTCTAAAATATTTAAAATTCAACAAAATCTGTTGGTCAGTTTTTAAGAAAAATAAGTTTTTTTGAAATGTTTCGCTAATTTCTTTTCCCATCTACAGAATTTTTTTAAATTTGAAAGACAAACGTTTTAAATTAATCTAAGCTAACATGCAAAAAGTGAAAAAAAACTTCACCGTCCGGAAGCAGAGATATAAGCGAGTAAAGTTGCAAAATCAGGAAAAATGAGGGGTTACAAGATCGGCATTTACGCATGCGTCACCCGCTCATACGAGTGCACGCGTGAGAGAAGCTACAGGCCAACACAAACGGATTTAAGTGACCATGAAACCGTTTGTGTACAATTTTCGTTGTTTTCGTGAATAGGAGATGTCTATTTATATTCCATACGTATAAGAATTAGAAGAAAGTTGAGCGAAACTAGCGGTATTTGTACATTTCTGGTGACCCACTTTGAATCATGAGCTGACACGAGCAGCTTTTAGAATTGCGTGTGTGGCTTACGCTCGCGCGCTCATCCGAAAACTCTTTCGAGCTTCCTTTTAAAGTGCGCACACAATCCCATGAAGCCGCTGAAAAAATATGGCGCCTAGTGGAGACGGTGATCGAAGTATCGAAGTACATTTGTGCTATTCATTTAATAACAATGTGAGAAACTGATTTTGTCGTAGTATTTATTCATTATTTTAATGGGAAAGAAAGGCGAGTCGTGTTCTAGCTACCAGTTCCGAACGATTTCATCATATAAAGATTCAAATACAACAGTTGTTTACTGTTTATCCTGGGTTATCAGACAAAACGCGATCCGCCAGCTGGCGACCAGTGCTGAAAATCTAGTCGCCAGCACTCAATTTTGGGTCGCATTAGCGACCAGTGAGTCGCAATTTCAAGCCCTGGTTAGATTTATTTGCGTTAATTTAAGTTAATTTCACTTAACTGCAGTATCTCCAATTACGGTGCCCCGGCGCTAGAAGACTAGGCACTTAAAATAAAGTTCATTATGATGCGGCTATCCCGGTTTAGAACACTAGAATATATTGCATAAATCTTTTCCAAAGAACACTCTCCTGAAAGTGGAATGGTTTTCTTCGAAGTTTATCTGGAAACGAAACCCTCGTAAAGCTCCTGGTGAACATCGCAAGATTTTCGCGCCAAAAAAATCCAACAAGTCCAAATAATCCAATAAAGCGAATTCTGTTTACTCTGTTCTGTTTACTCCTTATTTATAGCAGAGCAATCAAACTTCTAGTCCGTTTTCTTTGTGAAAACAGGAATATAAGAAAATGAAAAACTGGGAAACCGAATATTCCATCCATTCCCAAAAGAATTTGCCCTTAGTTTTTTCTCTATGTATTTCAAACAAAGTTGACGTTATCTTACACTTATACAAAGCTATAGAAGTTATTTTTTTCCATTTTTAACAGAGGGAGGCAAGTTTATCGGGACAAACTTGTCGCACATGGTAGAGAGAGGTCTGGAGCCTAGCTCTGCAATATTGCCGCGGCTTCCAAGCCCTGAAGAACTCTGCGTCGGCCTGTCAAATGGGGGATCCCTTGCAACCAATCAGTGCCTTCCCTTTGAGCTTTTTTCTGCACCAATCACCGGTCAGAACGACTGGCCGGAAAAGAGTTCAAATGCGGATTATTTTACTGATTTTGAAAAGATAGAGTTCCACCTTTTGTTTGAAAGTGTTACGACGAATGTAAAAGGAAGTAATGAAAAGTACGAGGGAAGGAGATTTACAAATAGTTGGCAAAAGCCATCTTGGAAGATTAATGTCCAAAAGGATCTAAAGCCACAGTCTCTGTTTCATTTCCAGATGAAACGTTGGAAAAAGAATGTGAAGAAGACTTGGAAGAATTGTTACCTCATGAACAAACCAAAGTTTGCCCTGCTCCAAAACTTAAAGAAACAACTGGGAACTCAGCTTTAAGCTCCGAGGATGCTTCTAGTACTTCAACAGACATTAGAGCTGGGACAGGATCGCAAAATAAAGCTGTTAATTGAAGGAGGCCATCATCGAAAAAGAAATACCGTTACAGTTGTGATGTGTGTGGAAAATCTTTCAGTCGCTCCAACGATTTGATTGGTCACAAACGGATTCATACCGGAGATAAGCCGTTCATCTGCGAGCACTGTGGGCGAGCCTTTCGAAAGGCATATGACCTCACCCGCCATCGCCTGACGCATACCACGGTGAAACCATACGTGTGCCTGCAGTGCAACAAGGTGTTTAAGCGTACAGCTTACTTGCGCAAACACATGCGCACGCACACCAATTACAAGCCGATCATTTGCGACTTGTGTGGGAAAGGATTTCGCGACAAAAGTGTGATGAGGATTCACCGATACACGCACACGGGAGAAAGGCCTCATAAATGCGACAAGTGTGGACGCAGCTTCAGGCAGTTGATACACCTTAAATTACACTTGAGGACCCATTCAGACATAGGTTTTTACCAGTGTGAATACTGCGGCAAGGGATTCAATCAGAAAGGCAGCTTGCAAGCTCACATTTATCGCCACACTGGCAAGCGACCCTTCAAATGTCAGATTTGTGGCAAAGGTTTTACTCTGGCGTCGACTCTGAATACTCATAAGCGAACTCATGCGCCTAAGAAACCGTTCCAATGTCAGTTTTACACCAAAGCGTTTTATCAAAAAAATGCACTCAAGACGCATTATATTGCCTCGCATCCGTTTGCCAATGGTGTTAGCCTGTTGTAAACCACCAGGAGCTCCTGATTTGGAGTTTTCAACTGTCAGTTCTCTCTTTTTAAGATTTCCCTCTCTTAGAGCATCTATTCTCGGTTTTCGGATGACGTCACTGCCGCCATGTTGGAGCCCCGTAAAAAAAGAAACGGCGGCCATGTTGGAGCCCCAACCAAATCCTCCGGGAATTCAACTCTATTATTATGCAAACGTCTTTCTTTTGTTTTCGTTGAAAAACATGCCTGTTGATCACGTGAGTGAAAACCAACAATATTGAAATGTCCTTTTACGCTTCCTATTGCCAACTTCAACTTCATGTATGTCAGGAAATGCACTGACGTAATTGAATGCACATCTTCAGCGTAAGGCCCTCTTTACATAGAGGGAGGTCAACCCTAGTGCTAGGGTTATATTTTTTTCCAGGAAAAACAACAACGTGAAAGTTTTATGAAGAACGTCATTTTTGAGGAACTACTACACCCTTGTCATATTGAAAAAGATAAAATAGTCACGAAGTGGTTACAATAGCGCGAATTTATATTGCGAGATGACGTTCTCGTTGCCGTGGTCGTTGCTTAAGTTCCCTATTGGAGGACGAAAACAAAAGATCTCTCATTGGCTACTTTTGTTCGTCCACCAGCAATTGTACATTGCAGCATTGTTATCTGTACAAGTGTCTCTAGAGATTGGTTGCTTGGTTCCAAACCACCTATAGAGCGTTTTCACTCACGTGACCAGCAGCACTATTGGATTACCGAAAAGAAAGTATTTGCAAAAAAATAGAGTTCAATTCCCGGAGGATTAGTTTGGTACACCATCATGGCCACCATTTCTTTGTTTTGGAACACCAACATGGCCGCCGTGACGTCATTTGAAAACGCTCTAGAGATTTAGCATCGCGTTTACGGCTATCGAGACTCGAAAGAATGAAGCTGCCAAAGAAAATGAACTTCTTTGATTTTGGTTCACATCATGCCTTTCATACTAAGATACCGAGGAACGTCTCAGAAGACAGAAAAGGAAGAACAGAATTTTATGCTTTTATCACAAACATAAAGTAGCCGTTCGCCGTTTCACGCAAAAGCGATGCTAGTCTCTCTTCTAATTTAGATGACGAGCTAAAGGGTAGGCCAAAGTTGCCATAAACAATAACATGAAGATACTAAGGCACTGCCGTACAATACTGTGGAGAATATCCAAAAACAGCTAAAACGGTTACCTCGAAAAACTCTCTATTTCCCCATAATGGCGCTTTCGGAAATACCGTGGACGTACTTTTTCTAATTAGCATATTCGTCATTGCAATGTGGCATGAAGAGTGTTTCTTTTTAGATTTCGCACGTGAAGTCCGTGCAGTAGCATTCTATTCACGAATTTTATGCATCGTGCAAAGCATGCGCTTTGTGTTGTGTTAATTCAAACAGGGCTAGGGACAGACCATAAGAAATAACCAGAAGGGAGAGGGGCTTAAAAAAATTATCAGCGAGAAAAGATTTTTTTTTAAAGAAAAATTTTCTGCTAGATTTTTGTGCTGGATTTTTCTGGGGGCAAGCTTTGCACAATTACGCACAACCTTTTGCAGAATGTTTTTGGAGACAATTGTCTAATCAAATGGTCCGTCCCTTAGAAGAACTCGTTTTAGTGAAAGGGACCCTCCACTCCAACAAAAGCAAAAAAGCTAGAGGGACAATAGGGCCGTTTATACGAGAGAAAATAAGCCGCGGCTTATATAAGACGCGAACACCCCGTATAAATGGTACAAAATCTACGTTCACGGCTTTCTCAAGCCGCGGCTTATCCTGGCCTGGGAGTTTATAATCGTATAAATAGTTCCTTTCGCGTATAATGTACGCTGCGGCTTATTTTCTTTCGTATAAACAGCCCTAATGTTTACAAACAAATTTTATCATCCTCTTTCCGCCCCGCGCCAGTGGGCGCATAGTCAATTGACTTCTTTTGAAAAAAAATTATACCATCAAATTTGTTTGAAATTTTCAAAGAAAGCGTTTCTTTCTAAAATAAATAATTTTAGAATTGCGCATTGCTGTATTTCCCGCCATCTTAAATAATTGTGACGTTTACGCATGCTCCATCGTAAAACGAAAGCTCTTTGTGTCTCTGTAACACGTCACAATTATTCAAGATGGCAGCAACCAGCGATACTGTTCGCTTACATATATATTTTTTTCCGATATACACTTTTACAATTGGTTGTAAACGTTATTTCTTACGGTTTAGAGTTAGTCTGGTAGGAATGGACGTCCCCTTTACATTGGGTTTAAACTTTAAACTGGTTTAGTAGGGATTGAAGTTGATAAGAAGACGTTTTGAAAAAATAAAATCGATATGTTTTTCAGGAAAATACTTTCATTGTACGGTTCTCGTGGCATATACGGTTTTAATTGAGACTCCTCAGGGGCACCCAACGAATCTGTTCCTCACATTATCTGTTCCCCAGACGAATCTTGCTGGCTGGCAAAAATACAGGTGTTTCGATGAGCTGGCTGGGACATTGTGTTATTGATAGAGGTTTTTCCCGGGAATTACTGACTTTTTCTAGCATTTCAACCCGAGCTGGCTGTAGAAACTCTGAAGACTGAGGACGACTAAAAAAAATACAAATAAAATAAAAAAAAGAACCCTTCCCTCTCCCAGAGAGTAGTCACAAACACACGACGGCTGGTCAGAGTGATTTGTCCCGGTTTTGTCGCTTTTGTTCGGTCATTTCGGATCGAGGGATTTGAAAGCGCGTGGAATTCCTGGCTGGGAAACCAACCAATTTTATCTAGCTGGCTGGGAAATTTCTTGTGTGTCTTGCTGGGAAAAAGGAACAGATAATGTTTTCCCAGCAACACTGAAAAACACCTGAAAATGCCTTAATAACATTCATTTTCATTAACTGGGGTATAATAATACATTTTACAACAAATTGGTCGTTGGGTGCCC
>NC_090869.1:157500-165000 GCF_036669935.1 Montipora foliosa | reverse complement strand
CACCCAAAATGGTGAATGATCGACGTAATGGATCGTGGTTCAACCACATCACAATTTTGCTCCGCATCTCCAAATTGAAATAAAATTCATGATGAGAAACAAAACAATATTTTATTGCTTTATTTATTTTAGCAAACGTTTCAGCAAATGCCAACTGCTAACCCTTTTATTTCAACGGTGAAAGCTGGTCGCCAGATATTTTTACTGCAAAGGGAAAAATTTCAATGGTCGCAATAATTTCGAGTCCAGATTTGTACCATGAGCATGTGAATACATTGGACGGGTCTACTTATTAGTTTTATAAATTGCTTAAATCTCCACATAATCCATTGTAATTTCTGCATAATCAACGCAAGTTTATGCATAATATGACCAAAAATTTCCGCATAATCTTTAATTTTTTTCCGCATCCTATCAGAAGCCCAGTAATTAATTGTAACTATTACAAAATTAGAGGATAAAAAGTTATTGAATACCTTTTTGTGTGAAAAAGTTAAATTATATTCAATCTGCTTTCCAAACAGTAGGAAAACAGCAAGAAAGACCCCATGCAAGGGCGTGTGATTGACGCGTGAATGGCGTAGGTGTCCAATTACAGGTATCCAGTTTGGAGTTTTTTAAATTCGATACTATTGGACACTCGCGTGATCGCGCGACAATTGCACAACAAATAGGTGCGCACAGAACCAATCAGGTTTGAAAATTTTGTAATAGTTAAGATTATTATGATAATAATTGGTTGTGGAATAGTTTGAACAGTGCTCTGAATGTTGAATTGATTTGTTGATGTTTGTTAGTTCTTATTTGTTATGCATAGTGATTTCCGGTCAGCGGTCGTGACTGTATTTAGATCCCGTGATTGTTTCGGGTCATTAAGACTGAACACGTTTTCGCCTTGTTCACCCTTTTGACCGCCACTGTAACCCTTATTGAACAGTTTAAATATAGTTGAGTTCCTCTAATACCGCTACATTCATTGCTTCGTCACATTGGTGTCCATGGATACATGATGCAAGTCAAGCACCCATCCTTTGGACTCTTTTTAGTTGAAGTGAATTTTTCATGTTCTTGGTTAATAAAAAGTCAATTTGTTGTGGATTGTGAGGTAGGCATGAGAGATAATGGCCTGTATCGGTGTGATGCTTATTTTCGATCCACTAGCATGTGACTCGCTTAATGTGTTAAATTGACACTTAACTTCATGTATCACTAATAATAATAATAATAATAATATATTTTTTAATGTCTTATTTGTGGGAATTTAGCTATAAACGATAAAATTTCCCTCAACCTTCAAGTTTATCCTATCTTTATTTATTTACCATGTTTTGATGTACCATCATGTCTTCTATCTCAGACAGTTATCATCTTTTTTTTCTTCATTTGTTTTTGGAGTGACTTGCTTTAAGTCGCTTGTTTTTCCCCGTTTTTTTTTTTTTAACTTTCCGTTCAAGGTTACGGTAGATCTTTGCAGGTGTGCTTTGCGAAAATTCTTTTTAACGCGCTTTGTCAGGCGCAACAGCCATAAATTATCGAATCGAAAGAAGAGTGGGGCCTGAGAACCTCGAGCGATCGATGTCTCTGATCAAATTTTGCATTTTAATGCAAAGGGAAGCCTTCTGTATGGTCAGGTGTCATTCACAAGGCGGTTATCATTAAAACCGTGAGAGGCTTTTTTGATACTCTGATTGTTTTAGACAATTTGTGTTAGGTAAAGGTAAATAAAGTTTTAAGTAGGAAAATTAACGAAAGCAAAGTAACAGGACCTTTCGACGACTTCATGTCATCATTGTCGAATGAACAAATCAAAAAAAAAAGAAAACGGTAAGGCATATTTATATAACTTAGGATGTGAGAAAATTAAATTAGCAAACGTTACATGAAAACATTTATGTAAAAATATTCATGTACATTCATGTAAAAAGTTTCGCGCGAATGGAATCCGCCTGCGTATTCAGTTTCGGTCTTTTGTTTTTGATCAAGAGCATTTAAAATATCAAACAATCGAGTTTGCCACGGCATTTCTTGAGAACTTTAAAGTTCTTAATTAATCTGTTAGGTGTTAAGGCATGCTCGACCCTGAAATATTTTCCTATCACGGAATATTTATGTTCTTCTGCGCGTTGATGGAGGTAGCAGCAAGTGTAACCACAGGCGCCCCAAGCTCAGTATTTATGGGTTATTGACCAAACGTGAGGTCAAGATGGCTGAATTATTAGCCAAGTTCTATTTTTGTCGTGGTCCATAAACACGCATAAAAAGAACGAGGCCGATATCCAACCATCTTGACCGAACAAGCTTGGTCAATAAAGGATTTATTATATGACTTAAAACACCAAAAATGATCTTTGATCTTGCGGGACCAAGCGAGAAATCCCAAGCGGGCAAGATAGCTTCATCTTGCCCGCTCGGGTAGCCAATCACAGCCCGCGATTTCATTCATCTTGCCCGCTCACGGAGCTAGTCATATAATAATAACCGCCGTACTGGGGAATATTGGCCCGAGGTCGTAGCAGTACGGACCGAGCGAAAGTTGTTTATGGCACTCTGTTTCTGATAGTAAAATGCACTTCCGGTGCAATCAATCTTTTTATCTTTTTAGCTTTTCACTCTTTTTAGCTTCTTCTGGTAGTTTCACTGTGAAGAATGACAATATTCACATTTTTTTTTTCGCTGATGGTCGCAAATTATAAATTTGCCGGCTTTGCTCCAAAACAAAAATACACGGCTTGGACTGTTTCCACGGAAATGGTCCGTACTGCAAAATCCCGACCGAGAAAGAACCAATCAGAGCGCTGGGATTTGCCCAAGACTGGGTTTGCCATATAATAAGAGGGAATATAAGGATTTGTATGGGAATACAAGACCTGAGACCCGACAAGATAATTTTACAAAAACATTATCAATTAAAAAGCCTAACTTTATTGCCATTGTGGGTCGCTTCCTTCCTGTTTGTTTTTTTTTTTCCAGATTCGACGCGAATTAAGCCATTATCAGTTCATCGGTTGTCAACGGTTATAGTAAATACCAAGGCTGAACACTCAATTCTCACGAGCCTACCAAATTCAGTGACATATTCCTGGTTAAAATGTTCCCAATTTATAATTCAAGGGCAAAGGTTCTTCTTTCATTTCAATCCGCTAGCCGCGCAAATGAAGCCCTGCCAGCGATGTCAGGCGGCTGTTAGTGTCCCAAATGAATCGATAAAACGATGGAAGAGCCTTTTTAAAAATCAACACCACACGGCGACCGTTGAGTTTCCGCTTGGTTGCCTAGTCAAAAGACTCGCGGGGGTACTAGACCGCAATTTGCCATCCACACTTTCGCTTTTCCACCCGGGGTCCCCTTAGATCGAATTGTGCAATATCGAAGTCAAATACGGGTGAATAGAACATGAAGCAGCCTTTATCGAAGAGATTTGGAACCGGTTGGAGCTGCAAAAATTCTCCGATAAGTACCATTTGTTTTCCGGAAAAAGGTAGATTTTTGCAGTAATCTGATGCTAGTTCGTGGTGAAGGAAACTGTCAAATTTTGTAAACACGAGGGAGAGCGATTTTGATTGGCCGCTTGGGAACCAAAAAAAAATATATTGAACATAAATTTTTGCGTTGATTTGAACTAAAATAGACTCTTTGAATTGAAATATCCATTTATTGAATATTGCTACAATTGGCTCGCCATACTTTGCTCTGTCTAAACGCCAGGTGATTTTACTCGTCAACTGGGGATATGCTAGCCAGTCAAAAGCTATTTCCATTTTAAATGGAGGGAACAAATTTAATGTAAAAGCGATAATTTCTTTGCAGGAAATACTATTTGAGAAGAATCCACAAAGTTGTACAAAAGCCAGACCCAGTCTATGGAGACCGTTACTTAGTTGATTTGGAAATGGGCCTGAGAGAAGGGAAAGGTTCCTACCGCCTTGCCGAACACGTTTATCAGGAGAAAGGCACGGATAATTTGTGTTCTTCAAAAGGTATCAGGTGGAATAGAACAGCAACAATTCACTTTGTTTTGCCGGTTAAGAATCAAGGCGTGTGGGTTTACCATTTCATCAATGAACTCACGATTGCAAGCTTATTGACTGGCGATACGAACTTTCACGTTATTGTTGTTGATTTTGAGAGTCAGGACATCAACATGACCAGAGCATTTGACACAGATCTTCTTCGAGACAGACACACTGTTATTAACATGACAGGGAAGTTTTACAAGACGTTGGCATTAAACTCGGCTGTCGAACACGTACCAAGTGAACATGATTTAATATTTCTGTTTGATCTTCACATTGATGTACCCATTGATATCATGGATGCTGTTCGAAAGGTAAGATAGACCTCTCAACATGTATTTGGCAGAATGTGTAATGGAGTAACATCGAAAAACTAAAGGAGTAAAGAATGTACAGTTTAACTGTAAATGTCTGCTTTTATAAATGCTGTGTCTACAGTACCGTGAAAAGTGCTCACTTGATAGTTCTGTGAATAACTTTGCTCAGTGCTTCCACTTGCCTCCTTTTAATAATCAAATATTCCAGGAACAGCATCATTAAGGTGATATTCTCGTCTCTTAGAGCAGGATACATTTATTTCGTTGAGTCTTTATTGGTTAAATTATTTTTGTTTGCCTTTGTTGTCTTCTACCAGAAACATCCACACCATCAACAGTACAAGATACAAATATTATGGATATTTTATTTTATTTTATTTTAAACAGAACACAATCGAAGGATACATTGCTTTCTTCCCAGCTGTTGGCCGCTTGAAATGTGAAAGTTCATCCATCGATCATCAAGGCTTTTGGCAAATGGACGGGTTTGGGCTTCTTAATGTCTACAAATCCGACTGGCTGCGCTTTGAAGGTATTCCATTTTCAACGTGTCTTATTTCATCATTTGAGGTAATTTTTGGCGTTTTTTATTGACTTCAAATTCCAAAATCAAGGACTTGGTCCTTGTGATTGGCTGAAATCGATCCACTCTTTTCTTCTAACATAAACAGCGAGCCAGCTTCCGTTGCAGTAAATAGCGGCAGGTACAAAACAAAGGTCACAGGTCATTGTTTTATCAATACAGAAAGAATCATAAATATCCATTAAAGCTTAGACGTTAGGCCTAATTAGGCCTTCGGACTTCGATGGGCAAAAAAATATGAATAGATCGTTCAAAACCTTTAAAAAATTTTTGGTCCAAAATACGAAATTTTCATTTATGAGAGGTTAATTTGATGATCTAGCGAGATTTTCAGTGCGAAAAAGACGACCACGAAGTAGTTTGTGGCACTTAAAAAACGTTCTCAAAATGATGGCTCGTACGCAAATGTTGATCTCAATTCCTCGATGTTGTTTTGCAGCTGCCGTTCTAAAATGGTTTGAGATTGTTGCCTTGATATTTTTCCGACCATTTAGCAGAGAATCTTCAGTGAACAATGATTTCGAACAGTCCATAAAAACCAATTATGTTTGAACCACAGGAAGCCCTTCACTGGGTCGGCCATTTTTACGCCAAGCTATAAACTTGAGCCCGCCATATGGTCACGTTATACTGGTCACATTTGCATACTTGGAGGGGCGGACGTACCTACGGACTTACAGACGGACGGTTGCATTATGACGTTATTGCTAAAACCAAAGTTTCTCGCATCAAATTACCATATTTTCTTAACCATGGTACTCCGCGAGCGCGCGCGCCTTTGGTGCGCGGAGCTCCGCCACTAATTTTGTGCAGTACTCGGCAAGACTGCCCTCCCTTCAGAAGTTTTAAACTGAGGTCTGTAGTAGAACTTAGTAAATACGCTCTCTTAAGCCCAGTCAGTGAACTGTAAAATTTCGGGGATAGAAAAACTTTGTTTGGCCACCTCTGTCGCGACAGCCCCACGCACTGACTGACCCTTGACGGAAGTGACAATGCCTGCCAACTGTATCAGCTCTTTCAACCACCTGGCTAGTGTTGAAGGAGAAACTGGTTTGTGGGGGTGTATGTGAGATAACAGGAGGTTATTACGTTCAGAAGGATCCTGTGGCCTCCATTGTAGGGTTCTAGCTTCATATACCTGTAGGAACTTACAAACTCACAGATGTTTGTCTTCGGAAAGCTAGCGTGTAAACAAGATCTAAGTTCCTCCATCCGGGTGGAACTATCTGAGACCTAAATCTCGGCTGCTAGACCTGAGGCTATGTCTGGAACAGTGAGAGCAAGCAACCCAGCGAGTTTGTAAGACAATGTTTATGGACGGTTGGGTGTTCGAGCCCAAAGGTGAGATATATTGCACTACTTTCGAGATCTGCCGTGTTGTAGCATAAAGGGGTTGTGGTGGGCGGAGTTGGTACACCTCTTTAAGCATCTGACTTACCAAAGGGCGTGAGTCCGCTTTGTGACCGTCAAACAAAGGCAAAACAGCAGAGAGGGCAGAACGATAGACATAAATATTTCTGTACTTTTTACCCTTGCAAAACTGTGATGCAAGAAAGTCCAAAATATGAGTTAAAGATGGTGAAAGGGGATCAACATTTACCCGTTGAGTACACCAGCTACACCACTTTCACAGGAATAGGCACTAGTGGTGTTTTTCTTCCAGGCTGCCAAGAGGATTTATCTACTCTTCTCCAGAGATGTCTGCCGTTTGGTATTCTCTGTCGACAGAAGCCACCCAGCTAGTTGTAAGTGTTTGAGGGAGTGGGTTCTCTGTGTCAAGAGGTCTTGCTGAACTGGTATATATATATTAGGTGGGGAAAGCCGGTCGATGCGCAGGTTCAGTAGCAGCCGAGGATACCAAGGCTGTGCTGGCCAAACTGGTGCTATGAACACCATGTGCGAGACCTGCTGACTCTGAATTTGGTGGAGGTATCGGCCTATCTGGGCAAACGGAGGAAAAGCATACCCCGGAAAGTCCCCCAGTCTAGACTAAATGCATCGGTGTGTATCTCCAGAGGGTCTGGACGCCAGCTCACGAACTGGTCTAGTTGGATATTCAGGGCACCCCACTTGTGATAGAGACGGTGGAAAACTGTTGGATGTTGTTTCCAGTCGCTTGAATCCAGAAACACTGTGGATTCCCATAACTCTTCTACATTCTGAAATATTGGAATGTAATGAGCCCTCACTAAGACATTGCGGGTGAGACACCAATCCCAATCTGTTGGGACAGCATAGGGAAGTGTGTTCCTCCCATTTTGTTTATGAAGGTGACTACTGAAATGTTGTCCATCAGTAGTGTTTTTTGTAAAGGACATTATTGCTAGCGAGCCTGCTAGCAGTTCGTGGCAGTTGATGTGGTATGACGTCTACTTGGAAAGCCATCTGCCTCCGTGGATAGACCTTCGCAATGAGCCACTCGCCCCTGACGTGAAGCATCTGTCTCAATGACCAGATCTATGGGACGTTGGAGCAGGGATTTCTCGTTCCGAGCCATCAGGTTGTCCTTCCAGCGACCAGTTTACCTCCTGGAGGAACTCTGAGTCTAGATGGACTTCGTAAGATCTTGGAGATCTAAGTACACTTT
>NC_090869.1:145000-155000 GCF_036669935.1 Montipora foliosa | reverse complement strand
AAGCGCATTTGAATATGTTAATAGAAAATGCGCTATATAAATTAATTACCATTGCCGTTACCATTACTTGGTTCTCGTAATCGGGCCCATTCTGATTGGCCATTACTTGGTGAAAGCTGTATTCTAAATGTAAACAATATTGTAAACTGATGGGTCAGGACACAGCTATATACAACGGCTCTGGGGGAGCTTAATCCACTATAGAGCTGCATACTATACCATTTCAATTAAATGAGAAGTTGTAAATAGCGGCGATTTATCTAAAACTGATGGACCAAGGCCGAATTACAGTGGTCTACAAAACTACGTTATGTACTCCTGCCTCCTTGGTAAATGAACGAAATTGAATTCTTCAGTTGAAACTAGTTTAATGGCCTGAGTTCACACAAGTATAAACCTATAGCAGCTAGTCGTAGGTGTAGTAAGAGCAAATGCGTTGAGAATTTTTTTTTTTCCGAGTTCTCTAGTTATGACTAATAATTTTAAATCGTGTTCCAAAAAATCCTCACTTCCTTTAGTTGTCCCCACTTATTTCGGTGAATCCATCACTTGGTTCAGTTTAACAAATGTTTCTAATAATATGGAGAGCTCGAGAGAAGGGTTCTAGTTTTAATTAATGACGCTACTCAGCTTCATGGCCCGATGTTTTACTTTACGATTTTCCCACTTGGCATTTCGGTCTTGGTTTTTACCTTTCCACCAGTCAGCGGTTGCTTATACTAGCTTATTGATTACTTAAGTATTTTTCCGAAGGAATGAATACCAAGGATTTTAAACACGCGTGGGGAGGTGAGGACTGGGATGTACTGGATCGCGTCTTAAATGTGCATCTGGAAGTGGAACGAATCAAGTACCCAGGCCTCTATCATCACTTCCACGCCAAACAAAGGGATTGGAGTTGACGGCAGGCTGACACTTAAGGGATCCCAGGCTTCTTCACTACTGGTCGCTTGGTTCCAAGTCGCAGAGAGCTACAATAGGTTGAAGCAGTTGCCTTGCAAGCCCAAGGTGAATGCCTACAACAACGGAGCATTCGTTGTCGACACTCTTTGGGAAGAGTTTTGCCAAACGTTTCTGAAATGTCTCAACAATTGGCTGATTTCAAGCCGAGGGGACAAGGTACGAGTCTGTAAATTATGGGATCAGCAACTATTTGGTGTTCATAGACCCAATATTAAGCGACATACAGCCATTTAAAAACGTCAAAATTTACGAAGAAATGTATGGCCATCCGGACGCAAACATTTCTTTGTAAACTCAAAGGTCTCGTCGTTTTCTTAAAATTCATTTCTTTGGAAATTAACACCAAACTTGGGGATTTTGTAAAATATCTCGGCGTGTTCTTGATCAATAGTTGCTAATCCCGTAATTTATAGACTCGAACCCAGACTCGTGCCTAGTCCCCTTCGGCTTGAAATCAGGCAATGATGGAGGAATGGTATAAATATTTCATATGTTTTGTTTGTATCGCGCATGCACACGTTTTTAATTACATTGCTTTGAAATTTGAATTTGGTTGTAAATGTAAATTGAGCTAGTTTAATGCTTAGCATATTTAATGTCTGCTTTTTCAAATTGAAGGAAAGGTTATCATCTATCACTACAAAAGAACGATTCAAAGAGAGGTGAGAGTACAAGGATACTTTAATTGGCTGAGGTTTCCTTGATTACCACGGATCTCCTCGATGTTTTGTCACGCATGCCTGACATGACTTCAAGGCAACGGCTCTTCCGCCATTGGGCAGGCATTAATGCAAACTCGTTATAACGGGTTTATAAAAGTTTTGGATGACATTGAGGAGATCTGCACAGCGGATTCGTTTCAAGTGCTAAATAATAACTAATTTTCTAGGAGAAAAACAAGAAAATAGTTCTTTTTCTAATTATAGGTGACACTTTTACAATTACTGTAGGAAACAGACAACATTTTTAAAAGACATGTTTGGGCATGCTTATGCCATCATCAGTTTAATGAGTTCCTAACTGTTCACACTTATGAACTCATTAAACTGATGATGGCATAAGCATGCCGAAACATGTCTTTTAAAAAAGTTGTCTGTTTCCTACAATATTTATCATACTTGCCACTATTGCGACTTTTACAATTACTTTAACCTAGAGTCATTCTGCGTACATTACTCACAGCATGATAATTAATTATGACTTTGCACTTTACCTCGCCATCCATATTTCACCAGTGCGTACTTTCAGACTTGGATTTTATGGGTGGGTATTAAAGAGCTACCGACAACCACAAGTTTTTGCCGTCGTGCAAGCTATCGGCGCCATTTTCTGTAATACAGAAACTAGTATTTCTTGAAAAGTCGAATTCCATCGCCTCACATCGTCGTGTTTTGGACGCCCAGTAGCTTCAAACTTTGTTAATATTTTCCTTAATGTTTAAATATTGTATTTTTGGCGTTATTTGGGTGTTGTGTTCGTGTTAAAAGCGAAATGAAAACTGTGAAGAAAGGTCGTCCGCCCAGGAAGGAAAAGCGCCATGTTGTTTGGCTCACTACTTCAACCTTAAGATTATGGAACGAAAGGAGGAAGGCGTTTGGATTAAAAAACAAATCGAACGGCGAATTCGCAGAAGTTCTTCTTCACGGGATGTTTGTGAAGCGAACCGGCCGATTCGATTGCCCGGATAACAACAACAAAGGCGCGCAAAGGACACTGGTTGTCGGTGGCCCTTTAACATAGGGAATTGATATATTAATGTAATTTGGTAGGAATGCGAATCATTTTTTAAAGCTGGGGAGGTGGCAGATTTTTGTTAACCTATTCACTCCCAAGAGTAATTCTTAAAATTTTATTTGCCAGGAGGGAACTCCTTAGGAATGAATTAACTTATTGTGAAGATCAACGGGGAAGGGGGGGGGGGGGGGGGGGGGGGCGCTGGGGCTATGATCAAAATCACTTCTTTTTTCCTTCAGATTTTCAGTGTGATCGCTTAACATTTGACGGGAAAATTTTTGAGCTTTTATTTTGCTAATGATAAGAAAACTAACAAATTATTTCTAAAAAGAGACAATAAAACAATATTTTTTAACATTCAATGATTTAATTATTTTTAGTTTACCTCGTAGGATGAGACGGATAACTACAAATACTTTTCCTTCTCTTCAACATTTTCTTTGTTTCATTATGTACAGAAATCGATATAAAATAAATAATCACAAAAAAATGCTGCCAAATTGTGTCAAAAGGGCGTCGAAAGCGCTTTAGCCACTTGTCGCACACCACAAGCCACCCATAGATTTATGTAAAGTTACTTTTTATGGAACAAATAACTGCAGCACCACTATACACTTTATTCCAAAATGGCCGCCATTTAAATATTCTTTTGTTTTTATTCAAATTAGCCCTTGATGCCTCGTTCTTAAGCTTTAAAATTCAAAAGAATATTTTATCTTGAACGTGGCAACAAGGGCCAATTTGTATCTGCGGCCATTTTTGGAATAAGGTGTATTAAGATTACGAAGGCATTTAAAGATGACGGTTTCGGTGCCTTGGCAGCCAGAGAGCTTACTGAGCGTATCTCAAGTGCCCGTCTTCCAAACGACGGCGTTTCAAGGCTTGAAAATATGTCAAAACCCAACTAGGTCGCAATTTCACAAATGGCTTTTGCCGGCCCGAAACACATCGAGGGCTCGACCCACTTGTCATAAGATAAGGTATCTCTTAGGAATATTATCAGCTGTAAATTACCGTGGTAGAGGTTTTCGTGTACCGTGTATTGTCGTCCATAGCTTTCTATACATTGTTTGAACGTATATGAAACCTATCCTTCGTGAGAGTCACATATATACAGATTTTACTCGTCAATTGGCAGAACTATGCTCCCTTTAACCCTTCCAAGGTCTAAAGGCTTCCGCAAAAGAAGAAACATTGTTTCCCGAAATGTTACCTCGGCGAGCAAACGAAGAAACATTTGCTTAGGAAGCAAACTTTCTTGGGGCCGCAAACGGAGAAACCTTTGCTTCCGCAACATTGTTTCCTAGCTTTATTCGCCCATGGGCGCCTTGTCAGGCGGTGAAAGGGTGAAACAATTATTGGATAAAGATACAGACTGGGATGAAAATTTCTTATTGCTACGAAACTTAAGAACGAACAAAGCAAGGGGGCGATTTTGACGTCGATATTGCATTTAAGTAGGTTATCATAAAGCCGTTCTGCAATGAAAATGCTGAAAAGAGACCAAAAATGCGAACAATGAGAAATTAAACGAGTGGATAACAGGAAATTTTCACTCAGCTGACATCCTGTTGAGCAAAATTATTATTTTTTAATCACCAGTGGACCCCCTATCTGTAGTAAAATAGTTGACACTACTAGCGATAACGTCGAGAATTAATATTTGCAATTTCGCGCTACAAACATGTTCACGATAAAGTGTCTCAAATCAAAGAACCGTGCTAAACCAGTTTCACAACTTCGGAGTTTCTGTACAAGGAACGAACGATTATCAACTTCTTACTAAAAGCTACAACGCCGAACGCAAGTGAGATTAAATCCATATTTATACAGCCAGGGAAAAAATCCAAAGATGGTTTTAACAAAGATCCTCTATGCAGTCGTTGATATGTACATAAAAAGTTAAAATTGTTTAGAGCGTTTAAGCGGAAATCAGATGCAGTCAGAGACTACAGCCTACAGACTTCACAAGTCCAGAAGATAGAGTTGCCTCTTGAATCTAAAAGAAAATAGAACATTGTATTTAGTTTTGATGAAAGATGCAACTGCAAATTGTTATGGAGAGCTAATGCAAAGAAAAAAGCCGCGAACATCCAATTATAAATTTATGCGGCCCTTCGGTGCGCTTTTTCAGCATTGCGAAGTCAACGAAGACCAGGTTAAAACTTGCAAATTCACCTTTTTCACGATTTTCCCATTTCATTCAATCGCTCATTTTAAAAAAAGTGGAATACCTAGCCAGAAACTGAATTGGGAGGAAAGCTGCCCGGGCTAAAAAGGGCAATCAATTTTTGGCGCGATTGCG
Organism: Montipora foliosa; assembly: GCF_036669935.1. Lineage (NCBI taxonomy): Eukaryota > Metazoa > Cnidaria > Anthozoa > Scleractinia > Acroporidae > Montipora > Montipora foliosa. The sequence continues at coordinate 149,998 of NC_090869.1, read as the reverse complement.
GACTGAATCCCCGTTGTGTGTTCACCAAATGAAGTGATGGGGTGCAGGGGTGGCGTAGCGGTAGCAACACTCGCCTCCCACCAATGTGGCCGGGGTTCAATTACCAGACTCAGCTTGTTGGTTCTCTAATCTGTTCCGAGAGGTTTCTCTACGGGTACTCCGGTTTTCCCCTCTCCACAAAAACCAATATTTGATTTCAATTGATTTAATTAATTTGAGTTTATTTCGTTAGTGTCCTCAACAAGTGCTCTAGCGCTAAATGCATTAACAATTTAAATAAAGTTATTATTATTATTATTATTATTATTATTATTATTATTATTATTTAACTTGAGAATAGCCCTTTTCACGGTTATTTTCTCTTATTTGCATTACAATGTAATCTAACGTGGGTGCGAGGCAATTTCAGGTTAAAACTGCAAAATGGCCCGAAATTGCCTCACATACATGCTAGATTACATTGTAATGCAAATGAGAAAAACTAGCCGTGAAAAGGGCTATTGATCAATTCGCGTCCAGGGTTTGCAGAAAACGGGAAAGAATTGGGCAGACTGCACGAACAGTAGCCTGCAAATACAGCCGACTCAAATCGTCCCGGCCGCTTACAGCGTTCGGCTGTATTCGCAGGCTACAGGAAGATCGACACGACAATTTTCATTTGTCAACCGCATCAAATGTCATTTTACATGGAAGCAGCAAGACCGAGTCGTAGAGGCGCTTGCCTTGAGATCCGGAGATCGCGAGCTCAAGATTAGTTGTGATCGATTACCAAGGTAGTCCCCATAGCCAGCTGGTTTGCTTTCCACCAGTTTGGATTCTTAAAAGTTGCGCCGATCTTTGAATTTTTCGTCGGTCCTAAATAGCCCCTGTGGGGAGTGGTCAGTCTAGTGAGGTGAAGGACGTCGAACTGACTTTTACCCAGTTAGCAATCGCTTAGGGAAATGAAAGATGCTCCCGTCCAAAACAAGGACTCTTTTCGAACGGTCAGTGGATTCTGTAACGTCAAAACGTATTCGATTTCAAAACACGCTTTATGGTCCAAGTGAAAGATCCAGCACCCGACAAATAACCTGACAGCATTTGAGAATTCAGATAGATCACCTGTCGCAAATATTCTTGGCATTCACTCTTGGCGTTCAACAGTAATTCGGAACTTAAGAACTCGGATGTTCCATGCGTAACTTTCAGTGGCCTGGAAGAAAGACGGCTATAGTCAGAAAAACATGACAGGAGGTCGATAAGTGGTAACTAAAAAGGGCCCTACGTAATCGCGAGTTTCAGTCAAACGATGTGAAGCGAGACAGAAGCTTTGTACATGTAATAGGACTCCGTGTTATCCAGGTTGAAAATATCTGGGCAAAAGAACTGGCAATCGGAGGAATCCTTTTAGCATGGAGTCCTGACACCGTCTTAATTATTGAGCTCACTATAATGTCGTAGACAAAACAAAACAGAGCTTTTCAGTGCCATACAATTGACCAACGCTGATTGGCCTACAGTAAGCTCAATTGTCTTGGCATATGATTGGTTACTAGGAGGCACCCAGATTTTCTTAAAATTTGAACTCCAATTAACTTAAGAAAATTGCGCATTTTACCAAAAATTACAGAAAACAATTCATTTGCAGGAAATACTGGATTTGAAGGTAGCAACATAATTACAAGTACAATTGGCTGCTTGTGTCCCGGAACGCAGGCGCGCCAGGTTCGAACGAGGAATCATTTGTCGCACGGGTGGCTCAGCACATCTGTTCTTCTCGAAAGACTGCAAAATGCGAGCCAGTTATCCATCACGAAAAGCACTTTTAAAAAACCCGCGAGGCACTGCTTCGCGATTGAGCAAACAGAGAATTGAAAAAAATACGGAAATTAGAGAATGCAGCTAAACAAATTTCAACATCCCAAAGCGAAAGATCCATCGCAATTAATGTAGAAACTAAAGCAGCTGCAGAGAAGCCTGGTAGAAACATCCAGGCTTAAACGGGTTTCAAACCCATGCCCCTAAGATTGCGTAGCCACTGGTCTTTTGACTAAGCAACAAAGCCATCTAACAGAAAGTCAATTGAGACTTCGCGTTTTACCGTATGAAGCAACAGCTTTGTTTGCATCTATGCCCTCCTCTTTCAGGACAATTTATTGGATGCCATATATTTGGAGCCACCAACCTCGTTCCGAGGACATCTCCCTTGGCTGAGGTTCTGGGAACGAGGTTGTGGAGCCACCTGCCGCTTGAGGTTATTGGTGCCAAGGAAGATCACGACTAAGACTAGAAGATTTCCCAAAAATCATATTTGACATGAAAGCTTTTCTTCCCAGGTATTTAAAAACAAGTTGAACCTAATCTTTTATTGGACAGGCATTGTCTCTCCCTTGCAAATATGAACACTTTGAACATTACCTTCGTTAGCCGCTTGCCTTTTATTCCTTCTTTAAAACACGCATTATGTAGTTCCTCCTACAATGGAAGGTCAACTTTTTTAAAACACGCTCTGTGTAGTTCCTTCTACAAAGACAGCTGTCCTGACCTCGTAAATGTTTTCTTGCTGGATAACTCTATTCCCCCCTTTCGAAAATCTTCTGCCGTTTTCACTTCGAAATTCCAATTTTAGTGCACCGCAAAATGTAACAACACTAGCAGTCGTTTGTGCCATGACGAGCTAGGTTAAGGGGCATGGGTATATCCCTGAGATGACGTCACAAACTGCTTTGAAATGCAAAAATTCTCAAAAAACTGGAATGCAAGACAGCTTGTGACGTCACTGACGGATAGACCCATGCCTCTCAAAAACACGGCCGTGGGAAGTGCCTAAATATCAACGCAGCCTTTTAGAAGCGAAACGTGAAATACATGTTTTGTGGTGCTGAAATTTGGGGCACTTAAAGGCGCCTCAAAATTACGAATTCCTTATCCTTTTCAGCAGCTTTAGGGCCTTTCCGCACTGGCGACAAAATTGTTTATTTTTGCAAATTTGGGGTCCGAAACTGCGTTTTACAAGTGCGGATGGATTGTCCCGACTTTAGAATTTTTGGTCGTGGAGGCCAAATATCAAAGGCGCCGCGGACAAATTTTGTCCCAGGTAAAAACAGGACAAATATTGGTGAAATGAAAAAGTGGACTGATACAGTCACGCAAACATTTTTGACTTGTCACGGCCGGTCACAATACATTCAACAAGACATCAAAGGTGTGGCGATGCATTCAAAGATGTTTTCGAAAGTCGGGAATTCTTCGGTCGGCGTAGTGAATCTCAAAGGAAGACTGGTTAGATCTTGGAAGGTTGCAGGAGTATGGATTGTATCCGCGAGCCCGGTGTGTCTCCTACACTGTGGAATCCCACGCGTCATAACTTGATTTCGAAGGATTTGAGGTTTCAAAAAACAGCACAGCATCAGAAATAGTCGTGTATAAAATTTATGCGACATTTAAGAGCAACAGGCATACAAAAAGTTGAAGGATTTTGACATACTCCATTTGCCGCCAAATGAAATGTTTGGCGCGCTTCTTGCAAAGTGTTCACAGATTCGAATGACTGACAGATCTGTTGAGCATTTGCGGTTTCAGTGCTGAAACAAAGTACGCAGACGAAAATTGTCCTGACAATTTTTGTCAGTTCGTTTTGCCCAGGACAATTCAAAATTTGTCTGCTAGTGCGGAATTAGGCCCTTATACTTGAGTGAAACGAGGAAAAAACAAACAAAAATTTGAAAATACCTCTCAAATACAATAATAACCCATACAAAATCAATCATCCAAATAGACCAAAATTTAGTCAAAAACAAAAGATATCATCTAGAGACTCTGGGGAATAAATGTTAGGATTTGTATGAGTTTATTCCCCAGAGCCTCGATATGATGCCTTTTGTTTTGGATGAATTTTAATATGTCGAAATTGGTCTATTGGGGTTAGTTTCATACAAAGTAGAAACAACGGAGTAACTTACATGCAATTCAAAGCCAGCTCTCTCGCATTGAACAAGCTGAAACATTAAAAGGAGATGTTGACCAATCATTTTCGAACAAAAAGTTCAACACCATTTTTGTTCACGGAGTTTTCTTACTACTTTACCAGTCTTCTCCCGATACTGAAACTGATGGGGAATGGTTACCTGGGTGAATAAGGTTTTCGCTCAAAGAAACTAAACCTAAAATGTAATCTAAACTTTGAACTCACGGAATGAATAACGCAATAAAGGAATTGTTCCGTGAATGTTAAGTTTACTTCTAACTTCAAAATAAAACGTAGCACCATCGTAAGTATTTCGTAATTATGGAGCTTGAGCACGCGCGTTTTCTAGACGCGGACGGCAACCGGAAGTGACCTGTTTTCTCTTTTAACTTCTCTTTCTACAGCTACATTTACATTATCAAGTATCCTTGCTGCATTCGAGATGATTAGTATAAAAATCTGGGAGACAACGCTGTCCTGGCACGCGAAATGTTCTCTTCCGGTTGCCGTCCGCGTCTCAAAAACGCGCGTGCTTAAGCTCCCTAATATTATTCCACCTTGTTTACGTTGCACAATATGGATGAACTATAGACCGTATTCATAAATTGCGGTCACATTTATAATTCTTTTGTCCACGTGCAAATTAGCCTACCAAGCCTCATTTTAGAGCAAAAATTCTTTTCAATTGACTGTATGGTATCGAGGCTTGGTAGGCTAATTTGCACTTCGACAAAAGAATTATAAATTGGCCACCATTTATGAATACGGTCTATACTGTAACCAGATTGGTACCTACCATGAACTACGGTTTTGAAGAAAAGATAGTCACGGTGGTAAGCCCTTGTTGTCGTCCAAATCTTAAATTTGTAATGTCAAGTTCTGGTTTTGCAAAGCACGGACAAGAACTATACAAAAATGTGTGCCCCACGTACAGCACGATAACTTTTCCTCTTTTAACCAATAACGTAACTGTAGCCATCGTAGTTGCACAAACGCCCTAATCAAGACTTAGGCCCGTCGCGTTTTACATGAGCCGAATCTTATGCAAATGA
>NC_090869.1:135000-140000 GCF_036669935.1 Montipora foliosa | reverse complement strand
CAAAAAAATTCGGTATCCCAGATGGGATTTGAACCCACGCGCGTCGAAGATTTGTCTGAGCTACCATGGAGACAACGGAGGAAAATCGCACATTGTTGAGAATTGAGGGATGGGATTCACAAGCGACTCAAGCATAAACGCAAGCGTCTTCATCATTAATACCTTTTGTTACCAAATAAAAAGTACTTAAAAGGGGAAGTAAAGGTAAAAGTAAAGTCTCTGCATACGAGCCAGAAGGCCCATCAGTAAAGTAAAGTAAAAAAAAAAAAAGTAAAGTGGTACATTTATATAGCGCCTTTATCACAAACGTCTCAAAGGCGCTTTACAATGATCAATTAACCCCCAGCGGACTGGAAGCATATACAGGCGCAAATGGCAGCCGCTTCTAAGCAGTCCATGCATGCTGGTACTCATTTTACCGACCTCGGAAGGATGGAAAGCTGAGTGAACTTTAGCGGGAAAGAAGGTCGCCAAATATTCCACTTTTGGCAGAACCGGGAATGGAACCCGGGACCTTAGGGTTGGAAGGCAGAGATCTTACCACTGCGCCAACCCCTCCGCTCTTAATCAGTCCGAAGCTTATCCCGGTTTCCATGGCATGAAGTGACTAGGAGTATTTGTTGCGAGTGGAAGAAAGTTGTTGCGAAAAGTAGAGCGCGGGTCTACTCTGAGCAACAAATTTTGGCTTTGTTGCTCGTTTTTCATCAAGCTCACAACTTGTCGCGCAACAAATGTGCTCGTGTACTAGCAAATCAACCAATCAGCGCCCTGCATTTCTTCAACCCGCAACAAATGTTTTTGTTGGGGGTCAAGTTGATCACGCAAGGTGAAAAACGCGAAACATCGACCAAAATTTGCAACGAAACAATGTTGCGCGACAAGTTGAGGGTTTTTGTATCTCGTATTTCGCCGCCTTTACTGTTTCTCTCCTCACCTCTGATTTCGTCGCTTAAATCCATTTCAGCCGGAACTTGACTATTTCTACGTCATAGCCTTGTTTGCATACACACTAACAAAGATGGTGGTTTTCGATGTAAAAATGTCTATTTTTAAAGTGTTATTGTTGGTTGGCTATTTCAGTTCAATGGATATTAAGCCCAAAGGAGCAGTTAAGTATGAAAACAAAGGTAAAGATCTTTCATTCTATTTGCGGATGTTGCTTCTGAAAATCAGTCAGTTAACGTTTGCGAAAATATAAAATACAGAAGACCTCAAACATCGTTACCCTGAAATTCCCAAGAGATGCTTGGACGTTTTCTCTAAGATCTGTGCCGTCTCTTAGAGGTTGAATGGCCACCTAATGGAAATGGAGAACGCAGAGCTATGGGTTACAATTGCAAAACTGAAGTTTCACTTTTTTCTTTGAATTAGATCAGATTTTTTTTTATTACCTTGAAAGTATCATCCACCGCTTTGACGCCTACCGTCTTCATACTTGTGTACTGCAAAAATCATGAACCAAAGAGACATGAAATTTAATATCAATGAAGCCCTTTCAAGAAAGATGCGAGGCCGAAGCGTGTGTTTTCACCAATCACGACGCCCGCTAAAAAACGTAAATTGACAGTACAGTGAGAGGAGCGGTAACCCTTTGTTCTGCGAAGGTCAAACACTCGAAACTTCAGCGTTCTAGTCTTTCTATGGTGGTCAATTGCCTTAACCTTTCGGCTTCAGGGCCCAGTTGTTCGAAAGCCGATTACCGCTAACCGCAGATTAAAAATTTACCAAGGAGTTTATTTCTCTACTCCCAAGTGTTTTACAGCGCTGATATTTGGAAAAATGTTACATTAGAGGAAGTCAATCTTGAAAACCAAAAATAACCAAAAGAAACTTGCACCGAAAAGTTGAAAAAATTAAACCAAAGTGTATATGACAGGTTTTTCATATTTACTCAATGGAAACATCATGGTTTTCTGAGATAAAAACAACCAAAAAATTTCCATGTACCGATTTTCATTCTATGTTTTCCAGCCTATCGGAATTTTCACTTAGGGTGCATGGGGTACAAAACCGCGCTAGTAAGGAGAGTGGGAATAGAAGGCCTGTGACGTCAATTCAGGAACGTAGGGTATTCTAGGGATATAAAGTTTGTTCTTTTGTCTTTGGCATTATTGCAACCAAATACAACGCATCTCAGAAGCAGTTTCAGCATCTCTGAATCTAAGAAAAAGAGAATCATTCGGGCCCCGGAAAATGTTTGTTCTGGTCTTGAGGTCACAGTTCTGTTATCCTCAGACTCCTTACTAGCGCGGTTTTGTACCCCACGGGAAATGAAAATCCCGAAAAAAGGGACGGAATTTATCTTGGAAATCTATGTTTCGATTGAGTAAATAAAGACAACCTTGTCATTTATACTTTAAGGGGCAATGACTTAATCAACTCATTTGACACAACTTCGCTTCCGTATGAAAGGGCAAACCATCAAACCACCGATAAACGTCACTCTCAGATTGCAGGTCAGGTTACCTCTCGCGCTTTTTTCGACTTCCTCAAAGATGCCTTCCTTGGTCTTTGCTAAAATTAAAAAAAAGGAAAGCAAAACTTAGTTTCTTTAGACATACTGCGTGAAGGAAAGGGAATAAGCCCTTTGCAGGATGGTGATCACACGGTACAAAAACCGCCCTTCTAGAACTCAAAACTCACTGGGACATCTAAAACAAAGCAAGTTCATATATATGTTCTTGCTTTCAAATGTCCCAGTGGGCAATTTGCGTTCCAGTATGGCGGTTTTTTAACCTTGGGATCAGTATTCTGCAAAGGGCCCATTGAAGATTTTCGGCAAAGAAAAACTTACAGCTACAGCGTCGTTTAGATTTGTGATGATCACGTGAACAAAGAGAGTAGCAGATTCCAGGACTTCACCTCGCATCGACTGAAGTCTCACCTGGCGATATCCTGAAAACGTAAGGGCAATTAAAATGTAGAATAAAAGGGAGCTGACGACATCCATCAATGTCTTGGCCGAGAATGCCATCGTTGTGAAGAAGCCTTAAGGGCCACTCTCGCGGTTATTTTTTAGTGATCTTTAATTGAAATTGGGTTAAACACGTAAGGCTGATCTTTACGTCCCCCAATTTGGGACCTTAAGCATCTAAAAATTTGACGAGAAAGAGAAAGTCACCAGATAATATCATCGAACGTTGGAATACGTTTCTTACGTGAAATGTGAGCCAGCTGTTGGAGCAGTAAATTGGCATAAACGGTTTGGACAGTAAAAGGACTGAAAAAAGTTACCGTGCTGTGCTCACGTAATCAACAGAACATAGCAACAATACAAACGCACGTGCTGGGCGTGCAAATTCCTCGTTCTCGTCGTCCGGCGTTGCTTGAGGTCTCTTTAGGGACGAGCGGGTTAAAAATAGGGAATCAAAGCTTCGCATTTGTACGTTCATGTTGTCGTCAAAACCTCAAATTTGGTAATTTCACGTTGTTGTTACTTATGCCCCGTCCACAAGTATCCGGATATTTTTGAATCCGGAACTTTTTCTTTCCGGATAAGCCTTCCGTCCACACGTATCCGGCGAATTCGCTGGCGAACCGCAACTTTTTGAATACCCTCTCCAGAGTGCAGTCTCAGACATAAATAGTTGAGACACTTCATGCCAACATCCTCTTTTGCCTTCTCGTGCGTTCCCTTCCCTTCTTAATGTTGTTTATCGCAGTTCAGTCACTAAATCTTTCACACCAACTTTGAGAGGGAAGGAAGAGGCAGAAGTGTCCCAACAATTATGTCTGGGACTGTGGATATTTTGAATCCGCTATGAATCCGGAACGGCGCGGACGCTAAATCCGGAAATCTTTTTTATCCGGGTGACGTAACAAGATCGAGCCCAATTCCTTGAAATCAATTATTTTCAAGATGGCTGCCGAGGGCAATATTATTTCCTTATAGTGCATACTCTGTTACCTCTGTTTCCTTGAAGAGTCCTTAACACAAGAGTGATTCCGGATACGTTTCAGGTACATGTGGACGACAAAATTCGATTTGAATACGCTACGTGTGGATGGGAATATTATTTGAATCCGGAAAGAAAACGTTGCGGTTCAAAAAGAGCCAGATACGTGTGAACTGAGCCTAAGAGTACAGCAACACTGTTTGCTGAAATGCGTGCTGAACGTGCAGCACAATTATCGTATTTTTTCCCTTTTAACCTTTCATTCTCAAGACCTAAACGTTCTTTCTCTTAACTAGCCAGTACCATAACGTTGGCTCGTCTTTCATATACCGAATCCGAAATAATTAATGTCCATAAAATAAAAGAACAAAGCAAACATAACAATACCTAATTCGGACTAACAATGGTTCTTCTGTCCTCCGTCATTTTAGTCCGGTATATGAAAGTCTACCCTAGATTTCTCTGTTGTCTAGGCATGAGAATTTGGTGTTATATCAAGATCACACCTCTTAAGCTGATAATAATCAGTCGGTCTTCATTTCTCAATACGTCTTCTTTTCTCAATACCTGTCAGACTGACATTTCATTGAAATTGTGAGGAGAATATACATACTGATCACTCAGAGTCAACGGATTAACCAATGATATAATTGTTTCGTGGCGTAACCGTTGCCATTTAAGATGTACGATGGCAACAGGCGTAATCTTGAGACCAGGAGATACGATCCAAAATTTGGAGTCTCCTGGGTTATCCGGCAGAGTTGACAGGCCTATCACTGTTATATTGTTACTATTATTTGTATTATTATTTACTGAATAGAGATACTTTCTCAGGTTGCAGTTGGTCTATGTACAATGGAACCTGTCGATCAGTACATAAATATTAATGAATACAAAAGCAAGCATGTCAAAAGTTGTTACTCACAAACTGTAGAGGATGACTACTAGACAATGACTTCAATTTTCCACTTACAGCATTCAAGTCATTGTGGAAGAGCCAGTGTAACCACATCTTGCATGCATCACCTGGGGATTTGATTTGATAATTAATTGATAATTACGAGTGACAGATCAATGTGATAACGGAAGTAGACATTCGTTACA
>NC_090869.1:125000-130000 GCF_036669935.1 Montipora foliosa | reverse complement strand
TTGTTACCAAATAAAAAGTACTTAAAAGGGGAAGTAAAGGTAAAAGTAAAGTCTCTGCATACGAGCCAGAAGGCCCATCAGTAAAGTAAAGTAAAAAAAAAAAAAGTAAAGTGGTACATTTATATAGCGCCTTTATCACAAACGTCTCAAAGGCGCTTTACAATGATCAATTAACCCCCAGCGGACTGGAAGCATATACAGGCGCAAATGGCAGCCGCTTCTAAGCAGTCCATGCATGCTGGTACTCATTTTACCGACCTCGGAAGGATGGAAAGCTGAGTGAACTTTAGCGGGAAAGAAGGTCGCCAAATATTCCACTTTTGGCAGAACCGGGAATGGAACCCGGGACCTTAGGGTTGGAAGGCAGAGATCTTACCACTGCGCCAACCCCTCCGCTCTTAATCAGTCCGAAGCTTATCCCGGTTTCCATGGCATGAAGTGACTAGGAGTATTTGTTGCGAGTGGAAGAAAGTTGTTGCGAAAAGTAGAGCGCGGGTCTACTCTGAGCAACAAATTTTGGCTTTGTTGCTCGTTTTTCATCAAGCTCACAACTTGTCGCGCAACAAATGTGCTCGTGTACTAGCAAATCAACCAATCAGCGCCCTGCATTTCTTCAACCCGCAACAAATGTTTTTGTTGGGGGTCAAGTTGATCACGCAAGGTGAAAAACGCGAAACATCGACCAAAATTTGCAACGAAACAATGTTGCGCGACAAGTTGAGGGTTTTTGTATCTCGTATTTCGCCGCCTTTACTGTTTCTCTCCTCACCTCTGATTTCGTCGCTTAAATCCATTTCAGCCGGAACTTGACTATTTCTACGTCATAGCCTTGTTTGCATACACACTAACAAAGATGGTGGTTTTCGATGTAAAAATGTCTATTTTTAAAGTGTTATTGTTGGTTGGCTATTTCAGTTCAATGGATATTAAGCCCAAAGGAGCAGTTAAGTATGAAAACAAAGGTAAAGATCTTTCATTCTATTTGCGGATGTTGCTTCTGAAAATCAGTCAGTTAACGTTTGCGAAAATATAAAATACAGAAGACCTCAAACATCGTTACCCTGAAATTCCCAAGAGATGCTTGGACGTTTTCTCTAAGATCTGTGCCGTCTCTTAGAGGTTGAATGGCCACCTAATGGAAATGGAGAACGCAGAGCTATGGGTTACAATTGCAAAACTGAAGTTTCACTTTTTTCTTTGAATTAGATCAGATTTTTTTTTATTACCTTGAAAGTATCATCCACCGCTTTGACGCCTACCGTCTTCATACTTGTGTACTGCAAAAATCATGAACCAAAGAGACATGAAATTTAATATCAATGAAGCCCTTTCAAGAAAGATGCGAGGCCGAAGCGTGTGTTTTCACCAATCACGACGCCCGCTAAAAAACGTAAATTGACAGTACAGTGAGAGGAGCGGTAACCCTTTGTTCTGCGAAGGTCAAACACTCGAAACTTCAGCGTTCTAGTCTTTCTATGGTGGTCAATTGCCTTAACCTTTCGGCTTCAGGGCCCAGTTGTTCGAAAGCCGATTACCGCTAACCGCAGATTAAAAATTTACCAAGGAGTTTATTTCTCTACTCCCAAGTGTTTTACAGCGCTGATATTTGGAAAAATGTTACATTAGAGGAAGTCAATCTTGAAAACCAAAAATAACCAAAAGAAACTTGCACCGAAAAGTTGAAAAAATTAAACCAAAGTGTATATGACAGGTTTTTCATATTTACTCAATGGAAACATCATGGTTTTCTGAGATAAAAACAACCAAAAAATTTCCATGTACCGATTTTCATTCTATGTTTTCCAGCCTATCGGAATTTTCACTTAGGGTGCATGGGGTACAAAACCGCGCTAGTAAGGAGAGTGGGAATAGAAGGCCTGTGACGTCAATTCAGGAACGTAGGGTATTCTAGGGATATAAAGTTTGTTCTTTTGTCTTTGGCATTATTGCAACCAAATACAACGCATCTCAGAAGCAGTTTCAGCATCTCTGAATCTAAGAAAAAGAGAATCATTCGGGCCCCGGAAAATGTTTGTTCTGGTCTTGAGGTCACAGTTCTGTTATCCTCAGACTCCTTACTAGCGCGGTTTTGTACCCCACGGGAAATGAAAATCCCGAAAAAAGGGACGGAATTTATCTTGGAAATCTATGTTTCGATTGAGTAAATAAAGACAACCTTGTCATTTATACTTTAAGGGGCAATGACTTAATCAACTCATTTGACACAACTTCGCTTCCGTATGAAAGGGCAAACCATCAAACCACCGATAAACGTCACTCTCAGATTGCAGGTCAGGTTACCTCTCGCGCTTTTTTCGACTTCCTCAAAGATGCCTTCCTTGGTCTTTGCTAAAATTAAAAAAAAAGGAAAGCAAAACTTAGTTTCTTTAGACATACTGCGTGAAGGAAAGGGAATAAGCCCTTTGCAGGATGGTGATCACACGGTACAAAAACCGCCCTTCTAGAACTCAAAACTCACTGGGACATCTAAAACAAAGCAAGTTCATATATATGTTCTTGCTTTCAAATGTCCCAGTGGGCAATTTGCGTTCCAGTATGGCGGTTTTTTAACCTTGGGATCAGTATTCTGCAAAGGGCCCATTGAAGATTTTCGGCAAAGAAAAACTTACAGCTACAGCGTCGTTTAGATTTGTGATGATCACGTGAACAAAGAGAGTAGCAGATTCCAGGACTTCACCTCGCATCGACTGAAGTCTCACCTGGCGATATCCTGAAAACGTAAGGGCAATTAAAATGTAGAATAAAAGGGAGCTGACGACATCCATCAATGTCTTGGCCGAGAATGCCATCGTTGTGAAGAAGCCTTAAGGGCCACTCTCGCGGTTATTTTTTAGTGATCTTTAATTGAAATTGGGTTAAACACGTAAGGCTGATCTTTACGTCCCCCAATTTGGGACCTTAAGCATCTAAAAATTTGACGAGAAAGAGAAAGTCACCAGATAATATCATCGAACGTTGGAATACGTTTCTTACGTGAAATGTGAGCCAGCTGTTGGAGCAGTAAATTGGCATAAACGGTTTGGACAGTAAAAGGACTGAAAAAAGTTACCGTGCTGTGCTCACGTAATCAACAGAACATAGCAACAATACAAACGCACGTGCTGGGCGTGCAAATTCCTCGTTCTCGTCGTCCGGCGTTGCTTGAGGTCTCTTTAGGGACGAGCGGGTTAAAAATAGGGAATCAAAGCTTCGCATTTGTACGTTCATGTTGTCGTCAAAACCTCAAATTTGGTAATTTCACGTTGTTGTTACTTATGCCCCGTCCACAAGTATCCGGATATTTTTGAATCCGGAACTTTTTCTTTCCGGATAAGCCTTCCGTCCACACGTATCCGGCGAATTCGCTGGCGAACCGCAACTTTTTGAATACCCTCTCCAGAGTGCAGTCTCAGACATAAATAGTTGAGACACTTCATGCCAACATCCTCTTTTGCCTTCTCGTGCGTTCCCTTCCCTTCTTAATGTTGTTTATCGCAGTTCAGTCACTAAATCTTTCACACCAACTTTGAGAGGGAAGGAAGAGGCAGAAGTGTCCCAACAATTATGTCTGGGACTGTGGATATTTTGAATCCGCTATGAATCCGGAACGGCGCGGACGCTAAATCCGGAAATCTTTTTTATCCGGGTGACGTAACAAGATCGAGCCCAATTCCTTGAAATCAATTATTTTCAAGATGGCTGCCGAGGGCAATATTATTTCCTTATAGTGCATACTCTGTTACCTCTGTTTCCTTGAAGAGTCCTTAACACAAGAGTGATTCCGGATACGTTTCAGGTACATGTGGACGACAAAATTCGATTTGAATACGCTACGTGTGGATGGGAATATTATTTGAATCCGGAAAGAAAACGTTGCGGTTCAAAAAGAGCCAGATACGTGTGAACTGAGCCTAAGAGTACAGCAACACTGTTTGCTGAAATGCGTGCTGAACGTGCAGCACAATTATCGTATTTTTTCCCTTTTAACCTTTCATTCTCAAGACCTAAACGTTCTTTCTCTTAACTAGCCAGTACCATAACGTTGGCTCGTCTTTCATATACCGAATCCGAAATAATTAATGTCCATAAAATAAAAGAACAAAGCAAACATAACAATACCTAATTCGGACTAACAATGGTTCTTCTGTCCTCCGTCATTTTAGTCCGGTATATGAAAGTCTACCCTAGATTTCTCTGTTGTCTAGGCATGAGAATTTGGTGTTATATCAAGATCACACCTCTTAAGCTGATAATAATCAGTCGGTCTTCATTTCTCAATACGTCTTCTTTTCTCAATACCTGTCAGACTGACATTTCATTGAAATTGTGAGGAGAATATACATACTGATCACTCAGAGTCAACGGATTAACCAATGATATAATTGTTTCGTGGCGTAACCGTTGCCATTTAAGATGTACGATGGCAACAGGCGTAATCTTGAGACCAGGAGATACGATCCAAAATTTGGAGTCTCCTGGGTTATCCGGCAGAGTTGACAGGCCTATCACTGTTATATTGTTACTATTATTTGTATTATTATTTACTGAATAGAGATACTTTCTCAGGTTGCAGTTGGTCTATGTACAATGGAACCTGTCGATCAGTACATAAATATTAATGAATACAAAAGCAAGCATGTCAAAAGTTGTTACTCACAAACTGTAGAGGATGACTACTAGACAATGACTTCAATTTTCCACTTACAGCATTCAAGTCATTGTGGAAGAGCCAGTGTAACCACATCTTGCATGCATCACCTGGGGATTTGATTTGATAATTAATTGATAATTACGAGTGACAGATCAATGTGATAACGGAAGTAGACATTCGTTACAAGATTAGCGTGAAAGGCTCATGAAAAGAGAGCAGGTCTATTTGTTGGGCTCATGTGTTAATTCTCATGAAAGGACTCAATGATTAGAAATAAATAAATATTTGAAGTGCGGGTTATGGATGAACGAGAGAGGTGATGTTTGCACTTTTGAGTCCTTTCACAGGA
>NC_090869.1:112500-120000 GCF_036669935.1 Montipora foliosa | reverse complement strand
CCTTACCTTACAACCTACTAACTATGATCATAGAAAGAGTGCATGTACAGCCTAATAAATAAGATCATTGAAAGAGTGTAAAGATACAAAAAGGCTGGGTTATACTGCACTTTTGGGTGTGCCACCTTAAAGTACAGCCTAATAATATAAGATCATTGAAAGAACTTTCACAAGAAAGAAACTCTTAGTTCATGGATCTCCTAGGAAAGGTGTTAAAGGTTAAATTCCATTTCAGGTTATTTTTTATTTAACCTACAGCCTCGGACAAAATTGTTGAAAAACTTTACAATATCTTGCCCTCCCACAATGTTGTTTTGGCAATTGGGCGCAGAAACTCCCATTAAAACAGCATTGTGAGGGGAGAGTGAGCTGCGAAAGCTTCAGATCTGTATAGTCGTGTACTGCTCCAACGAATTTTGTCACAGACTGTAGGTTGTAACTTTTTCAACCTAGGTAAATTTAAATTAACCTGAAATTCAGGTTACAATGAATTCAACCTAGGTCAATTTGACTTAAGCTAGGCTTTTTTTTCAATTGGTGTATTTGAATCAGATGAAGTTAAATTGTTATTGTTAACTAGGTATAAGAGGGTAATTTTTTCCACGAAAATTCTGTAGCCACAGTTACAGATTAGGCCTAAGCACTGATTTATTATTTTTAGCTTTGTTGTCAAGGTTAGGATTAACTGTTTGTTTTGGCAAGGGTTATTTAAAGTATTCGTTTTGTTGGCAGCTATTTCAATAATGGTCTTATAGGGGTACCAACAGAACCTTCGTGCAATTTTTTTTTGGTTGGTGTTGCTTGGAATATATCCTAGTGAAAATTCATTTGTTGGTCCTTATCACTAGAGAGGGAAGTGAATAGATTATTAATAATAACATACCATTGAATGCACAGTTTTTACTAAGATTTATTACAAATACTGTACTATATGAAATAAAATTCAAATATTTGCACAACCAGTTTCAGTTGTTATTGTTTCCCCTCTTTATTGCTGTTCGGCCATTCTGCAGCCAGCTGTGAGAGTTGGTTCCTTTTTAGTATAAAATTCAGTAAAATGAGAGTGCTCATAAATCAAAATCTCCATTATCATTTCCCTCCCTCCCTCTCCCCCTCCCTTTCTTTTATAAAAAAACCATTTGGAAGCCAAAGAGACGTCTGAAGCTTTACAGAAACATACTCCAGACCCTCCAACACTTCTGGTCTTGCAACTTGGTAAATCCAAATTCCCATTGACTTGTGCTTTGCTCTTAAACCAGTTTTTAACATTCTGGTTTAATTAATCCCCAGCAAAATGCCAGAACAATGGTGTTAACTAGGAATGTATTTTTGTAAAACAATGTAAATCATCAAAGAAATATACTTAGCTAATAAAAAAGTGGGAATCGGTCATAGAACACTCACAGGCAGAATGTGTCAAAACCTGCTAACTGCAATGTTTAGATATTCCATTGACACTCCTTACAATACAGAATAAAATTATGAAAAGAAGATTAAAATAATAGTGTACAGCAAAGACAGGAGTGAAATTGAGAAGAGAAGATTAGAAAAAGAAAGTCTGAAACAACCAAAAAAAAAAAGAGATGAAGGGTGAAAGGTGGTCACCCATCTAATAAGTAGCCATTTGCCACAGGGCTTAACCTCAATGCTAAACTTGCTTTTCAATGTAAAGCACTGCAACCATTTCAATAACAATTTGATCTATAAAATTCAAACATGTGCCAAATTGCATCAAGTTGAAGCCAAAAGAAAAGAGCCCTGGTAGATTGGTCTCTGTGGTCTAGTGGTCTAGTGGAGAGGAAGAAGATCATGTAATCCAAGAGATGCTGGTTCAAACCCCAGAAAAGAACAGGTATCATAATTCTTTTTACTGCATAATTCCATTGAATTAGCTACAACAAGTTGCAAAAATAGTGGAGACACTTCACCTTCTTGGGGCGTTATCAATGTACCTATTATCTCTCACACTGCAGCCCCCCTCCCCCCTTATCAGTGTTGCTAGCAAGACAAAAAAATGTTGAAAACTTAAACAGTCAACATTGAAAGGGGGAGAGGGGAGGGGGAGAGGGGAGGGGGAGTGGGAAAGGTTTAAATTTTAGATACGGTGAGTATTGGAAGCTAGAAAAGGTGTTTTTTAATGAAAGTGTCTCAACAATTTTGCAACTTGTTGTAGCAAATAACAAGAAATTAATACAAAAACAAGTGAATGCAGTTCTAATTCTTGATTTCCATACAGGGTATAAAGACAAGTGTCAATGAGGAAAGAAAAAGGGAGGTGAAGGAAGAGAAGACCAAGAAGAGAGGAAGGCACAGGGAGAAGTAGATGGAAGAAATGTTTGATCAACACAATTAATTCTTTTTTGTACCCCCTAAAAAAAACCATGCCCCATATTTTTAACCACACCCCAAAAAAGCAAAATCCCTTTTCAGACAGTTAGAAAAAAAACTAGGTCAGTTTAAATAAAACTAGGTTAAATTAAAACAACCTAGACCTGTTTCATAAAAAATAACAAAGCGAATCAATTTTAAAATACACATAAAGCCAATAATTTGATCACTCACTCACCCGACAGGGAGCTCACATGAATATTCTGCTTTGAAATGGTAGACTCCTGACCGCTCTTCTTCTTAACAGAAATTCCATGAAATTCCATGAAAACACTCTGGGCCAAAGCACTTCAGGGCTTGATTGCCTTCTGGAAGTGAACCAATCTTGTAGGCAATCAGACCAATGGATGCAAGCAATTGCTCTGTATTGTGCATCTCCATATGTAGAGCACACAACTGAATGCTGGTAAGCTCTTCATCAAGGAGAAAAAGGAGATCATCCCGGATTCCAGTTGATCTACAAATATATGAATAACAATGCTGCATTTACAATGTATTTATAAATAAAAAATTGAAATTAATAGTCTCATGAAGACCATGGTGCTGCCCAATAAATAAATGGCAATAAATCAATTAATCTTACAACTCAAGGAACAATGTTAAATAAAAATGATAATGATGACTTTATTTAAGTTTCAAGGGCATTTAGCCAAGGACAAGTGCTCTTGACTAATAATTATTGTGGAAACAAAAAGAGACAACCCAAAATCAATGAAGTCAAATGTTAGTTTTTCATTAGAGGGGAAAACTAGAGTGCCTGGAAAAACCGATCAGAGGAGATTAGAGAGCCAACAATATCATACTGTGCTTTGTCCGGGAACAGATACATACTGGTGGAAGGTGGCTGCTCTCACCAATGCATCAACTGTGATATCCAAAAGGCCACAAGCACTTCCGAGGTAAACCTGTGCATTAAGTAATGAAAGGCTAAACTAAAAATATACCTGCCTATGTTACACTTGCTTCGTAGGCATTCTAGGCAGGTTTCATCTGGGGCCACATCATGACATTTGCAACCCTAATGGGGAATGGAATTACATCAAATTAAATTATTATCTTACAAAATTTTGTGGTTGCATTGTTAGAGAAGACTGCAGCTTGTGTATTGCCACTGAAGAACTTCAACAACTAAAGAAATGCTTATACATCCATACGTCACCAACAAAAACACTAACCCTGATTGCAATGCATATAAAGCAAAATTCAACATCTACCCCTCGACCGCCAAGTTGAAAATCAAGATCCCCTTTCTTTACCAAAAGAAAAATCAGTGTTTTGTAATCCAATGAAACTAAGATATAAAAAAACAGCGGGAATAAAGAATTACAATGATATACATGTACATGTAGAAAAATAACTTATAATTTTGTTTAAAATATTGGTCAGCTGCACTGATAATGAAAAAAAATAGTTCCAAAAAAGAAAGTCCTCATCCCCCTTCCTTAAAACAGATCAGGGTTGTTCTTGAGAGCAACCTTAGTGCAATAAACTGACAGAAACGTCTTACCATCAAATTCTACATTGAACTTCACGCCAACAACAAAAATCCCTTGGTTCTTGATGATTCTCTTTTGTTCATTTACACCCTTCAAAAGTGCTTTCAGGCTTTCCCTATCAAAATAACATTATGCATGAAGACAACCAATGAAACTTGTTGTTTATTGAGCTTGTGTTGGGGTAAGGTTGTTATTATTGCAAAAGGGTTTGTACTTTTTTTTCTTGTGTGGGTATTTTTTTGTGGTGTGTGTGTGTGTGTAACATTTGTCAGATCTTGGAGCCACTGGAAAGTCAACATTACAACAATGAAAACTGTCACACATAGTCTACAAAAATACAGGCTTTCAGTAAGGAAAGCTTAAATGGGTAAGCGTCTATACTGTGGGTAGTAAACAGTGCGTAGATCATGCTAAGCAATGGAGAAAAAGTGTTTTGTTAACAGAATAATACAAATTAATGATGAACAACCTGTTTTCTTTACAATTGGCAATGGCCAATGGGTAAACAGACTTTGCACTCTGTATGCTGTACACAGGGTTAAGACAGGCAACCAGACCTACCAACACCTGATTTCTACCTGATCATAAAAAAAATAATAACAGAAATAGTTATTATTTCATTCACATTCATAGGACCAAAAATTATGCACAGCTACTCATTTAATCTGAGATAAGGTCTTGTATTATAATTTGTAACAGCACACTTAAACCTGACAGTCTGTATTACCACAAAAGGGTCTTCCATCTATCTTGATCAGAAGTTTGAGAGTTGGTGAGCACACCTTGTGCAGCCTTTGCTCATGAACAATCAGCTCTAAAGCAGGATACAAATCCACCTGATAACCTTGTAAAGGAGTTGGCACCTTTTTCACATCCATGTATTCTTTACAAACTCCAAAGATCACTTTTTTGGCTGCTTTCATTTGATTGAGATTTAACAGTATTGGTGTGTCAGAGGATTTCTAAAATGGAAACCAAAGAAATACAGCAAAACAAAAATTTAAAACTACAACAAAATTAACATGGAAAACACATTGATAACTGACGTTAAAAAATTAGCCATTATCGTAGTAATACTGCTAATAAATAACAAGACTTTCACATCTTGAATCAGTTTCAAGCATGCTTCCAAGTTGGGGTAAATCTGGGTGGAGACATGTCTTTTCCAAAAGAATTAAGGAGCCCTTCTAAGAGATCAACACTATGCAATGCGGCCTGCCACCCTAATGAAATTAATGATATATGTGCATCATCCTAAAGTTGTGTTAAGCTGGCAACAATTTCTCAGTCTCGAAAACTCTTCTGGGCAGTTTTCGGTGTCAATGGTCTTTCTACTGACATCTTAGAAGCAGAGAAGCCAAAATTCTGAAACTTTTAAAGCCTTGTTACCACCGATCCTACTGTATCTGAATTTTTATGAGCAACTAAACTTCAAGCAAATATTGACAATTTGTCAAAAGACAGACCTTTTGAAAAGAGCGAATATGACTGTTAGGAACCTCCCTTGCTTGAGGCTGGTTATTGATTTGCGAGATATCGGTCGCCATAAAGTAGGCAAAACATTTAGCCTTGAAACATTGATTACTAAGGCCTTAAGTTTGTACCTCGCCCTATCGTAGAATTTAATTCAGACGAATTTAATTCTTTGAAACAAATTCGACGATAGAGCGACGCCTAAAACGAGTTCAATTCGTCTGTTTTAAAATTAAATTCGTTCTAGACGCTTTATCTGTCTTGAAAAGACGAATAAAATGTCTTCAAAGCGTCTTCAGTTTATTAGTTGCACCAAGCGTCGCGTCGAATGAAATGCATACATATTTTCATACATTATTAATTATACCTATGACCAGGTATATTTCATTCTGGCTGAGACATAAATTCGACCATACTTCAACCATTAATTTCGACGCGTAAAACCACGGTTCAATGAATGTCGACAGAAGGCCGAATTAAATTCGTCTGAATTAAATTCGATGATGGCACAATTTATGTCGACAGATGGACGAATTTAATCGGAATTAAATACTTAAATTCGACAATGGCGCGACGTATAAACTAGGCCTCAAAATAAACCTTACCCCTGTCCTTCCAAGTTTGCTGATATTGATTATGGCTTGTCAAGTATTACCAGATATCCTTGCCTTGGTCTTGAAATATAGTAACACATAATCTGGAACTCGGAAGCTTTCCACGTATAAAGAAAATGTTTGATCACCAACAAGCTCTTCCACTGTCCTTTTAAGCTTTCGCCTCAGGATCACCAAAAGCACACATGCTGGACAGCCGCGTTGACAAATTTTCTCGACTCCTTTCACAAATGCCTTGTACATCTTGGCGGCTCCCCCTTTTTTTAATAAGGAAAGTCTTTTCTGGGGTCTCCAAATCATTCCTTTCAGAAATCTCCTTTAGATTAGGGGAACTAAGATTGCCACTGCTTGGAGGAGTCAAATGAACCCAGACAGGTGTTTCTTTTGTGTTGGAGTGTTGAATTGAGGGGGCATTGTAAGGTGCCGAGCTGCACGTGGTCGCTCACAATTCATGTCGTCGCTGTCTCCTTTAACTCAAATCCAAGCCATTCAAAAATTCTTTAACTTTAATAACAGCAGCAGATCCTCGTTCTTCACAACATGTCTTTTTCCTCAGAATAGCCAATACAAGCCCAAAAGACGAGCAAACAACTTCAAATGCACTGTAATTTTTCTTGTTGACAAAGGGGCGCCCATCAAGAAGTCGAAGTTTGCTGCTTTTAATTCTGCAGAAATCTTCTGGAAAGCTTGTCACGATCGGCGATCGCTTGAAATATTGCAAAGGAGTAATTCCACAAATTTAATTTCCGTTGTGAGCACATACCAGTAACTGTGATCGCTTAATCCCTCACCGATGAAACGAGAGAAGGTCTAAAACCTTTCCTCGGTGCCATCTTGAGGGGAATATGCAGGAAGACCTTCATGCACATAGGAAACTGCATGCAATGAACAGCAATCTGGGAAAAAAAACAAACATTGTCCAGATCTATGGGGTGCCGTTTGTAAAAAAAATTATTTAGAACAAATTTGTGACATTTCTTCTTATTTAGAAATAATTAAAACTGCCAGAAGATTTATTTATAAATAAGATGCAAAACTTGTCGCATGATATGTAAATAATTGTTTTAGGCACATCCTGATTTATAAATAATTTTAATCGCAAAATGAATTATATATAAATAATGAATTACCCAACTTCAATAATTATTATTTATAAATCAGTCTGTCTCTAAAATATTTATTTACATATCATAAAGTTAGACAAACCAGTTGTAAATTTATTTTTTATAAACAATAAACTCCACCTCGCGTGTAAATCCATTATTTATAAATAATGACTTTCGCGTCTGGGAACAAAGTCATTATTTATAAATAATGACTTTCGTGTCTGGGAACAAAGTCATTATTTATAAATAATGACTTTCAACCCTGGGAGCAAAGTCATTATTCATAAATAATGAATTTCAACCATTATTTGTAAATGATAAAATTGGCTCTTGCCGCATGTAAAATCATTGTTTATAATAATGCGCTCCACCTCGCGGAAACCATGTAACGTTGTTTCAAGAAGATTGACATTATGGCGGACC
>NC_090869.1:102500-107500 GCF_036669935.1 Montipora foliosa | reverse complement strand
CTGCAAGAAATCAAGATGGGTCGTATTATAACAAAGCAATGCTCACCTCTTAGAGCCGCTGTTGACAGTGAAAATGTTTTAACAAGCTGACTTAAGATTACAAAATAATGATCATTTTGCTAGTTTGTGACGAGGATTTTAACGAAGGGGCTATTTAGATCTGCCATGTCTGAAGCTTCCGTAAACACTCTTGTGCACGCTTTGCACTGCAAGTTTTCCACATGTGAATTACGATGTCAATTAAATCAACTTTCAAAGGTTTACTTCTGCAAATGTTGAGATCACTTTGTGTGTGTATAATATTAATAATATTATACTAAAAACAATATTATTCTTTTCAATCTTGGTGAATAGCAGCAGAATATTTACCTCCCTGTTTCGCGGCTCCGTAAATTTTCGGCCACTACGTGTATTCACCTCAATTTCATAGAATAATATTATTATTTATCTCAGAACTGGCACTATGATTGCTAATTTCTTAATGAACTTCATATTTTCATCATGTGTGTGAGGGTACAAGCCACTCAACATCATTGAATGTAAGACCTTTTAGTGCTTGCAATCATCACTCAGGTTAAGCAGGATTTTTCAAACTATAATGTAGTTAGCAAGGTCAAAATACCACCGGATTATGACATTGTCTGTGGGCAATGGCACCCCCAGCACCCCATTAATTTTATTTGGGTTAGGTTTTAGGTTCAGCAGGGTAAAAAAGGATAACATTCAAATTTAAAAGTTTACCTGAAGATGGCATGTTTCCTGGTTCTGCTGGAGACCCTTTGCTCTGCTCTGAGAGGTTTTTGCAAGGGTAATACACTTTTTCTTTCTCCTCAAAAACCAACATTTGATTTATTTCAGTTACACGTACATTGATTTTTATGTACAGCGTATGTTGTGGTTCAACTTATTTCTTGGTTCAAACTTTTTTAAACCAGTTCAATTTTCATTTTCCTTTGTTTCAGATTACATTTATGATAATGACTCAAAAATAGACAAAGAAAAATCAAAGTTGAACTGGTTTGAAAAATTTTAAATCAAGGAAAAATTTGAACAACATGCACAATAAAATTAATAATGTCCCACGGCTAAAGAACTTGACACTTAAATAAAAGTTCATTTTTATCATAAAAGCCCTGTCTACAAGAGAAATTTTCATGTGACAACTTTTGTGCAACAATTTTTGTTTGGTCGAGCAACCTTTTTAACCACAATTTTTACTTGGTTGTGTAGATGAGGAAATTTTGCCAATTTTTGTGTGACAAATGTAGTTGCTGAAAAGCTGGCGAGTTAGCTTTTGTGCGACATATAAAAGTTGTCATATACAAAAAATTGCTTGTGTAGATGACTCGTCACATAAAACATGGTGAATATCTGCCTCTTAGAAAGTGCCATTGGAGAGCAACCAGGCAACCTTGCCTTGTTTCTACTTTATCTCTGCCCTCCAAAGGCATTGGTGACCCACTTATCTGCAAATATTATTATTTGTTCTGCTACATGTATCTACATGATCAATAATTGATCAAATAAATGTATATGTAAATGTACAGATAAAATTGTCACATAAAAACTGCTCGTGTAGATTGGGTTTAAATTTGACATAAAAAACCATACATGTACACGTAACTCACATAATTTTATACAGTTGGTTATTGAAGCCATTTCTTGAAGAGCATAGCTGGTGCTATGGCTCAATGTGTCCTGGCCTAAATTCCCAGAATTTGAGTAACACCTGGGCAACTTGTGTTTGTTGCTTGTCTTCTCTGCTCCTAAATTTTTCTCCAGGTATTTTGGTTTTCCCTCTGTTATCAAATCCTGAGTGAATTTCATTAAAATCGTAGTCTCCTCCAAAAGGAAAGACATTTATTAAACAATATCTCAGAATAAACGGCCATCTGTCTTCTATTTTTAGGGTATCGTTTTAAGAGCACAACCTACACTACCATGAATGGCCCGATATTCAAGATCAACCACATCCGGAAATTTATTTGCTACACTAATATGATATTTGATGTTTACAAAGCATCAAGTACAAATGGCTCCTAAAAGGCTATAAGGAGGGATTGTTAATTCTTCAACGGATCTCCTTGGTTTCGCCAGATATTTCATAATTTTAGTTAGCGCTGTGAGGAAAATTTCGATCGCACATCAATAAAGCGATAAAGGAGATAATGAATACAAATACAAAAGCCACAATACCTCGTTTGCTTCCCGACTGTCCTCCATTTTGGACAAGAGTTCCCTCCTGATCGACACTGCTGAAGGTCGATTCCTCGCAAAATACAACATAATCGCCACACAAAACCGACAGAAAACAGTCCAGAGAAATGTTGGAAAAGTAGAGAGGTCGAGTCTAGAGAATTTAAAGCATATTTATGAGAAACACAGCAAGAAGACCAATCACCCGGGGTGGCGAAGGAAAACGATAGCTTCCACCCCTTCCCATATTGCTCAGTGACCCCTTTTCACCAAGGCCAGGATGCTAAGTGATGCATGCAGGAATTGAAATTTACCGCGGGAAGTTCGCATATTTGGTCTTTATTATTCTATTGAAAGTGAGTTATACTGCTCGTTTCGCATTGTTCATTGGCTAAAAAGTGAGTCTTTTGGAACGTGTAAGCTTTGATTGCACCCCTTTAGTCATCATTTTACTGATAAATTGTTTCCGTAATATTTCAATTATCATAACTTCGCCTTAATTTTTGACACCATTTTCTGGCCAGTAGAGGGCAAGTTCGAAACATACCGTTTTTCCCTAATTAGCGTTTTATTACTATTATTATTATTCTTATTATTATTAACCCAATTTGCACCCATTCTTGTTGGACTTGGAGCTTTAATACTACTCGCAAATCTCTTGAGGTATTGGTAGATCATCTATATTTTGAAAAGTTTCTCTTCCAAGTAATATGAACTTAGCCAATTAATGTGCATTATCTCTGATTTGTCACAGATGCATAAGTTAACTTTTAAAATTTACATGGGAATAGCAACTTTTAGTATGTACCAAAACAGTGGATAGCATTGAAGGCACTCTCTGATTGGCTACTCAAACTGTGAATTGCTGCTATTCACCTCCAAGCAACTTGCATAGGATTTGCACCTGAAATGATGTAGTCGCTGCAGGAATAAATGAGTTAAAATCATCTTTTTGGGCAATATTATCTCATTGTTTTAGTATTACAAACACCTGGGGGGTATATGGGTTTAAAAGGTATGTATGTTTGGCCTCAAAGGGTATGGTTTTTTTAGCTGTTTTGGTCTGAAATAGGCTATTGATTTTGACCCTTTTGGTCAGAAATAGGGTATGGTTTGTGCACTGAAGTCTCGAATTGGGTATGTTTTTTAGAAGAAGCTAATAATATTGTAGTTCTTCATTATTAGGCAAGAAAACCATCAACAAAAGCCCTTCTCAAATTGTTATGCCAACCATGTAACAGCTAAAATAGGTCTGAAATAGGGTAGGGAAAATCATAGATTTTGGTCTGAAATAGTGTAATGGTTTCAAGAAGCGGGGTGCACACCCCCACTCATTTTTTTTTCCCCTTCCCCCCAAACACAACTATTCAAGTCAGTGTCAGTGGCTAGTTTAGCTCACCACTTTGCTCAGTAAATATCCACCACTAGCCACCTCCACTTCCATGAACAGCTGTTAAATATCGAAAGGAGAGGTGACTGATCTTCACACTGAACTAGACAATAATTGTTATTGTCTAGTTCAGTGTGCTTAAATTTTTAAGCAATTGTCTCTCATAGACCCCTGAAAAATTCAGGTGGTTTCAACAGGATTCGAACCCATGACCTCTGCGACGCCGGTGCAATGCTCTACCAACTGACCTATGAAGCCACTCAGTTGGCAGCAGGTCAATTTGTTGGCTTCATGTGTTACGGTAAAAGGTCTCAATGAAATAAATGTATATGTCTGTTATAGACAAAAGGAGAAGTAATCCTCGCACAGTTTGAGAGAGAGTGATCACTTAAAAGTAGCTTGTTTCATGTCATGGACTCCTGCTTAACATTCATGATCTCTGTTAGTTGTTTATCGTCACAGTGGTTCCTTGTGATTTACGTTCAACTTTTCCTATGAAGATCCTCTTTTTCCTTGTCTTTCTTAAGGATAAGGGACAATTTAAGCAAAGATGACAAAGAAAAATTAAAAAAATAGCTTTAAAAGAGAAAAACATTATTGGGTGACACATGGGGCTTGCACTTTAGCACATTTCTTTACCATCTTTTGGAAAAGGTTAAATTTGATGGAGAGTCTGAGAACACATATCAGTTAATGATTCTCTGTCTTTTCTCTAAAGCCAAGCCATATCTTGGATAAGTGAGCTTCACAGGACACAAAGTTATGTTTTTTAAGGAGTTTTCCCATGCCATCTACAAGTACTTGTGACTGTATTATTGCAGGAAACAGCAATGCTAAATTATTTGTATAAACAAGGGTGAGGGACTGGCAAGGCTATATGCATTACTGGGGAGAGGTAGAGGGGAAACAAACTGGCAAAAAAAAACTGAGAGATCACAGGAAAAATATTTTGAAATTTCATATCAATAAATTATTGATTTTTTTGCAATTTCATATTGTTTGTTACTCCCCAAAGGCTAAAAAACCTTTATTGGATTGTAGCACACACCTTTCACATGTTTATGCTGTGCTAAATTACATAGGAAAGGGGCTATGCCTTTCACTGAAGTTAGTTTATTGCTAGGAGGAAATGTCATCAAAGAAGAAGCCCTTGGATGATGCAAGAAAGCAACTACAGGAAAAACTAAATAATGTTGAGGAACAATCTGAATATATGTGCCAGTTTATTAAAGACATGGTCAATGAGGTACATGTGTAAAACTTATGTACATTGTGTGTACAATACTGTCACTCTCTGGTGATAAGAAACTGAAAGCTGTGAAGCATGTGCAGGGTACAGCACTGGTTGCTGAAATGCCTGGGGGAAGTGAGGGGATGAAACATTGGGTTTGACTAAACTGGTTACAAAGACATG
>NC_090869.1:95000-97500 GCF_036669935.1 Montipora foliosa | reverse complement strand
ACCACAAAAAACACCAGGTACAAATTGTAAATCAGTACTACAGTGCACATGCTGTTTTAATGTGTATATTTTATGTTAAGTTAATTAGCTTGAGACAGAAGAACATGACCTTAAAGCGTGTAACTTGCAACTCTTTTCCTTGTAACAAAGCTGGGGATTTTAGGACACCAATTTTATACTAGTCTGAAATTTTATCTGTCTCCCGCGCCCACTAGGGTTAGGGAGGAGACGGCTGAAATTTCAGACTAATTTTATGCCTAAAAGTGGACAAAAATAAAATTGAAGCTGCACGCGCGGGAAAATGTACGAGCTATGGTACATCCAAATAGAACGAGTTTCAATCTGGTGTCGTAAAACCAAAACCAAAGTAATTACTTTGGCCAATCAAAAAGGACGAAGACAATCCAGTAAACCAATCAAAACACAAATTGCGGGAAAATATGCACGCGCGAGCCACGATTGGTTTTGGTTTCACTTCTGATTGGTTGAAAAAGTGGCACGAGAACTTTGAACCAATCAATGAGTAAAGCCCTTGTGGGCTACGGGTCCCGGGACCCGTGGCCCTTGAGGGCGAAGGGTCTTTTAGTATCACCCAACCAGTCGGACGGAAAAGGCAATAACAAAGCTAGGAAATGCAAGTTGAAGAAATATCTATTTGGCAATAAAACGAAAGAAAGCGTCACGATTTTCACTACTCGAGGACTATTACTAATAGTCGTCTAGTAGT
Organism: Montipora foliosa; assembly: GCF_036669935.1. Classification (NCBI taxonomy): domain Eukaryota; kingdom Metazoa; phylum Cnidaria; class Anthozoa; order Scleractinia; family Acroporidae; genus Montipora; species Montipora foliosa. Next base: position 96,773 of record NC_090869.1, on the reverse strand, counting down.
GTAGCCAATCAAAATGCAGGATTTGCTTTAGTCCACTAGTTGGGTGATACTAATATATGTGATTGGCTAAATTAATGGCGATTGGCTAAATCTACAGTACGGCCGCTGTACGGCCAGCTAAATTTGGAATTTTGATAAAAGATTATCTAGCAAGTTTTTTCTGTTGTTTATGTTACATTATAAACTTACAAAACCTTTTGAATCTTGCAAGCAACTGTTTCAAAGAGCCAAGAAGATTTATTGGTTTTTCGGATTTTGACGCGGCATTCCTTGTATCAGTTAGCCTTCCGCTTGACTTCATCTACAGTAGTTACCTTTCCCGCGCTCCTGATTATTTCAGAGAAATAACAAATAGTGATTCACTTGATACCAAGGTGGTGGAAAGTGAAGACTGAAACTCAATAACAATGTCGCATTTTTCTGTTATGACCGGGCATAGTTGGAAAACTTCTAATTACTGATTTGGATGTTGTACGACGGAAAATACACATGATACTAAAAATCCACTCAATTCACTACTTACACAATCCTATAATACACCCCCCCCCCCCAAAAAAAAAAAAAAAAATTTGCATAATCATTGTTTTCAATTTCTCCTGGGACAGGAAGATGTCCCAAGAGAAATCGAAAACAATGTTTATGCAATTTTTTGTGGGGTAAAAGAGGTGAATTATGGGATTTGTGCAAGTATTGAATACTCGCATCACAGCCTCGTTCCCACGGTCTCTACAATGGATACCCTGGGAACGAGGTTGACTCGCATCATTACACGTATGCGTCTTGCGTTCGTTTCCTGGACTTTGGCCAAGTTTCTTATTGTTTTTTTTCTACAGGGGTTACATCTTCACTTTGGAGTCAAGAATCAATTGATTGGCTGAGAAAAACTGTTGGCGGTAAACAACTTCAGGCGTATCCAATAAAAACCAATGACCTCATTATCGTCGATTTGTATGCTTCTCCTCCAAAAAGCCCAAAACAAAAGCACCAGAGTGTTGTCAAAGGTCTTCCTTCTTTGCATTATAGCATCACAGAGATGATGATCAATGTTGGCATGGCGCAGAGGATTGTGTCAGCAATCGCAAACAATGAAAATAGCATGTCTACAACTAGTTCAAAACCCTTATCAGTCCCAAAGAAGAACTCTTTGACTCAAAGTGTAAGTAGTGTGAGTATTGAGAGCAAGATAGAGGAAGAAACATGCTCCAAGAATGATAAGAAGGCAGGCGACTGTGCCGGGACAGGCAACTTAATTTCATCCACAGATACTGTTGTACAGTGCCCAACAATTGGTTCGGAAAATAGTGGTCCTGTGGTTAAAGATCACACATTGCTAGGAAGAGATAACATGTTTCAGGAAGGAAGGCTGGAAGATGGAGAACAGGAAAAAATGAGCGGAGGGGATTGTAAAAATCTCATTAAACTGCAACATGTTGTACATGATAGTAAGTATAGAAAATCGGTGAAGGCGAATCCATTTCGTGGTCTATGGGCACGAATTTCAAGAGCCGCCGTCGAGTGCAATTTGATAACTTTCAAAACATCACAAGTAATTATAAATCACCAAATACTCGAGCAAGTTCGTTCGATTTTTATTTATAAACTCCACAAACTTAATCCGTCGCTGTGTTTACATCGCAACTTCCGTAATGCACTCCATAAAGCTTAGTTTTCACGAGCGACGCAAGCACAAACGCAAACATAAATGCAAGCATAAGAGATTCGTGTCAAGTGAAAGCGAACCATAACGCAAGGACAAGCACACGATTTACGCGG
>NC_090869.1:85000-90000 GCF_036669935.1 Montipora foliosa | reverse complement strand
CCTGAAGTTTGTCGGTATCACTGAGTACATTCGTCTGTTTTCGTATTTAGACAGAAATATTTAGACCAAAGATTTAAGGATCCTCGAACTTATCGCGGCAATTTAAGCAATTCTCTCTAATAATCACACCTGAGAAGTTCAGACGGCTTCAACGAGATCACGAGATCCCACCTGAATTTTTCAGGTGTCTGTAAGAGAGAATTGCTTAAAATTATCCCGATAAGTGCAAGCATCAATTCAAATACACATTTCTAATAATTTCGTTTAATGTTTACGGACCTACTAACCGAGCGCTGGAAATCTCGGAAATGAATCTGTCAACTCTTTCGTGGATCTGGGCTCAGAATTGTTTACGTACTGTTTAAAAAAGGAGAATCAGTGCTCCTTTTGAGTGAATTCAAAAACTTCCTTCGGGAGTCCGAGTAAGGATTCAAAATGTGAGGGGAAGATATTCGCATACAAAAAAAACAAGCCGGGCTTCACTACTATTCTTTAGATAAAGAATTCTAATGGGGAGTCTTTTATCGGGTTTAAAGCTCATGCACGTGACGTTTTATCGATGTTTTGATCTCATGAATTATCAATGATTTTTGGAAGACATTTTAGTACTCTCTTTCAGTGAAAAGCAGAGATTCATACGAGGTTGACCTCTGCGCCAGCACCTTAATCGTGGACTATTTGTAACCTACCAATATTTCTTTACGATAAGGAAATATGTGCAGTTTCGACAAAAAATAATCACCAACTCCAGTTGCCGTTATTTTATTTTGTAGGCCCAATCAGATTCATCCGATGATTACGAAAACGAGAAACAAGAAAAGTACTTCCGATTGAACCTCGATGGAACAACAGCAAGGTTTAAACTGACAAATGAAGAGTGGGAAAGAATCCCAATCAATACCTGCCCAAGTGGTGGCCGATTGCTCAGCGGGGATTGGACTCGAATCTTTCGCGGCAAAGTAAAAGAAAGCAACCCATGGTGCAGTTTGCGCTTCAACAACAATCGCGTGAGATCAGAAAACTCTCGCAAAATCCATTCAGCGGTGTTTTTTAGAGAACGCGCGGAATGGAAGCGCCCAGAATGCAACGTCAAAGTGCGATTTGTTATCCGCAAAGAGAGGGGAAAACACGTGGCAGTGACGTATGTAGGCAAGGTGTGCCACAGTAGCAATCCTGGCGGAAGTGACGCAACAAATGGAAGGAAACGAAGACAAGTGCGCTGCGGACGCAAGCCTTCTAACTTATAAAATGAAACGAACATTTGATGCCACTGCAAATCCTTCCCGGCTTCCGAGTCAGCTGGTTTGGTACAAAATATTCCTTTTGAACTTAACATTTTAAGTCTAGCCTTTGGGGATTTGCGTTTTGAGCTATTTTTGTAATATTTTTCCTTAAAGTGTGGTTTTCCCTAGAGACGCAAACACAAGCGCAAGCATAAACGCAAGAACAAGAGATTCGTATCAAGTGAAAACGAACCTTAACGCAAGCACAAGCACGACGCAGAGACAAAGATTCACTAGTCCATGTTCTCTCTTACAACGCAGCTCTGCCAGTGGAATCTGGAACGGGTCTTGTTCATTGGTCGAACATCACAGCTTTCGGTGTGCTTGCGTTATGTCCCGTTTTCTCGCAACGAAAGCGAACGAATGCATAAGCGCAAGCATAAGGAAAAGGAAAATTTTGATCCTTGCGTTTGTGTTTATGTTTACGTCAGCGCTCTTGTGCTTGAGTCGCTAGTGAAAACCAGGTTTAAATGATCAAGGTATTCAACTGGTTAGTCAATTTTCAGTGATGTTCCGAATCGTAAACTTGAACCTGGTTTAGTTGTCGTTACGTTAAATGTCATGTAGCGAACTGAAAATTCAGTTTTACGTTTGAAATGTGAAGAAATTAGCTACCTGTGACGTTTTTCTTCAGTGATGCTCGCTCTCAGTTAAAAACATTTGTTTCTAAGTTCCATTTTTCTAACAACTCGAACGAAAATAGCCCATTGTTTCGTCAACCAAACAACCTCTTGTTGGCATATGAACTACGATCGATGAAGTGGCAATGAACATTGTCATTTGCCTTATGCAAGACCCTAAGATGCAACGCCGACGGAAACTACAACCTCGCCCTAAAATAAAAATCCCGCGTTATTATACGACAAAAAAAAAATAAACTGTTGTGATCAGCGATTCAGTAAGGAGAAAACAAGAGGAATTTATCATATGGCCCGTACGGCCCCGCTGCTCTTTCCTTGTGAAACTATTGGGAAAATGCCCGTATAAGGACCGTACGCATTAGCGCGAGCAGGGCCGCACACTGCTCCGTGCGATGCGTACACCATGACCTCGGTCCACATATCTTCCCGTCCGGCCCTCCCTCTCAGTCAATAAGGACATATTATTTTCACGTACATAAAATGGTGGAAAGTTGTAATGCTTCCGTGGGAAGGATACAATACAAGTTGCTTGGCAACGGGCGAAGGGACAACTGAAAAATCAGATTCCAAGGCAGCATTCGAAAATACGACCTCCGTAACACAGGTCGGGATGCTCTACCCATTGAGCTACAAAACTGCAACTGAAAATTTAGGGCAAGGATCTCATGGATATACACACCAACCATAACTCTAAAAAGATAACCATTCTAAATCAGTTTCTAGACCTAAATATTCTTGGTTTGCACATGACGTCACAGCAGCCATGTTGGTGTCCCCAAACAAAGAAACGGCGGCCATGTTGGTGTCCCGACCCAATCCTCCGGGAATTGAACTCTATTATTAGGCAAAGATTTTCTTTTGTTTTCGTTGAAAAACATGCCTGTTGATCACGTGAGTGAAAACTAAGAATTGCTGTAGCATTACGATAAACGAAAGTTTAGACCTCATTACTGAAATGGACACTTAGACTTAAGTAATGGTCCGGCTAAGAAGCAGGCAGAAAAACAATAGCCCGCGGCAATAGCGTCGGTTAGTTAAAATGTGCCAACATTTTTAATCAAATTAAGTTCGGCTGTTCCCATTGGTGTAAGCAGCTAAAAGCGCGAAATTTGAATTTCAATGAAAAATGTAATCGACTTGCCGTCTAAAAAATTAGATTCTGTTTCGTAGAACAAATCATTATGCCTTCAAAAACTATGTTTGTAAATATCGTCAAGATTCTATGCGCCATTTGCCGATTGGCGAATGGCGCATAGAACAATGCCCAAATTTGGCCGAGAGACAGAGATCAAGGGCATGGGGAAGAAGAAATCCAAAAAAGGCTTTTTTTTCATTTTTTTCTCATCTTTTTTCGACATTTTCCGATATTAGCCAATCAGATGCCTCGATTGGAGCAGCAGCTTCTAAGTACTTTTGCCGCTGGGCTGCCTGCTTCTTAGCCGGACCATTACTTAATCTGTAAAATGAGAGTTTAGAGGGTCTCAATGGGGTGTAGCAAACACGGTACACGGTTAAAAATTTCGCGATTTCACGGTGCACGCTTAATTTTTACATCAAATAATTGTTCAGAGCTTAGGAAAAGCTAACAACACGGTTATCTGGACAAAATAATTCACGACACACGGTTAATTTTTTCCCTTTTTCACGACACACGGTTAATTTTTTGGACGTTTCACGCCACACGCTTAACCCCATTGAGACCCTTAGTTTAACCTGGGGGACTCGTGGTGGGTATATCCATGAGATCTTTCCCAAATTTAGGACCAAGATAAACGACCTACAAAAGCTCTCCGTTGGGTTCTAGTAGCGCATCCCACCGTTGTTGCGGATGTCGCGGGTTCGAATCCTGCCTAAAAAACTGATTTTTCAGTTGCCCTTTAACCCGTTGCCAAGCAGCTTGAAATTTATTCCACGTGTTGATGTTTTCAGGGCGACGTTTTTTGAGACGCAGACGGTTAGTAAACCGTTATGTGAATTTTTCGCCTGCAAGGACAATAGCGTCTCTCTTATGGAGAAAAGAAAAGAAACTTAGCATTATAAATGTTGTTGTGTGAAGACAAGTTACAAAGGACTGAAAGCAACTCTCTTTCGGTTGCTGCGTGTTCCACGAAAACGTCGCGTGACTGAAGCCTAGTTTTCATATGCCGGAAAAATCCCAGACGAGCGGGGATTTCGCAGTTTTCCGACCGTCCCAGATTTCCCGACTAATGAAAACCATAAATCTTAAACATCCACGATAATCTGTCTGGGATTTTCCCGAAATATGCTCCCTGATGTGCCTGCTGCTTGTCATAAAATGAAACATGAAAATTCTCTTCTTTTAACCTCTTTTAACTTTAAGGAACTCAATACCTGGAGCTAACAGTCACGAAATGACGCATATCAAACAAATTGCTTCCATTTTTGCTGAAACGTAAATTTTAGTCTTGCGTTTGGCATTGGCCTCGTAAACGCGAAGCCAAACTTGTGTGTAATATTTGGGTATTTCACCTTTTGCAGTGATGGATGGGAAATAGCATTTGGCAGCGAAGATTAGCAATAAAAGTCATCTTGACTTCATTTTCCCGAGTGAACCCGGCAAACTTGAATTTTATTGAATTTAATTGAGGTGCTTGTGTTGTACGTCAGTAAATAAACTAACTTCTTTGACAACCGCTGTTTTACGCATCGTTCTTTTCTTGTAACAGAATGAGGCATTCGCTGGAAACATCATAGAACCTAGTGGAGAAAGATCTACTGTAGGTGCGATTCTGGTTCCGAAATGAATATGATCATCGATTTACAATCCACCAAGTAACAGCGCGTAAGGAGATTATTATTAATTCCATCTTACGATTTCTTTAAAACCCAAATCCTGTTACATTAAGACAGTTCATCTCTGCGCGCTTTGAAATTTCTCATTCCAAGGAGCGTTAGAGAACTAAAAGCCCACACCTTTCGTATGATAAGTGCGAGGCGAGGTGGTAAGACTTTTGCGGCCGGTGGCTCAGGGCAAACAAGCTGTAAACAACTCTTCAGTTCTAGTGCAAAAATTTCTATGCATGTGTTCCCAAACAAAAGTTTGTGCAGACTCACA
>NC_090869.1:37500-67500 GCF_036669935.1 Montipora foliosa | reverse complement strand
CCTTAAAGGTAACAGAACCTTGTTTTGTGGACGTAGGCTAAAGAAATCTGACCCCTTAGAGGAACCAGTTCTAAAGTGACAAATGACTGGCAACTAACTTTTACTTATGAATTATTCATAAGTAAATTTAAGTTATTTGCTTGTGTACCAAATTGTCTTACAGTTCCAGTCATTTTTCAGATTGATAGTCTTAAATGTACTGCAGCAACTCCGCCAGCTGTTTGGTCTCAGCATCATAAGCAGTACAAATCCACATTTTTTTCTCCAAAAAGGAACAAAAAGAACCCCTGTCATTTTCGTAAGGGAGCCCCCCTTGGGGCAGTTTGTTTACTTTACCACCATTGTTTAATACTATCCAGGGACTAAATCAAGAATGGAAATAGATTACAGATTGAAAAAATATGCCACTTTTTTTTACTTCTTACACTTACTGCATTCAACTTTAATTTATTCATCCTTGGAAATGGTATGAATGATTAGTATTCTTTAAAGCAATTGCTAAAAATTCATTGCACCTAATGTTGAAATATTTTTTCCATATGGAAAGGTAACAGGAGTTATTTCTGTGAAAGTCTTCCCCAGAAAACTCCAACATGGGATTACGCCCCTTTCAAATATAGCTTTGTATGCTTTTGCTTGATGACTTTGAACAATTATTACAGAAATATGAAGTTATGGAGTTTTTTAAAAGTTAAATCTAATGGAAGGGGATTTAAATTATTGAAACCACTGTGTTGCAACCCGAGTCCACAAAGAGAGGTTCAATAATTTATTGCACTGGAAGTATTTAGTAGGCCAGCATGAAATTTGTTTTGGATAATAGCACTGAATCACCTTCAACAAGTTTTCTAGACTTTGAAGATACCTAATTTTATATCCTCCTGCTGTTTTATTGCTGAAAGATAAAACCAATTCTTTATTAATTATCTTTGTTGTCACATTAACCCACTACAATGTGTTGAAAGCGTATTATTAGCTGTAGTAATATTTTGTTACAGTAAAATCCCCCCTGCTAGTGAGCTGGATTTCTGAATCAAATTTTCAACTTGGAATACCGGTATTGTTGTTTTGGCTATTCAGAGTTAACCTAATCTATGTTTATTTCTATAATTTGGAGGGAAGCAAACGATTGGCATTTTGCTTGAAATGACTATAGCAAAATATAATTGCAACTAAAAGGTTTCCTTCTAGTGTACCCAATATGAGGTGCTTATATGTTATATATGACATTGGTGCTAAATTCACTTTAAAATTTATCTTTGAACGACTGACATACATTTCTAACTTTTCAGGGACGTCATGCATTTCTTTTTTTTCCTCCATCTTAATAAATTTGCCTCCATGGACCACTTGAATGGCCATTTTAACAACTTAATTTTGAAGAAAAATGCAAAAATCTTAACATTTTCTGCTAGATGCGGGCCCCCGCGGAAACAGTGTGCAAATATTTAGTCGAAAGAGAAACCATTTGGAAATTTAGTGATATATTTTTTGCTCCACTTTTTAAAATATAAACGCATGAATTGAAATCAAGATGGTACTCCATTAGCCGGTAAGCTCCACAAACAAATTTCCACTCAAACACTGTCACAGCAACCTCGACTCACGTTGACCTTGAAATTGTTAAAGAAATTTCCCTCGTAGCACTGTCGGCTAAAAAGTACGGTGGCCCACAACTAAAAAGAGAATCTCGCTGGCATAAAAACGCACTATGCAGTCAAAACATTCGTCCGTTTTACTGGCCTGAAAAAGGTCTTTTATTTATCGACAGAGATCGGATAAACACCCGATGGCAGCCATGTTTTTCGCCAGTGAACATTCAGTCAGTGGTTACCGTCTTGCGCACGCGTCCTTTAAAGGCAACCTTAGCCAATCAGCGGTTTTTGAGACCTGTCTAATTGACCATAACATTGATGTGCAATATCAAAGATGTATGCTGTAATCTAGTTAGTGTCAAATGGAGTATTGCCTCCTGGATGAGCTCTAAACTTGAGCCCGTGATATGGTTACGTGTACTGGTCACATTGGCATACATGAAGGGGCGGACGGACGTACGGACGTTCATGACGTCATGGCTATAAAACCAAATTTTCTCACATCGATGGGTTACCATATTTTCTTAAGTATGGTGCTCCGCGCGCGCGCGCCTTCGGCGCGCGCGGAGCTCCGCTATTAACGCTAACAAATGCAAACTTAGCAAGGTACAGATTTTGTTAGCTTGCTTTATGCAAAAACAAATATTGGTGCAAAAGTAAATAAATATTGATACACAGTTTTTAGAAAGAGCAGAAGGAAGTTTCCAGGACGGTCGCTCGAGAATAACATATTTACGACATGAATAAAATAAAATGACGTGCACAAATAATTCTAACTCGGAGAACGAAACTCAAGTCGGCAGCTCATGCGTTCTCGAGGCCAAATCTTAGAAAATAATTCGTGATACGGGAATCGCCTTTAGCAGCCGACACACAAATATCAGAAGAATAATTTGAGTTGAACATTTATGATTTAAAAGTGGCGCGCGCAAGCAAAGTGAGCCTATTGTCCAAAATCCAAGCATCTTTTGTTCACGACCGAGTCAGAAGGGGAGTGGGTCTATTCCTGCTTTGACGTCACAATCTACTTTGCATGCATTTTTACAAAGAGTTAATGCAATGTAAATCAGTACGTGACGTCAAAGCAGGAATAGACCCACTCCCCTTCTGACTCGGTCGTGAACACAAGATGCTTGGTTTTTCGCAACTTTCGAAGCCTATAAAATGGCAGGATTTGTTAGAAAAAGGAAAAAATGGCCGCAATGCGTTTCGAACAGGTCCAAAGATTTATTTTAGCGAAAAAAATATTTTGGGGTTAGGTGCACTTTAACTTTGTTACAAATATAATGAATATGATCATGCCAGGAAAGGTGATGGCCAATATAGATATCATACCCAAGTATCAAGATTGAAACTTGCTCAAGACATTGACCAGCTAAAGTTAAGGTGATTCCTTAGTATTGCATTGCGCATCCCTACTGCGCACGATTTTTGCGTCATTAGCGCGCACACATGAGCACATGAGTGTACAAAACGTGAGAGATTTCCCTCAAACTAAGCCCGATAGCGAAATAAATGCTCCTTTTCTCTCAAACGAGCACGGTTATCCCCAATTTTTTTTTTCAGGTATTTGCTAAGAACAGTCTAATAAAGAACTTATTTGAAGAAGAAAAAAAAGTTTGATAGTAGAACATGAATTTTTTTGGAAAACAGTTCCGTACTGGGTGTATTTTGGCCAAGTTGAGGACTTCAAGATAACCACGGAACTGTCCCAAAAAGTGTACTATTCCCACAACCAGGCAATCAAAAACGGCGTAAATGAAGCAATACTGCTTTCGTGAATAATAAAATTTTGTGTCTGAAGTAACCAAGACTTAATTATGTATTAAGATGATTCGAATTTTTAACGCGCAACCAGTAAGAATACCCCACTTTAAGAGCCTGCTGACGCGTAAACAAGCACGGTGACCCCTTTTTTTTATTTCATTTTTTAAATGTTCCTAGTAAAACCCATATAGAATAAAGCCTTGGCTAATGAAGTAAATTACGGGAAAGTTTTAGCTCTGGAAATTAAATACAGCCCTGACACTAGAGTAAGCAATTTGAGAATTTCATTAATAAAATGTATGCAAATTAGACGGCCCGCTGAAGGAATTCATACTATACGCAAAGTTTAGTGCAAAAGGACTACTTACTGTTGCTTGTAATATGTTTTTACAGTGAAAATGTTATTTCTAGCTTGCAGCTGTGTTGGTGAGAGCCGTAAATAACTTTTTATATGACGACTGAAAAACGTTTGTTCAGCCACATTGCCGCAGCGAAATCATTGAGATCGCAACTTCGAACTGAAACTGTCATCGCTTGATGAAACTCCGTTACCACAATGATAAAATAGTTTTCTTCAGAGGGAAAAAGCAGAATTAAAATGCATTCGAAACCGTTGAATTCGATTTTGAATTTGTTTAGTTAAGATTTCAAGCCACCACAAGGTCTTATGACTTCTACTGACCCACGAATCGGTTACATAATTATGCCAAGGTTACGTTAGCAAACTGTCACGAAATACTCAAATGCTTCTGTTTTCGGTCTTTGTTTTGTTGGTAAAAAAATACATACACTTTTCACAGAACAGACCTTCTTGCTTTATTTGATTTATATATTTGTATTGGTCCAGACACATGCATATGCTGACTGGTTGTAAAAGACATTCATCACAGTTTTTGATTCAGAGTGAAGGTATAATATTTCCCAAAATATTTCAAACACAAATGTTTCCTTAATAAGTTCGTTATTCCCGAATTTACCACCTTGCAACAATCCCTTCAGCAAAATAAAAAAGCATAAAATTCAACTTTATAGCTTGCTATAGTTTTGTTTCGGATTTGTTTTTTATGATTTTTCCTCCGAAACCAGGAAACCCTAGCCAGGTAACTAGAAATTCTCAGTTTCATTTTATAGAGCTTGTTCACAACACAACTTCAAACTTGAGTGTGCTTATCGCATCCTTGAAACCTTCGAGACCTCCTCAAAATTGTTGAAAAGCCTATTGAGGCTAATAATAATCTTTGAGTTAAATTTGACCAATTCACGCCGCGAGCGCGAGAAAAAGAGAACCACTCCGCGGGGCTGAATACGCGATGTGGAGTGTGATAAAATTCCACATTCTCGCGCGTAACGCTTTCTCTAGAGACCTCTAGAAGTGTTGTTTAGTGAAGATAAACAAAGTTATTTTTGGTTAACTCAGAGAACTTGCAGAAATACCTCCAGCCTGCATAACAGGTGCTTTATCAGGGGCACCCAACGACGGTTTCCCTCCGAATTACTTTGAAAAGACTTTTTAGGCTATCCAGAGTACTCAGTTTAGATCTCTAGAAATGTTTTCTAAGTGGCGCTAAGAAATTTATATCTGTTCGGTCATCCTAGGGTAACTTGAGTCTTTTCGAAGTTACGAGGGCTTCAGTGTTATTTTCCCGAACATTTTAGCAGCAATTCAAAGTTTTCCGAAAGTGATAGTTTTTCGGTTCCTTTCTGCATTGCATTTTCGATTCTGAAAATGTTAGGCTTCCTTAACCATGAACATTTCCAGTGTAGCTTTCACTGTAAGAAACTTGGTAGGCAGTATGAAACACAATTAAAATTGATGGTAACTCCGCCAACAGCAAAAAAGAGTGATCAGCTGACTGCGCCAACCTTGAATATAACTGATTACCAACATCCATTATTTGTATCAAATCATTAGGACAATCAATCCCCCCATTGTTGTGGTATATTAAAGAACGCAAACTCATCGCAACACACTGTTGTCCAGCATTTTGACCAAATACTCTAACGTTGCCCTGGCTGTAAGGTGCTCTTATAATTTTACTGCGGTCCACAATGGGCCCAGGGTTCTTCTCTATATCGGAACTTAGTTTGAACTTACAATAATTATTTCTGTGGTTATGACTCGTGAAAACTGACGAGGGTAAAACACATGTAAGCATCTCTTTAAATCTTTTTCGATGCCACTTCGATTTAAATTTAACATAGCAATGAATTTTAGATGACCTTGGTGTATTTTTCCGAATTTTATAAAAAAACAAACGCTTGCAGCTTTCGATTGTTCTTCGACAGTCGCTTTAGCTTTTTAACTGGTATTCTACTTGGTTCACGTTCCCGTCGGGACCTATGGCGTTCGAATAAATTCTTATTGCTGGTGTAAACAAACATCTCATAACGAGACCTGATTCCAAGTTTCTTCGTTAACTTTATTGGAGCCGTTGAATAATTTCGTACACTTGAATGTAACTGTTTCACTTCAGGGAGCATAATATAGTCTTCAAATGAATTAGAAACCGTTTGTGAACATCGTATAAGAGTACATAAACTTACACACTGCTTGTAGATGATCCATGCGATGGTTGTTATTATAATGACACCACTGAAAAGAACAATCGTTAACGTTCCTCTACTCCACATTTCAAAACAAGTAATTACAAGAAACAGAAACATCATAATACGGATCCCGGTACATACTTGTTTTGCTTTCACACGGGACTCGCGCTGTTGAATTTTCAATATGGCGTCTTCAAGATTCTCTTTACCTCTCAGATCAAAACGTTGGTTCTTGCGTCAATCAACGTTATTCTTAGTTGCAATAGTACACACTTTTGCATGGTTATAGGTTTCCGTTTCCGTAATACTTCTGACATTTTTCACTTCACATCACGGATAAACTTGATCTCAACTCATGATCACTAGTGCCATACTTTGAAACATTTTGGAATCCACTTTGCATGCAACTTGGCAATATTTTCGGCTCACTGACCGATTCGTTCCTGTACCGTTCGATACTTTTTTCGCGTGCATTCATTCCGTGCACTTTTCTATGTCCATTTTACTGCTCTTCGTCACCTTCTTAGAGCCCGCGATTCTTGTGGTCAGCAGGCTTTGCCGATTTGTGGTGGAAACGTGAAAAAACTGGCCGAAAACTCAACCCTGGCCGCCGTGCCTACGGCCAGAGTAAAAATTAACCAAGGAGTTTATTCTCTACTCTTTAATGCTGTTCAGCGCTGATATTTGGCAAAAATTTACATTAGAAGAAGTCACCCTTGAAAAACAAAAATAAGCTAAAAAAACTGTCACCAAAAAGTTGAAAACATGCAACAAATGTTTACGCTGATCCTAGATTAAGTAAATCGGCTTTCGAACAACCGGGCCCAGTAATTTTGTCATTCTCTCAAGAACGTCAAAAAATGTATTTACAATATAGGATTGAAGAGCTTTGTTTTTTTTTTGTAATGGTAAATCTAATTCAGTTGTTACAGCATCTCTTTGACATTTTCAGCCATTCAGTGGACACGAGCGTAAACAATTATCGACGTTCTCGATTATTCATGTCAATTTTTTAAAGTGCAAAATTTTCAATGGCTTTCTCTTTAATAATTTGTTACCAGCTGAGAAAGTTAAAATGGTTTGAAATTTCGCCCAATTGCGACATGTTTCACCCTGCTAGCAGAGCCTTTCTTTTGCTTGCTCGATTTTGGCGTTCTCGAAAAAGGCTCTGCATGAATCGAGTAAGATCTTTATTGAATATGCGCTGCATGTTGCCAGGATACAGTCTCGAACCCAAGCCTACTATGCCAGATCTCGCCGCCATCTTGGTTTTTCATGGTACATCGGGCTCAATTATAACCATCGGTTTTGTCAAAAAACGGATGCTCGCACTGGAAAAACTGGTTTGACGAGAGAAAACAAGATTGACTAGTCCAGAAGTTCGGGCTGCGGCGGCTTCAAAGAGTTGACCCGATTCGGGCAGAGCCTACTTTTCTCCTCCTCAGTAAAGAAAAAGACAAAAGGAGGCTCTGCTCGCAGGGTGGACATGTTTATAAGGAACTGCAGAGAGCTTCCAGCACGCACTTACCGCTTTTCCAATTAAAACTTTCAAAAGGAAAAGCAGGGAATCCTGTTTCTTTTCATTTCCGAAGAGCGACTTTTCGTACAGTTACCACTTACAACTTCACATCAAGTCACATTTTAAGGAATTGCCACCTTGCCAGACTAAAACTGAAACAAACGGATTGATTACTCCTTTAATATACCACAGAGAGAGAATCATAACAAAGCAGGAATTAGAAAACTTGAAGATGTTTATCCAATTTTATAAACTCTGGAGCTCAACGAGAAATATCCTCAATTTTTCGGCCATTTCCTTCGCATTCTTTCTTATAATGTTCACACAATTATGCTATGGAAATTTTACCGTATGGGAAATGACTATTCGAAGCCGTTTCAGCGAATTTGACACTTTTCTTACATCTTTCGCGTTGCTTATGTGTATTGCCGGCTTATTTACTTGCGTATGGTGTAGTTGTTGCGGTCACGAAGACTATTTCCAGTCCTGGGACCAAAGAAGAATCGTGTGTCGTCAGTACGCCGAAGAACGTGCTGCGATTCAATCGTGGTTCAAAACAGCGAAGAAGAAAGCGTTTTGGCTACAAGCAAGGAACAATGCCACCCGTCACTTGGGTATAGAGTTAAACCGCTGGAACAACAGCTCCTAAATGTCTGTTTGAAAAGTGCTTTGAAATTTCTCCCTTTCAACATTCCTGCGTGAGCAAAGCGACATTTTATTATTTATTTGTAAAAGGAGCAAGCTCCAAATTTTTGTTTACTGTTTTTCCCTTATGATGAGGTTAAATTATTAATTGTGGTAATTGCAATTTAGAGTGGGATTTACATGTGTTATTACATCAATTTGAGAGCGATTTTTTGTAGTTGGAAACTCCGTACCTTGCACGTCAAATTTTCAGACACTGTTCTCCGTGAAACTTACGTCGGTTGACGTTCAGTCTCCTTAGCTTGCTTCACAACTGATACAAAAATAAAGTCTGGATAACTTACGTATAGTATATCATAATCAATACATATGCACGTGTTAATTGTACAGTCGAACGTTCTCGCTTAATGCTCAAAATGCTGTCTTTGCGATCTTTCGTAAATTAATTTAGATGACTGTTTTGCCAGACCCATCTAGATTTTTCCCTCTTTCTCATGAGAAGTAAAGAAAACCAAGCAACAACACAATTTTTTTTCCTTTCGTGAGTGTTTTACGTATTACTAATACTTAATGAGTTCAGAACTGGTGGAATTGTCTTGCTGGCTCTGTGTTTGACAAAGGGAATCAATATATCCGATAGTTGGTCTCATTGCCGTCCTTTTGCGGTTCAGCAACTTAAATCTTACATCCTACCAAAATGCTAAAGAGGAATTAAATAGTAACTTTTTTCATCTGCAGAAAAGGGGGATAGTTGGTTATCAATCGCCTATGCTACTCTCCTCTTCTTCACCGCACAGATATTGGTTGCGGTCGTCGCATTAGGGAGTTAACACTAGTGCTAAATCAAGTTCTATCGTTCTGTGTTTCCCTAGGGACTCACCACTCAACACCAAAGAGTTGACACTGGATAACTGTCAACATTAGTGATACATTTTGTTTCTTTCGGGTGTGACCGCGACTATTGTCCAAGGATTGATCCTAATGATGCAGGCGGATTTCAATAAGCGTCACGAATGTCATCTTGCTCTTCATCACTCTTGACTCGGATTACACAAAATTAGTATCACTCAATTAGTGGACTAATGCAAATGTTGCATTTTGGTTGGCCTCGCTACAAGGGCCACGGGTCAATAGCCCATTCGTCTTCGCCTCATGGGCTATTGACCCGTAGTCCTTGCGGGCTACGGGTCCAATTGTTAATTCACGTCACAAAGTGTCCCCCAAATGCTGCTCCTCAAGTCAAAAGATAAACAGCTGCATTTAGCCTAAGCTAAAAATAACACTAACCTTTATCCTTTCTTATTGTTGGTAGCAATACTTAGACTTGAAGGGACACTTCGCGTTAGATATCACTGAAAAAAGGCGTGCATCTAATTAGTGCAGTGCATGACATAAGTGGTTGGTTTTCGTACACTTTTCGTGTTACTTTTGAACAGTAAAGTTTCTCAGATTTACATCCAAGGTGACTCGTACTTTCTTGGAAGAAAATCTGATTGCTCCTTAAATAGGAGCCAGATCATTGATTCACCAATCACTTGCATGGATTCTCTAGTTCTGAGCCATGGGAGGTGTTAGCAGTGCAAGTTATCGCTGTTTGGAGGTGATCAGGGGTGTCCCACTTGGGGACCGGATCACATCTGCGTACATTGTACAGATTCCTTATGCTCCCACTCTAAGGTCCCCATCGTTGCAGGTATATTGCAACAAGGAGAGACTCTTCCATCCTCTTTCCACTTTGTCATTCACGTGTGCTAAAGTGCTGAGACAACATTTCACATAGAAATCCATGCTCTTCATACAGGTTATTCAATGCATCGTTAAATAGACAGAAGACTAAGAAATCCATGCTCTTCATACAGGTTATTCAATGCATCGTTAAATAGACAGAAGACTAAGAAATCCATGCTCTTCATACAGGTTATTCAATGCATCGTCAAATAGACAGAAGACTACAAATTTAGTGCTTTCTCTAAGTATGAAGGGTTCTTCGTCCCTTCCCACGAATATTTTTCTCCAGAGGTTGTTCAGGGGAATTTGGGGATGGAGGAACGGCGAGCAAGCGAGCGCGTTTGTAGGTGTGAACGCTTATGTCCATCGTAGTGAGTTGTCTTTTAAGCAGGGAAGAGAGTGGCTCGAGACAACTCTTGAAGTTGGGCACGAAAGCACCTCAGTAACGTCGTCTCATACCTCGCTTTTTTATACTTTATTCTACCATTTGTAAAACACAACAATAATTAATGATTGTTTAACTCTTTTCCCCCTATATTTGGTGACTAATATTTTTAGACATACAAAGCACCTAATGAAACTAGAACCTTGAATGTAAACAAAAACACCTACAGCATTAAAGTGCCTATCACCTTAACACACTTTTCAAATATATTTATTCTCCGAAATCATCCTAAATACATGGTGTTGTTTTTAGAACGTTTAGATTGAAATTTCACCCTTTCATTGGCTTTGAAAAACGGGAAAGTGGTCATACCGTGATTAATAACCGAGCAATGAAGGGGAATGGGTTCGATACCGGGTTGACGTCACAAATTAATTTGCGTCGCTGTTTTCAAAGAACTATCTCAATGCAAATTAATTTGTGACGTCAACCCGGTATCGAACCCATTCTCCTTCATTGCTTGGTTATGGATCAGAGTATGATCACTTTTCCCGCCTTTGAAAGCCAATAATAAAAAAGTGAAATTTCAATCAAAAGGTTCTAAAAACAACACGATGTATTTGGGACGATTTCGGAGAATAAATAAAGTGGAAAAGTGTGTTGAGGTGATAGGCACTTTAACAAAATGGAAAATGCACACACCCTTTTTTTTTAGAAAAGTGTTTCATAACCGACTACTGTGTTACTGGTTTTTTACTTTCTCTCCTACTGAAATACATCGGAGCAGCAATACATGTTTTAGTTTCTTGAGTTAAGAATAATTGTTCTATGTACGACAACAACAACAACAACAAACCTTGAATGTAAACAAAAACCTCTACAGCATTAACAAAATGGAAAATGCACACAGTGCAATGCAGTTAGTGAAAATTTGGAAAGACGGAAGAGGTCACTGGACGAGCTTTGGGCAGATTATTTCAATGACAAGAAACAAAATCAAAGATGCAACCCCTCAGTGTACTAGCATATCCTCTTCTCCGTCCTTTCCTTGCAGACAAACAGCAAATTTTCGGAAGCGTTACACCGCAGACTAAAGATACTGTCCTAGGCTGAAAACACGTGTCTTGCCCCATTTTCATTTCCTTTTCACATACTCTAACAACTTTGGATCAGGATATTGGTGAGACCTTATTCGTTCACTTGGTCATTGATGTCATGATGACTTCCAAAAATTGTCAAAATGTATTTCGCTATTTTAGTGAACTGTTAATCGAAGTTTAATCTTACACAAAGTGCAGTTTCCATTTAATTGCCGTCTTCTTCCATATTTTTATCAATCCCCTTTCTCCCTCGTTTGCTGACCACTTTTTATGGCGATTTTCAATTGTGCCTTGAGGGCAATTTTGTGGCTGCGATTGCAAAAGGCTTAAGAGATGTTGCGCCATTATTTCCCATGTGAGAATGAAAAGGAGACCCGTCTGTGGCTTTACTACATAAAAACTTTTCCGTGCTTCAAACAATGTACATGTAATTCTGATATCTCATCACTCTGGGCCTGTTGAGAATGGTTAAGGTTTGGTTTTATTGGACACAATTGAAGACCGATCTAATACTGTGTCCCGTTTGCTTGCTTACGACTTGACCTGCACTTTCGTGCTTTTATTAGAGAAGGCTTCTCACTATTCTCTCTGACTACTCGTGGACTTCAAATCCTCTTGAGTAGTAGACTCTTAAATCCATTTCATTTCAAAACCATGTCATCTGCCGTCTTAATTAGGCGATCGTCTCTTTTTCAATATTTTGACACCAGTTGTACCAGTTCAGGAGCCCATGACTAGGAGCCTCCTCAATGCATTATATCCTTGAGTCAACCTTTGCGCGTATCTTTCTATTTTTAAAACTAATCCTTCAGCAGGAAACTCGCATTTACAACAATTTACATCAATTTGCACAATTTGCATACATTGTTTTTGCTATTTTTGTCTTTGTTCCACAATAACTTTATTCTGATTGGCCATTCTAAACAATGTTTGCAGAGCCGAAGAACTCGTGGCGTTCTAAAAATAGAAAGATACGAGCAAAGGTTGACTCATAGGGCTTGTATAGGAGAGGCAAGCTCCTACTCATGCGCTCCTGGCCACTTTCATTCCTTGATGGGAGAGGTTAGAATAAATTGTTACCGAAACTTAGACTTCGGATTCTTGCAACCAACATGCCTGTCCTTCATTGAGGATGTTGCTTACAACAGTTTTAACGCACTAAACGAGAAACAGATGATTTGCATAAGCCGGCGTCGGTTTCCGGAAGTGTTGTTGAGGAATCTTCTTGCTCGTCGTCCGTCAAAGAAGCAGAATGGCCGAAATAAACGTTACCATAACACTGGCGACAAGCCGGGACTGCGAACTCCGGGGTTCTCAAAAGATGAAAGTCGGGAAAAAGTTCAGATTTGATATAAATTTCCGTTTCGTTTTCAGTTTGGGCGTTTGTTGGCGAAGCGCCTCAACCCTTTGACTCCAAGGAGTAATGGAAATAAATCTTCTCCTCACAAGTTCAATACATTGTTAAGCAGACTGGTGAGGAGAATAAAGAGATTTATCACTTGGGTTTTGTCTAGATATATCACGAAATTCCCATAAATGACATAAGAAGAAATGTATGGAAGTAAGTAAGGAAAATTGACATTCACATCTTAGGAATCTCAACAGACGCAACAATCACAGGAGCCAATCAGTGCGACGCTAATGAAGAAAGCCTGCACTGTGTCTCCTGTGTTTGGCTAGACCAATGGCAAAACTTATCAACACTTGAACCGACAACTTTCGAATAACTTCAACTTGATAACGACGTTTGGAGGGTACAAATAAAGGCAACAAAGGAACAAGCTTGTTAAGCTCATTTTTTCCTTAGACACTAAATATATCTTTAAAAATCATTTCGTTCACCTCATATGGGCTAAATTAGAACTCACAATAGGCTTGATAGCTCAGTTGGTTGTAAGTAAAGACGCAAAGTGAGTAACTAAGTACTAAGTAAGCAACGCAATCGCTCGGTCAAGGGTTCGAATCCTGTTCCCGCCTGGAATTTTTTCCTGTGGCTTCTTAAGTTGTTCAACTAACTGCAAATGATCTTTCCAACTACTTCCATTACGTTCTCCTCCGTCGAACCCATTCTAATCGTTCCAATCCCTCGGGATGACCTTCGGCTCAGGTATCGATCGTGATACCATACGATTTCAGCGTTTTGTCCTGCACAAAACAACCTGAATTTCATGTGATAGTGAGTCAAGTCCGGTTGGATGGGGTTAATATTTACGCTGATTGTGCAACAGAAAGGGAACGTCAGTTGAAGACGGCACGCGCAGAAAAATGTCCATATTGGGTAAGATTACAGTAGAATCCAGGCTACTCCGCGCGCTCTCCCGTCGCTAAGTTCCCGTTCTGTTGCTCAATCAACCTAAAACCTGGATGGGTGACCGTCCCCGCGTGTACACGCTAAGAAGTCACGCCACCAAACTGATATTGCATTATATAACACATGCATTCCAAAACGATTCTCACCAAAATATACAACTTTCAAATGTCTCGTTGACGACAAAACACGAATCGAACGCACTTCACTAATCCTTGATTACTGCTAGTTTTACGTTCTCTTTGTTAGTGTCCTATCAGCCTCGCTATCGCGACGAATCTTATTAACGAGACTTGTCATACCTGGCTTCACATTAATTCGGTAAAATCTCTCATCGGGGTTGCCTTCACCTCTATTCTTGGCGATCACCTCAAATTTGTATTTCTTATTCCTGTCTAGATCTTTGATTTGATATTCCAGCTCTTTTGTTTGAAACTCTTTCCAAGGTCCTGGTTTTCTTTTGCTCTGGTCGCGGTATTTGACTATATACTCGATCTTATTATCACCTCCAGTATCCTGGGGCTTGCGCCACTTGAGTGTAAAACTGGTTGTGTCAATAAGCGTTCCTTTGGGTTCGTAGATAATTGGACGTCCGGGTGCACCTGTAATTATCACAGAGGTGTTTTTAATTAATTTAAATCGGAAACAATTTTGTTACCAATCCATGCAATTTCAACACATCTGATACAATGCTCTACTTGTGGACAAAAATACAGACGAAAACAGGCGACCCAGGTAATTATCCTCCAGTGAAGAGACGTGATGCGCGAATGGACGCGAAAAGTGTTTCGCCGCAACGTGGAGAGATGTCAAATATCGCCATTTTCCAGGACGATCTCCTTGGAGGCCAAGGAAAGAAATCATATAAAAGGGCCCCTGTCGTTAACTCGTTAAGGTATCGCAGAGGTCAGGCCCGAATTCCCTTTCAAGCCTGAAAATTTTCAGGCTTTCCTTTCGCCGTTTTCTTTCGTCACTGCTCAAGTAATAAAATAAATTATTATTCAACACATTGTGGCAATGTCCAAATATGGTCAAAGCGCGCTCAATATTCGTCGCGCGTACTCTACATATTATCCTGCTCAATCTTGCGGAATATCGCCTGATTTTAGGCAGCTCGGCCTACGGCCTCGTCGGCTAAGTATCAGGCGATATTTCGCGCGATTTCGCAGGATAAGCGGGGAGCTTAAGCACCCTCGTTCTTTGAGACGCGGACGGCGACCGGAAGAGAACAATTCGCGCGCTAGGACAGTGGTGTCTCCCAGATTTTTATACTAATCACTAAATCATCTCTAATGGAGAAAAGATACTTGGCAATGTAAATGTGGTTGTGTGAAGACAAGTTAAAAAGGAAAACAGCTCACTTAAGAACTCACAATAGGCTTGATAGCTCAGTTGGTTGTAAGTAAAGACGCAAAGTGAGTAACTAAGTACTAAGTAAGCAACGCAATCGCTCGGTCAAGGGTTCGAATCCTGTTCCCGCCTGGAATTTTTTCCTGTGGCTTCTTAAGTTGTTCAACTAACTGCAAATGATCTTTCCAACTACTTCCATTACGTTCTCCTCCGTCGAACCCATTCTAATCGTTCCAATCCCTCGGGATGACCTTCGGCTCAGGTATCGATCGTGATACCATACGATTTCAGCGTTTTGTCCTGCACAAAACAACCTGAATTTCATGTGATAGTGAGTCAAGTCCGGTTGGATGGGGTTAATATTTACGCTGATTGTGCAACAGAAAGGGAACGTCAGTTGAAGACGGCACGCGCAGAAAAATGTCCATATTGGGTAAGATTACAGTAGAATCCAGGCTACTCCGCGCGCTCTCCCGTCGCTAAGTTCCCGTTCTGTTGCTCAATCAACCTAAAACCTGGATGGGTGACCGTCCCCGCGTGTACACGCTAAGAAGTCACGCCACCAAACTGATATTGCATTATATAACACATGCATTCCAAAACGATTCTCACCAAAATATACAACTTTCAAATGTCTCGTTGACGACAAAACACGAATCGAACGCACTTCACTAATCCTTGATTACTGCTAGTTTTACGTTCTCTTTGTTAGTGTCCTATCAGCCTCGCTATCGCGACGAATCTTATTAACGAGACTTGTCATACCTGGCTTCACATTAATTCGGTAAAATCTCTCATCGGGGTTGCCTTCACCTCTATTCTTGGCGATCACCTCAAATTTGTATTTCTTATTCCTGTCTAGATCTTTGATTTGATATTCCAGCTCTTTTGTTTGAAACTCTTTCCAAGGTCCTGGTTTTCTTTTGCTCTGGTCGCGGTATTTGACTATATACTCGATCTTATTATCACCTCCAGTATCCTGGGGCTTGCGCCACTTGAGTGTAAAACTGGTTGTGTCAATAAGCGTTCCTTTGGGTTCGTAGATAATTGGACGTCCGGGTGCACCTGTAATTATCACAGAGGTGTTTTTAATTAATTTAAATCGGAAACAATTTTGTTACCAATCCATGCAATTTCAACACATCTGATACAATGCTCTACTTGTGGACAAAAATACAGACGAAAACAGGCGACCCAGGTAATTATCCTCCAGTGAAGAGACGTGATGCGCGAATGGACGCGAAAAGTGTTTCGCCGCAACGTGGAGAGATGTCAAATATCGCCATTTTCCAGGACGATCTCCTTGGAGGCCAAGGAAAGAAATCATATAAAAGGGCCCCTGTCGTTAACTCGTTAAGGTATCGCAGAGGTCAGGCCCGAATTCCCTTTCAAGCCTGAAAATTTTCAGGCTTTCCTTTCGCCGTTTTCTTTCGTCACTGCTCAAGTAATAAAATAAATTATTATTCAACACATTGTGGCAATGTCCAAATATGGTCAAAGCGCGCTCAATATTCGTCGCGCGTACTCTACATATTATCCTGCTCAATCTTGCGGAATATCGCCTGATTTTAGGCAGCTCGGCCTACGGCCTCGTCGGCTAAGTATCAGGCGATATTTCGCGCGATTTCGCAGGATAAGCGGGGAGCTTAAGCACCCTCGTTCTTTGAGACGCGGACGGCGACCGGAAGAGAACAATTCGCGCGCTAGGACAGTGGTGTCTCCCAGATTTTTATACTAATCACTAAATCATCTCTAATGGAGAAAAGATACTTGGCAATGTAAATGTGGTTGTGTGAAGACAAGTTAAAAAGGAAAACAGCTCACTTAAGAACTCACAATAGGCTTGATAGCTCAGTTGGTTGTAAGTAAAGACGCAAAGTGAGTAACTAAGTACTAAGTAAGCAACGCAATCGCTCGGTCAAGGGTTCGAATCCTGTTCCCGCCTGGAATTTTTTCCTGTGGCTTCTTAAGTTGTTCAACTAACTGCAAATGATCTTTCCAACTACTTCCATTACGTTCTCCTCCGTCGAACCCATTCTAATCGTTCCAATCCCTCGGGATGACCTTCGGCTCAGGTATCGATCGTGATACCATACGATTTCAGCGTTTTGTCCTGCACAAAACAACCTGAATTTCATGTGATAGTGAGTCAAGTCCGGTTGGATGGGGTTAATATTTACGCTGATTGTGCAACAGAAAGGGAACGTCAGTTGAAGACGGCACGCGCAGAAAAATGTCCATATTGGGTAAGATTACAGTAGAATCCAGGCTACTCCGCGCGCTCTCCCGTCGCTAAGTTCCCGTTCTGTTGCTCAATCAACCTAAAACCTGGATGGGTGACCGTCCCCGCGTGTACACGCTAAGAAGTCACGCCACCAAACTGATATTGCATTATATAACACATGCATTCCAAAACGATTCTCACCAAAATATACAACTTTCAAATGTCTCGTTGACGACAAAACACGAATCGAACGCACTTCACTAATCCTTGATTACTGCTAGTTTTACGTTCTCTTTGTTAGTGTCCTATCAGCCTCGCTATCGCGACGAATCTTATTAACGAGACTTGTCATACCTGGCTTCACATTAATTCGGTAAAATCTCTCATCGGGGTTGCCTTCACCTCTATTCTTGGCGATCACCTCAAATTTGTATTTCTTATTCCTGTCTAGATCTTTGATTTGATATTCCAGCTCTTTTGTTTGAAACTCTTTCCAAGGTCCTGGTTTTCTTTTGCTCTGGTCGCGGTATTTGACTATATACTCGATCTTATTATCACCTCCAGTATCCTGGGGCTTGCGCCACTTGAGTGTAAAACTGGTTGTGTCAATAAGCGTTCCTTTGGGTTCGTAGATAATTGGACGTCCGGGTGCACCTGTAATTATCACAGAGGTGTTTTTAATTAATTTAAATCGGAAACAATTTTGTTACCAATCCATGCAATTTCAACACATCTGATACAATGCTCTACTTGTGGACAAAAATACAGACGAAAACAGGCGACCCAGGTAATTATCCTCCAGTGAAGAGACGTGATGCGCGAATGGACGCGAAAAGTGTTTCGCCGCAACGTGGAGAGATGTCAAATATCGCCATTTTCCAGGACGATCTCCTTGGAGGCCAAGGAAAGAAATCATATAAAAGGGCCCCTGTCGTTAACTCGTTAAGGTATCGCAGAGGTCAGGCCCGAATTCCCTTTCAAGCCTGAAAATTTTCAGGCTTTCCTTTCGCCGTTTTCTTTCGTCACTGCTCAAGTAATAAAATAAATTATTATTCAACACATTGTGGCAATGTCCAAATATGGTCAAAGCGCGCTCAATATTCGTCGCGCGTACTCTACATATTATCCTGCTCAATCTTGCGGAATATCGCCTGATTTTAGGCAGCTCGGCCTACGGCCTCGTCGGCTAAGTATCAGGCGATATTTCGCGCGATTTCGCAGGATAAGCGGGGAGCTTAAGCACCCTCGTTCTTTGAGACGCGGACGGCGACCGGAAGAGAACAATTCGCGCGCTAGGACAGTGGTGTCTCCCAGATTTTTATACTAATCACTAAATCATCTCTAATGGAGAAAAGATACTTGGCAATGTAAATGTGGTTGTGTGAAGACAAGTTAAAAAGGAAAACAGCTCACTTAAGAACTCACAATAGGCTTGATAGCTCAGTTGGTTGTAAGTAAAGACGCAAAGTGAGTAACTAAGTACTAAGTAAGCAACGCAATCGCTCGGTCAAGGGTTCGAATCCTGTTCCCGCCTGGAATTTTTTCCTGTGGCTTCTTAAGTTGTTCAACTAACTGCAAATGATCTTTCCAACTACTTCCATTACGTTCTCCTCCGTCGAACCCATTCTAATCGTTCCAATCCCTCGGGATGACCTTCGGCTCAGGTATCGATCGTGATACCATACGATTTCAGCGTTTTGTCCTGCACAAAACAACCTGAATTTCATGTGATAGTGAGTCAAGTCCGGTTGGATGGGGTTAATATTTACGCTGATTGTGCAACAGAAAGGGAACGTCAGTTGAAGACGGCACGCGCAGAAAAATGTCCATATTGGGTAAGATTACAGTAGAATCCAGGCTACTCCGCGCGCTCTCCCGTCGCTAAGTTCCCGTTCTGTTGCTCAATCAACCTAAAACCTGGATGGGTGACCGTCCCCGCGTGTACACGCTAAGAAGTCACGCCACCAAACTGATATTGCATTATATAACACATGCATTCCAAAACGATTCTCACCAAAATATACAACTTTCAAATGTCTCGTTGACGACAAAACACGAATCGAACGCACTTCACTAATCCTTGATTACTGCTAGTTTTACGTTCTCTTTGTTAGTGTCCTATCAGCCTCGCTATCGCGACGAATCTTATTAACGAGACTTGTCATACCTGGCTTCACATTAATTCGGTAAAATCTCTCATCGGGGTTGCCTTCACCTCTATTCTTGGCGATCACCTCAAATTTGTATTTCTTATTCCTGTCTAGATCTTTGATTTGATATTCCAGCTCTTTTGTTTGAAACTCTTTCCAAGGTCCTGGTTTTCTTTTGCTCTGGTCGCGGTATTTGACTATATACTCGATCTTATTATCACCTCCAGTATCCTGGGGCTTGCGCCACTTGAGTGTAAAACTGGTTGTGTCAATAAGCGTTCCTTTGGGTTCGTAGATAATTGGACGTCCGGGTGCACCTGTAATTATCACAGAGGTGTTTTTAATTAATTTAAATCGGAAACAATTTTGTTACCAATCCATGCAATTTCAACACATCTGATACAATGCTCTACTTGTGGACAAAAATACAGACGAAAACAGGCGACCCAGGTAATCATCCTCCAGTGAAGAGACGTGATGCGCGAATGGACGCGAAAAGTGTTTCGCCGCAACGTGGAGAGATGTCAAATATCGCCATTTTCCAGGACGATCTCCTTGGAGGCCAAGGAAAGAAATCATATAAAAGGGCCCCTGTCGTTAACTCGTTAAGGTATCGCAGAGGTCAGGCCCGAATTCCCTTTCAAGCCTGAAAATTTTCAGGCTTTCCTTTCGCCGTTTTCTTTCGTCACTGCTCAAGTAATAAAATAAATTATTATTCAACACATTGTGGCAATGTCCAAATATGGTCAAAGCGCGCTCAATATTCGTCGCGCGTACTCTACATATTATCCTGCTCAATCTTGCGGAATATCGCCTGATTTTAGGCAGCTCGGCCTACGGCCTCGTCGGCTAAGTATCAGGCGATATTTCGCGCGATTTCGCAGGATAAGCGGGGAGCTTAAGCACCCTCGTTCTTTGAGACGCGGACGGCGACCGGAAGAGAACAATTCGCGCGCTAGGACAGTGGTGTCTCCCAGATTTTTATACTAATCACTAAATCATCTCTAATGGAGAAAAGATACTTGGCAATGTAAATGTGGTTGTGTGAAGACAAGTTAAAAAGGAAAACAGCTCACTTAAGAACTCACAATAGGCTTGATAGCTCAGTTGGTTGTAAGTAAAGACGCAAAGTGAGTAACTAAGTACTAAGTAAGCAACGCAATCGCTCGGTCAAGGGTTCGAATCCTGTTCCCGCCTGGAATTTTTTCCTGTGGCTTCTTAAGTTGTTCAACTAACTGCAAATGATCTTTCCAACTACTTCCATTACGTTCTCCTCCGTCGAACCCATTCTAATCGTTCCAATCCCTCGGGATGACCTTCGGCTCAGGTATCGATCGTGATACCATACGATTTCAGCGTTTTGTCCTGCACAAAACAACCTGAATTTCATGTGATAGTGAGTCAAGTCCGGTTGGATGGGGTTAATATTTACGCTGATTGTGCAACAGAAAGGGAACGTCAGTTGAAGACGGCACGCGCAGAAAAATGTCCATATTGGGTAAGATTACAGTAGAATCCAGGCTACTCCGCGCGCTCTCCCGTCGCTAAGTTCCCGTTCTGTTGCTCAATCAACCTAAAACCTGGATGGGTGACCGTCCCCGCGTGTACACGCTAAGAAGTCACGCCACCAAACTGATATTGCATTATATAACACATGCATTCCAAAACGATTCTCACCAAAATATACAACTTTCAAATGTCTCGTTGACGACAAAACACGAATCGAACGCACTTCACTAATCCTTGATTACTGCTAGTTTTACGTTCTCTTTGTTAGTGTCCTATCAGCCTCGCTATCGCGACGAATCTTATTAACGAGACTTGTCATACCTGGCTTCACATTAATTCGGTAAAATCTCTCATCGGGGTTGCCTTCACCTCTATTCTTGGCGATCACCTCAAATTTGTATTTCTTATTCCTGTCTAGATCTTTGATTTGATATTCCAGCTCTTTTGTTTGAAACTCTTTCCAAGGTCCTGGTTTTCTTTTGCTCTGGTCGCGGTATTTGACTATATACTCGATCTTATTATCACCTCCAGTATCCTGGGGCTTGCGCCACTTGAGTGTAAAACTGGTTGTGTCAATAAGCGTTCCTTTGGGTTCGTAGATAATTGGACGTCCGGGTGCACCTGTAATTATCACAGAGGTGTTTTTAATTAATTTAAATCGGAAACAATTTTGTTACCAATCCATGCAATTTCAACACATCTGATACAATGCTCTACTTGTGGACAAAAATACAGACGAAAACAGGCGACCCAGGTAATTATCCTCCAGTGAAGAGACGTGATGCGCGAATGGACGCGAAAAGTGTTTCGCCGCAACGTGGAGAGATGTCAAATATCGCCATTTTCCAGGACGATCTCCTTGGAGGCCAAGGAAAGAAATCATATAAAAGGGCCCCTGTCGTTAACTCGTTAAGGTATCGCAGAGGTCAGGCCCGAATTCCCTTTCAAGCCTGAAAATTTTCAGGCTTTCCTTTCGCCGTTTTCTTTCGTCACTGCTCAAGTAATAAAATAAATTATTATTCAACACATTGTGGCAATGTCCAAATATGGTCAAAGCGCGCTCAATATTCGTCGCGCGTACTCTACATATTATCCTGCTCAATCTTGCGGAATATCGCCTGATTTTAGGCAGCTCGGCCTACGGCCTCGTCGGCTAAGTATCAGGCGATATTTCGCGCGATTTCGCAGGATAAGCGGGGAGCTTAAGCACCCTCGTTCTTTGAGACGCGGACGGCGACCGGAAGAGAACAATTCGCGCGCTAGGACAGTGGTGTCTCCCAGATTTTTATACTAATCACTAAATCATCTCTAATGGAGAAAAGATACTTGGCAATGTAAATGTGGTTGTGTGAAGACAAGTTAAAAAGGAAAACAGCTCACTTAAGAACTCACAATAGGCTTGATAGCTCAGTTGGTTGTAAGTAAAGACGCAAAGTGAGTAACTAAGTACTAAGTAAGCAACGCAATCGCTCGGTCAAGGGTTCGAATCCTGTTCCCGCCTGGAATTTTTTCCTGTGGCTTCTTAAGTTGTTCAACTAACTGCAAATGATCTTTCCAACTACTTCCATTACGTTCTCCTCCGTCGAACCCATTCTAATCGTTCCAATCCCTCGGGATGACCTTCGGCTCAGGTATCGATCGTGATACCATACGATTTCAGCGTTTTGTCCTGCACAAAACAACCTGAATTTCATGTGATAGTGAGTCAAGTCCGGTTGGATGGGGTTAATATTTACGCTGATTGTGCAACAGAAAGGGAACGTCAGTTGAAGACGGCACGCGCAGAAAAATGTCCATATTGGGTAAGATTACAGTAGAATCCAGGCTACTCCGCGCGCTCTCCCGTCGCTAAGTTCCCGTTCTGTTGCTCAATCAACCTAAAACCTGGATGGGTGACCGTCCCCGCGTGTACACGCTAAGAAGTCACGCCACCAAACTGATATTGCATTATATAACACATGCATTCCAAAACGATTCTCACCAAAATATACAACTTTCAAATGTCTCGTTGACGACAAAACACGAATCGAACGCACTTCACTAATCCTTGATTACTGCTAGTTTTACGTTCTCTTTGTTAGTGTCCTATCAGCCTCGCTATCGCGACGAATCTTATTAACGAGACTTGTCATACCTGGCTTCACATTAATTCGGTAAAATCTCTCATCGGGGTTGCCTTCACCTCTATTCTTGGCGATCACCTCAAATTTGTATTTCTTATTCCTGTCTAGATCTTTGATTTGATATTCCAGCTCTTTTGTTTGAAACTCTTTCCAAGGTCCTGGTTTTCTTTTGCTCTGGTCGCGGTATTTGACTATATACTCGATCTTATTATCACCTCCAGTATCCTGGGGCTTGCGCCACTTGAGTGTAAAACTGGTTGTGTCAATAAGCGTTCCTTTGGGTTCGTAGATAATTGGACGTCCGGGTGCACCTGTAATTATCACAGAGGTGTTTTTAATTAATTTAAATCGGAAACAATTTTGTTACCAATCCATGCAATTTCAACACATCTGATACAATGCTCTACTTGTGGACAAAAATACAGACGAAAACAGGCGACCCAGGTAATCATCCTCCAGTGAAGAGACGTGATGCGCGAATGGACGCGAAAAGTGTTTCGCCGCAACGTGGAGAGATGTCAAATATCGCCATTTTCCAGGACGATCTCCTTGGAGGCCAAGGAACGAAATCATATAAAAGGGCCCCTGTCGTTAACTCGTTAAGGTATCGCAGAGGTCAGGCCCGAATTCCCTTTCAAGCCTGAAAATTTTCAGGCTTTCCTTTCGCCGTTTTCTTTCGTCACTGCTCAAGTAATAAAATAAATTATTATTCAACACATTGTGGCAATGTCCAAATATGGTCAAAGCGCGCTCAATATTCGTCGCGCGTACTCTACATATTATCCTGCTCAATCTTGCGGAATATCGCCTGATTTTAGGCAGCTCGGCCTACGGCCTCGTCGGCTAAGTATCAGGCGATATTTCGCGCGATTTCGCAGGATAAGCGGGGAGCTTAAGCACCCTCGTTCTTTGAGACGCGGACGGCGACCGGAAGAGAACAATTCGCGCGCTAGGACAGTGGTGTCTCCCAGATTTTTATACTAATCACTAAATCATCTCTAATGGAGAAAAGATACTTGGCAATGTAAATGTGGTTGTGTGAAGACAAGTTAAACAATGTTCCCGAAACCAAAACATTATGTAGTTGCCGTTACTCATTGGTTTATCCTAAAAAAAGTTAAATGTTGCTTTTTTGATGAAATTAATTCTGAAAATTCACTGCTTTTCTGGACCTTCGCTTTGTGCTGTTTAATTTTTAGGTTGCGGTTATTAGTAGAAATATGAAAATTTTACCAACCTTTGAGCTTACATTATACCGCGCTTGTTATTAAGCTTATATTATGTATAAAGTATTTAATTTCTTTGAGAAACCCAAAGTCGATTTTAAATTTTGACACCTTTTGTAGGAACTTACGATGGACACGTCGACGTCCTATGCGTAACTTAAAGAAAAACGAACGTTTCATTTAGTCTATTTGACATACAACTTACCGTCACCATTTCAAATCCGTTTCTTGACTTGCAGCTAAATACAGGAATTGCACCGACCAGCGGTCTGGGTAAAAACATTGGTTTGGTGTTGGGGCTCTCATTCTCGCGGGCTCAAATTTGCAATATCTGTACAAGTGAATGACTGGGACTAGGTCGGTGCAATTCCTATATTTAGCCATAATGAGTATTCTACAAAATCAAGGTGTCCACTTGTTTATTTTGTAGGTAAGTCATCCGTTTACAAACATTCTTTTGGCGTCAAATTTGGCAACCACTGACAATAGGTAGACTGTTGTTTCTTCAACCAACATGGCTCTCGTTAGAACAACAACAATACGTGATGTTATTGGGAAGATGCTGTGATGTCACCTACTAATGCATTAAGCCAGGATGATGATAAAGGCTACCAGAATGCCAGGAAATAATAGGTCTAATGAGCAAAAATAAAAGCTCTAAAGTTCCACGTCTGCATTTCACATTTTGGTACATTTCTTATCCAATGTCGTCCTGACAACAACATGAAATGACCAAATTTAGGGTTACATATGTGGTGGCCTTGTCCAACTGCTGATAAATTTTCAATTTTCTCTCCAAACATCAACTTTCCATACCAATCTTATTCCTGGAATGTTGATACACACTGTCCATGCCAAATGACTTGGAATATCAGGAAATGACTACAACAACATAAAAGTGAATTTTCAAATGACATTCTCCTAGTCGTCATTTTCCTTGCATACATTTAACAATTATTGGATGAGGTTGAGCATGTTAGCGATAATTATCAAGGCCAAAGTTTGTGTTATCTGCTGAAGCCGAAGGCTGAGGCGGATAACACAAACTGAGGCCTTGATAATTATCGCTAACATGCGAAAACCGAATTCAATAAATTGTTTTATTATGCATATTCCTGAGCTGAGCTCCGCCATGACAAACTGATCAAACTGCTGGTTAGTGTGTCAGGTGACGTCACTTCTGCATGCATAAAACTATTGTCTGTAGGTATGACGTCAATTCTACATATATACAGTACTGTGCAAAAGTAATGATAGCGAATTTCGTCGAATTTCGACGAAGTTCTACGAAATTCTACGTAAATCTGCGAAATTTCGAGGAGAACGAATTTTCGGCGAAATTTCGCTGGCCTCTATTGTTTCACCATTAACGAAATTTCGTGCAGATGTGCGAAATTTCACTTGGCAAATTCGCTGAAGGTGGCAAAATTCGTTCGAAATTTCGTTAGTGGGAGCGAAATTTCGTTCGAAATTTCGCAAGTGGGAGCGAAATTTCAAACGAAATTTCCAACACTTTGTTTGTGTGAGCGAAATTTCGAACAAACCTTTAGTTGCAAAAACGCTAAAATGCTCTTTCCTTGACAAAAAATTGTTTATCAAAGTTTCTATGGCGCGCTGCTCACGTTTAGTTATTTTTCACTTCAAGGAAAAATTCTTTGTTTCGCACGCGTCGGCAAGTCACTTGCGAGATGTTTATTTCCAAAGCGTTCCGAAGACCTTGTGGAAAAAATCATATCTCCGGTTATATTTAACACAAATTGTTCATTCAAACAGTAAAATGCTCTTTCTTTAGCCATATAATTGTTTATCAAAGTTTCTATGGCGCACTGCTCACGTTTAGTTATTTTTTACTTCAAGGAAAAATTCTTTGTTTCGCACGCGTCAGGAGTACCCAACGAAACCGCTCCACAAAAAAGCCGCTCTGCAGGCTGTTTTCGAGCTGGCTGGCTGAAAAAAAATTTCAAGAGTGAGCTGGCTGGTCTTTGACAAAAACCGCTTCTGGCTCACTGAGACATGAAAAACGTTTTTCCTGGCTGGCTATATAAAGCTCAGATTCTTTTCCTGGCTAAGACATTGTTCACTTTGTCCACTGGCATAAAGTTCTTTTAGCTCAAGCATGTAATTAATTGGACAGAGGAATGATAGAAAATTTCCTTTTAGTTTCTGGCTTCTATCAATCAAGATTTCGTCACGCAATGATCTCCTTCAAAGAGGCGGGCGCTTCTCATTTTTGCCTCGCCGTGAGAGACCTCTGCTAGCAGGGAAGCAGGATGTTTCGTAGTATTTATTTTGATCAGATTGTGGAAAAGTCCTTATGGAATGATCGCAGAATTTGATTTTAATTCCGTCCTTTGCAATTGAATTCAGTGTTTACCGAAAGGATTTTAGGCTACCGCCGTTTTGGACAACATCAAGGACACAAAACGAGAGAGGTAACGTGGGCTAAAATTTCGCATGGAACTGTTAATGTTTAAATTTTGTATTTTTGTATATTGAATTACCTATCGTTGTGTCTCCTTAAACAAATCCCCATTGTTTCTTGAATAAGTACCGGTTTACCTTTCGGGGTTTTGTCAAAGTTCTGCCACCGGCACTTTAAGAAAAGAAAGAGAGACGTTGGGAATGGAGTTGATTAAAATTCTGCTACCACGCTCCATGGTTTTTCGTACAACTACCCAAACCCTAATGTGAATTAACAAAAACTTCGAAATTGAGAACAACCTCTCCAGAATATATTGCTCGTTCTTTAAGCCACGCGCAGATCTGGCAGATAGATACCCCGGGGTAAAAAAATCGATTGTTATTCATCCATAAATGGCTGCACACCGCGGTAGTAGTCCATCTCACTCTTTCTCCTTATTCTCATTCATCAGCTAAGGACCATGGTGGCAGTTTATTTAAGTACCTTGTCAGTGAACGGGTAAGTAGAATTGTTCCATTTTTTTTATTGTTACGATCATGGTGTTTTATTGTACGCTGGGGATGGTTCAAAGTACAACGCAACTGTTTCTTTCCAGTGTCGCTGCAGCTGCAAATATGATTACTCCCTGTTTAATCAACTTTTGTGGCATAGTTAGTAGAGGTGTAACTGAAAAGGACAATTTTCTCTAAATGCATGCATTTTTTTCACTTCGATTGAGCCGCTTATAGCATCTCCAATATCGATTCAACACTAACCTGACTGTCACTGCGATCTAAGATAGCAAAAAAAATGCTCGAACTTTGCTTGCCTGGATATGTACATGTAACCGTGCATTTGCAAAGCAACAGAAGAGGAAATCACTGAGGAATAGTAAGCATACAACGAAATATTTAATGAGAAAATTTGTAACGTCAAGAACTTAATTAGTTTCGTTTAAATTTCTTTAAACAAGCCGCGTCTCTCTTTTTTCCCGTAAAAACACTTATGCAAACGCAAACGCAACTGTGCCTCTTGTCTGAATTCTGCGTTTAAAATAATCGGGCTAAGTTGATGATTTCACAGGGTTTAACCATTTGGTTGTGGTACGAAATTCCCTCAGAAGCAATGGCCAGTTACGAGTTACAGCAGTTTTATTTCACTTTATGACAGATACATGTCAAGCTGTGCAAAACTGTATACTTTTTTATTGGTTAAGACCTGAATGATAGTTTGGATATTTTAGAATCTCTCGTTTATTTTACAATGTCACTTAAATAGTAGCAATTTACATATGTTCGTAAATTTTGTGATTGTAAATTTTCCCTGTTATTTTGTACGTTTCAAGCTTGGTACCTTGCGAGCCAAGGAGACTGGCGTTTCCTTTTAAGATAAAGTGGGCGCTTTTGCCGCTTTTCCGCCCGGTCAAGTCAAGCAGAATTGATACTATGAAACCATTTTTTAATGTTCGTAATTAATTATAATTCCGGAGGGAGGTAAGCCTTAGTTTCAACCGTAAACCTTTTCAGTTTGGCAAAAAAATTTACCACTTCAAACTGATAACAGTTTGTCAACTAAACATCCGCGCTTGTAGTTTGGACTGCAGGTCTGTTTATTTTCACGTCCCCATATCGCGTACGCTTTTAGAGGCGGCCGCCAACCGGA
Organism: Montipora foliosa; assembly: GCF_036669935.1. Lineage (NCBI taxonomy): Eukaryota > Metazoa > Cnidaria > Anthozoa > Scleractinia > Acroporidae > Montipora > Montipora foliosa. The sequence continues at coordinate 39,261 of NC_090869.1, read as the reverse complement.
TGCTAATTTTGTTTTGAGCGATCACCCCAAGCTTTGATTCCAGTGAACGCTATGAACTTGGCAAACATACACCAGCATCGAGAAATTTTTGGAATCGATCTTTCCTTAGAGAAAATTCAGATTCACAGCCAACTGGAACAAGACGTGTCCGTTCCTTCCTTTTACCAAGAATGAAAACGGGTGGCAAACAGAAGTGGAAAAACGAGAGCAAAATAAAACTTGACCGCCATTGAAGACCACGTGGTACTTCGCTTCGCGATGTTCGTCTGTTCAGTTTCTCTATTTCTGTGTCTGTTCAGTTTCTCTGTTGCCTATCTCAGGGGTTTTATAGCACAAAGCGTTATTAGAAATAGTAATTTTAAAAAACAGTATGAAAGATAGGTTCGAGTTCCGTGGATATGTAATTCCACTTGACATAGAAAACTTGACAAACGGAAGTTAACGTTCCATTCGAAACAGCACCGTTCAAAACCAAAGCTAAACTTCATAGTCATAAAGTAAAATACTTCAGGCAAATCACACGATAGTCCGCTTCGAGAAATGAACACGCTGTCTTATTATTGTGCCCTTGTTGCCTTGGTTTCAGACTACCTGGATGTGACCTCTTATGAGCTTGCGTTGGTGTCTGTTACTCATGGTGCGATGACAGCACAATAATAATACATTTTCTTTCCAAGTAAATCACACGATCGTCCGCTTCGAGAAATGAACACGCTGTATTATTATTGTGCCCTTGTTGCCTTGGTTTCAGACTACCTGGATGTGATCTCTTATGAGCTTGCGTTGGTGTCTGTTACTCATGGTGCGACGACAGCACAATAATAATACATTTTCTTTCCAAGTAAATCACACGATCGTCCGCTTCGAGAAATGAACACGCTGTATTATTATTGTGCCCTTGTTGCTTTGGTTTCAGACTACCTGGATGTGACCTCTTATGAGCTTGCGTTGGTGTCTGCTACTCATGGTGCGATGACAGCACAATAATAATGCATTTTCTTTCCAAGTAAATCACACGATCGTCCGCTTCGAGAAATGAACACGCTGTCTTATTATTGTGCCCTTGTTGCTTTGGTTTCAGACTACCTGGATGTGACCTCTTATGAGCTTGCGTTGGTGTCTGTTACTCATGGTGCGATGACAGCACAATAATAATGCATTTTCTTTCCAAGTAAGTCACACGATCGTCCACTTCAAGAAATGAACACGCTGTCTTATTATTGTGCCCTTGTTGCTTTGGTTTCAGACTACCTGGATGTGACCTCTTATGAGCTTGCGTTGGTGTCTGTTACTCATGGTGCGATGACAGCACAATAATAATGCATTTTCTTTCCAAGTAAATCACACGATCGTCCGCTTCAAGAAATGAACACGCTGTATTATTATTGTGCCCTTGTTGCCTTGGTTTCAGACTACCTGGATGTGACCTCTTATGAGCTTGCGTTGGTGTCTGTTGCTCATGGTGCGATGACAGCACAATAATAATACATTTTCTTTCCAAGTAAATCACACGATCGTCCGCTTCGAGAAATGAACACGCTGTATTATTATTGTGCCCTTGTTGCTTTGGTTTCAGACTACCTGGATGTGACCTCTTATGAGCTTGCGTTGGTGTCTGTTACTCATGGTGCGATGACAGCACAATAATAATGCATTTTCTTTCCAAGTAAATCACACGATCGTCCGCTTCGAGAAATGAACACGCTGTCTTATTATTGTGCCCTTGTTGCCTTGGTTTCAGACTACCTGGATGTGACCTCT
>NC_090869.1:25000-35000 GCF_036669935.1 Montipora foliosa | reverse complement strand
GTCTGACATTAAGTTAACCACCACATGAATAAAGCACTTTATGTTGTCTTTTAGCAGCATATTTATAGATAAAAATAAACTATTGGAGTGAGACTTTGAGCTGCCGATGACCACTTTATTCCTAGCTTTCAACGATCTACGACACCATCAAGAAATAATGATGACGCCGTAGATCGACAGAAAAGCGGCAGAGACGTTTTTAACAGCAGCTCAAAGCCTTGCTCAAACAGATTATTCTTCCGTCACATGAATATTACATGACACAGAATCTCTTACATCTGATGTTGAGGTTACGAACAAAGGTATCCACAATAACTTTCCCATCATCATCCAAGGCACTGCTTCTTGCCTCACAAATGTATTTTCCTGCATCTCCAATCTGAATGTTTTTAAACTCAATAACACTTTGGCCTTCGGACATCTACAAAAGGAACAACAACAACAACAAAATTCCTTTTCACAATCTTGTAATAATTATTAATCATGCTCCCATTTAGCATGTGCTTTATTCAGCTATTAGTTTTCTAGTTGCTGTGAGTAGATGTTGAGGATTTATTTTTTTGCACTAAAGAACTTACATTTTAACCTGCATTAACGCATTGACTCCTAGGGGTTCCCCACTGACGAGTAAAATACTCTGGCGTTAGAAAGAGGAAAATACTAAGTATGGGCGGTTTACGACAGTTTAGGGGTGAAAGAGTTAATGGGTTTTTCATTGAGTGACTAATGATACAATAGTAATGAATCTGCTTCTTACGTAATAACAGTATATAACGTTCTAGGTCAGTTTGTAAACAAGTATTCTCAATACTTATATGTGAATCGAAGGAAGAATACAAATAATAATCACTACTACATCCTGGTTGACAAACTGAAGACTATTGCACAGAATTGCTATTACAATGAAAAAACCAGATGATGGTTGCTCTTACAATGTACGTACCTTTTGACGAGGGTCCCTTTCTCCATTCCTTGTCCACTCTACTGTTGGCTTGGGAGATCCCTTGGCTTTGCATTCTAAACTAAAAGATTCTCCTCTGCCTACTTCCTTGTCACCACCTGAAGAGGTGATCACGGGTGGCTCTGAAAAAGAAAAATGCATGGGACATTATCTCATCTGAACATAGTTTAATTATTGGCCAATTGTAGATGCCAAGAGTCTCCTATAGCTTGTAGTGGTTTCATTTCAGCTGCCAAAAGCGCCAGCCACCAGCTACTTCACTGAGAGAAGTTGGCTACTTTTTTCCCTCAATTTGCCAAAACTTTTGCTAATTAATTAATAAAGGCATAAAAAATGATATGGAGCAAAATAATTGTAATGTGGTTGAACCACGATCCATTACCTCAATCATTCACATTTTCAGCAGTTTTTTACACATGCGTATTGCGGGCTCCTACTTTGTTTTGTTAAACAACTGGCAACCGACCTGGCGACACAATTCAGCACATTGATTGTCCCTGGTGCAATTTAAGTTGCGACTATATCAAACCCCCCTACAGGCTCGCAGCTTCTAAAGGCATTCATGTGAGAACCTTTGGTGCTAAAAATACTCCCTGTTTTCCTTCAAAAGGGGTTGGAATGTCTGCAAAAATAAGGGTGAGAATGTCACCAATGATCCAGATTTTTGGAATCCAAACATTCATTTTGAATTAATCTACAGTATTCAAACTTGTGGTACTTGGAATTTACTGTATTAATCGGGATTTTCAGGATTCTTCTTGTTTCTTTTGGTGATTCAAAACTGTCTCTTTGGTCAGAAAAATCTCTATTGTTGACATATTGTAATGAATGTAGATTTGGATAATATCATAATCAGTGTTATTATTCCAACAATACATTTTTTGAACACTGCACTGCTATGGGTACAGGACATAACTTAAAGAAACCAGCTAAAGTAGCACCAATGCTTGTCATGTGACAGCAGATGTGTGGATCGGTGTGTGATCGCATGTTGTGTGATGCATTCCACCTTAAAAGATACACACGTACTACCATGACAATAAATTATTGTATTGTATTGTATGACAAAAGGCCTCATGACAAAATAGCCCAGCAATACCTGCGACTGTCAACTAGCTGTATTTTCACTTTATAGTGACATTCTAGTCACCCCTCTCGCAGAGCCTTTCTTTTGGTGTTCTTGAGAAAGGCTCTGCATGGATTGATTATGATCTTTTTTGAGAATGCACTGAATTTTGCCAGGATACAGTCTCAAACCCAAGCCTAACAGGCCAGATCTCGTTGCCATGTTGCAAGGCTGTTGCCTAACAGGAGCCCGGTAGCCTGGGGCTCCCAAAGAATAGCTCTGGGCGCCTTAATTTTTCACAGCAACACCTTTCGCTTCATATGTTGGGCTCCTAAGTTCTCAGCGTTTAGCTCTGAGGGCCCCTTTAAAATTTTCTTAGGCAGCAGCCTTGATGTTGGTTTTCCGCATTACAGCAGGCTCAATTACAACCATAGGTTTTATCACTACACTGACGCTCACACTGGAGAAACCAGTTTGACAAGAGAAAACAAGCTTGACTAGTCCCGAAGTCTGGGCTGTGGCACCTTCAAAGAGTTGATGCGATTCAGGCAGGGCCTCCTTTTCTCCTCCTTGAGGAAGAAAAAGATAAAAGGAGGCTCTGCTCGCAGGGTGCATACTAGTGAGCCTCACCATAAATATTCATGTCCACCACTTCCCTAACTTCACCAATCTGCTCGCCAGTTTTTTCTATCACATTGTATGCTCTACATGTGTATGTTCCGTTCAAATCTTTGTCCACTTTCTTGATGGTTAAGTTGCCACCGCTAATTTCAAAGTTGGCAAATGATGTTATCTCGTTGCCTTTGGGGTTTAACCATTGATACTTGGGTGGTGGTCTTCCACTTGCTTTGCACACAAAAACTGCAGGGTTGCCTTTCGTTAAGAACTTTTTAGGTGCTGGAAATGCCACAATCTTTGGATGTTCTGAAAACAAAACACACACAATCATTCTGTAGGTTTCCAAGGTCATTTCTATTAACCCAGAGCTCACCACTGACTCATAAATATACTACTACTACTACTACTACTACTACTACTACTACTACTACTACTACTACTACTACTACTAATAATAATAATAATAATAATAATAATAATAATAATAATAAAGTTTCAAGGTTCTTTAGCTGAGCACAAGTGCTCTACTAATTGGGGAGAATACAAATCGACTGAAATCAGGGGCTGCGGTCTTGGAACAACTCCTGGGTTGGTTCAGAAAACAATGGACACAAAGAGCCATACAAATAAAACAATGGACCATAACATAAAACAGAATAGAGCTGCACCCTAAAGGGACCCAATGAAATTAGTGGTTGTAAAGAGCTGCATCCTGACTGGAAATAAGAACAAATCAAATCAAATGTTGGTTTTTGAGGAAAGGGGAAAACAGGAGTACCCGAGTAAAAACCTCTCTGAGCAGAGTAGAGAACCAACAAACTCAATCCACAAAAATGGCGCAAATCGGGAATCGATCCTGAGCCACATAGGTGGAAGGTGAGTGCTCTCACCACTGTGCCAGCTCTGCTCCTAAAATACAGAGTTATGGATGACTTGTACACTGGTACACTGGTTTGGTAAGCAGTTTATGTGAAAAATGGCCTCTCTTCGCCGTTACAGATAGACCAGACATCTTGGGTTGAGAAGAATGACGAAAAACTAACTCAGTGATCAAATAATAAAATAACTCATAATTGGTCTCAAAATATACTGATTGCCACAGGGACTGGACAATCTGCAAGCCAGCAAGTCATGCAAATTTCGCATTTAAGTCTAAGCACCCGTTTCAAATAGCGCTGATAAACTGTTATTAAGTCTAAGCACCCATTTTAAAACAGTTAGCTTTCAATAACTGTGTGATTCACAAGTTGACTCGCCATCTTGGCTTGCAGGCCTTGCAGCCATGGCTCACATGCCTCGCTGGCTCGCACATTGTCCAAACTCATTGCCAAGTCTAGGCTTTGACATCGTCATCTTTCTGCGTGCGTTTTCATTTCTTGCTCACTGTTTTTTGTTTTTATTTTACTTGACATAATTTAGTTCTTTGTATCAAGTTCCACTTATTTCTTCACTTTGTTCGTTCTTTATCGATGACTATCCAGTGCTTTCAATAAGTATCAACTGCCAACCAAAAGCATAGGCTACTTCATTACGAGAAGTCAGCTAATTCTGTTAAAATTTGATTTTAAAAGGAGACAAAAAAAACGTGATAAAAAGATATTTTCCGACTTACAAATATAATTTTAACAATTTCGTATACAGCTACATGTAGCTTAATATTTAAATGTCTCTAGAGGGAGCAATTAAAATAGGCATATCAAGCACTGGATTGTAATGGCCATATTTGGGGTCTTTTTGAAATTTTGCCAAATTCAGTGGTTTGCTTTGCCCAAATATTGTAGGTTGTGAGAGGCTCTGCCAAGGTACATGTACATTTCGACAAGCGACTCGGCCTAAAAAGTAGTGACAGCACGTTAAGTGAAACCGTGACAAACAACATCCTTTCTTTAAATTTCCTTTTATTTGAGAAAGCAACGTGAACTCCCACTGACAAAGCACAGACACGAAACCTTTTAAAATTCAGACAAGTGACACGGGACACCCTCTGGCAGGGATGACTTTGACATTCTTACAAGAGACAGGTGAAATCCTCTTCAAATCAGGTGATCTTTAAGAAGTAACAACGGAAATATCAATTGAAATCTCTTCAGTGTATACACGAAAATTGAACAGGAAAGGGATATGAGACAATACCTACCTACAGCATACACCTCAATTTGTTTTCTAACTCCATAGCTTTCTTGTTCCACAGTCACAGTGTAGTTGTCTTGGTCAGATACTTTGACATTGACAATTGTCAGGGAGCCATCATTCAGTAATTTGTAGCGTGCATCATTGGCTGGATTCAATGTTCTTCTTCCCTTCTTCCATGTTATTTGTGGTTTAGGATAACCTCTTACCCCAAATGTAATGGTGTCTTCTTGACCAATTTTAATGTGTTGTATCAGGTCCACTTTTGATGTGTCAACTGTAACATTCATGGCAAATAAAGCACACATGGTATCCTTCTTAAGCACAAAATAAAATCAAAAACATTTTTACGCATTTTAAACTCAGGGCTTTCATCAAGCTTTGAAGAAGCTGGCTTTGCAAAAAAAGTTGCCATTTACTTTAAGGCTGTCATTATAGTGTACATAGGGGATATTACACTGTGGCAAAGGAGATATATTGTTCTTACTACAAGAATATAAAATTCATATAATTATTCAAGTTAACATGTAATTTTCTTTTTATTACATGGTCATGAAATATACAAAGTACATGGTAGAGATTGAAAAGCAGGCCTAATACAAAGACGTAGATGCTGTATTGATTCTATGAGTGTTTTAGTTCCTGGTAAAACACTCCCTCCCATATAATAAAAGCCATCATCACACTCTTGAGTAGCCAGCTATTCTCATGGCAACAGCCAACCAAATTTCCCCTAAGGGGTTGTGAACATCAGAAAATGGGAGCTTACAAAAAAAAAAGCAGTTAAATCTTTTCAGTCATAAAATCTTTACTTACAATTAACATGCAGTTCAAAAGTTGCTTTATTGTTTAAACTCCCACGACATTCATATTCACCACCTTCCTCAACCTTCACATCAGCAAATGTTAGTTTGTATGTGGTTGCATCAACTTGTTCCACTCGCACTGCTGCAGTTGAAGAACTAGTAATCTGGGTGTTGTCTGCTTTAAACCAACCAACAAATTTCTCTCCCTTACTCAATCTACACTCAGTAAAAACTGTTAATCCCGGTTGTGGATATAACGTTGCAGCTACAACTTTCACATCTGCTCCTGTTAAATAACAAAAGTGTCATTCACATGTTAAGGAAGGTTAAAATGTTGAGACCAAGTTCTGTTACGGTACTAATGTATTATGTTATTGAGGGGACTCCAAACATAAGCAATAGCCTCCTCACATTTCACTACATGTGTAAGTGTGACCATGCATGACTATTCGTGAAAGTTCATCCAGGTTTTCAAATTTGGGGGTCACCTAGACCCCTTCCTGAAAAATGTGAGGGTCCATTGCAAAATTTTAGGGGTCCAGCTAATTAATATTCAAGAATATTTAATATTCAATCTATTGCCTCTTAATATGCCATTCACATGTTTTTCCTGGTGTTTGTAATTTGCGTAAATATTCGATTTTTTTTTCTGTGTCCAATTGGACCCTTTGTGAGAAGTTACATGTACAAATATTTCGCTTTTTATGCTCTTGTGTGACCGAAAGTTTTCTTTCTTAGACTAATATGTATGGTTTTTCAAGGTCTATTTCACCTTAGAAAAAGACATCAGCTGCAAAAGTTTATTTAGTTATGTTGAATTGAGTATGTTTACCTGATCTAAATTACACTAATGTAGCTTTCTTTTATTGTTGACAGTTGTAAGCTAAAATCATCTTAAAATAATGCAAGCTTCTAAAAATGCACCTTATCTCAAAAACAAGCATGGTGAACCCCCATTTTTTTTTTGCCCTTTTGGCAAAAGTAGATCATTACCTTTCTGCCTCGCAAATTTTAAAAAAATCTGTGCGTGGGAACATTTTGGGCTCAAACGTCTGTAAAACCACGGCAAATTGCCGCGAAATTAGAAGCAACAATGAGAAGATTTATTATTTGAATTTACCGACGTCATATCTTCCTTCATGGCCTTATTTTCGGTTGAATGAATGAGATCAATAAAATATTTTAAAAAGTGGCAAAACTTGGAAATCTGTCTCTTTTTTAGCGGTGCTACAGTGATTCAAAGTCGGCAAAACTCTCATACATTTACTGTAAATTTAGCCGTGTCTGCCCCCCAGCCAAGATGGTGGTCAAAAACCGTGGAAGGGTCTATTGCGCTTGAGGACGTATACAAAACATGGACCCCAGGTCCATGCACCCCTTCATGGACCTGGTCCATGGCCTACCCCTGTGAACCACCCCTCATTTTGCAAAATTACAAGCACAAAAATCTTTAGACGAAAGAGGGAGGTGATCTTAACACTTACCTGGACAATTAAATTTTTTCCAATTGTCTCTATAATTGTAGACACCTGAGAAATTCAGGTGGCTGTAAGGGGATTCGAACCCATGACCTCTGTGACGCCGGTGCAACGCTCTACAAACTGAGCTTTGAAGCCACTCATTTGGGAGCAGGTCAATTTGTTGGGCTCATTTGTTCTCGTGAAGGATTCGACCAATGTAATGAACTTATATTTGGAAAGCGGCTTTTAGACGAAGCCCTTTGGAGCCACCAATATGTGGTACAATTCCCGTACGAAACGTACGACCTTTATGCAGCGCTGCTTTAGTGACTGACCAGCGTTGCCCTTATATCTGCAGAAAGGTTGCATGATGGCTGCATCGATAGCAATGCGGGAGTTTCGAAAAATGACTGCGCGTAGGACATCTCAAAGACATCTCAAAGTCACTTAAGCGCTGCAGCAGGACATGCTGCACTTGAAGCAAACAACCGTTTAGCAGCGCTGCTTTTGCGACTCACCAACGCTGCTCGAGGAGACTGTTTGCTAAGCACTGCAGAACTTCTGAATGGTGGCTGCATCAGTGATGCATTAGCGACCCTTTCGTTGCAGATGTGTTGCAAGAGAGCTGCTTTAATAGCTCGCGTTGCTTTAACGCTGCAGGTAGGATGTCGCGTGAGGGAGAGGTTTTCTCGGTCTAAGAAAAGGTACCTTGAGAAGCCTTTTAATTTAATGGCCACCAACAACAAGCCGATCAATCGAAAAATGGGTACAAGCAAAAGTATCAAGAGTATCAATTAAATTTATTTTGCATAGCGGAGGAGTGACAGGCAAGCTATATAATGAGCTGTATAATGTACAAAAATATTCTACCCAAAGAGCTTCTTCACTGCTGCGTTGTTACATTAACGGGGTCATTAACTGATCATGATGCGAGCAGGATTCTTTAAAGCCGTCACGAAAGATGATATTGTTCACACAGTTATCTGATTTAATACATTGCAGTTCTCTGATCATTTCATGTGTCTCTATAGGTAGCCCAAGCTCGATATATGAGTATCCGTACAGTGCTATATTATGCGAGAGTAGAAATATAAGGATTTGTATCGGTAAAACGGTTTTCCTCAAAGTTCTGAAAATTACTGACGATTTAAAATAAAAAAACACGTTACCTTGCTTCAGTCTTATATTTATTTGATTCTGGTACGGTTTCTGGGTCGATTTAGAGCGATTTAGGTGGTTTTTGGTTCCTCTTCTTTCCCAAGGTTGGGCACCGAGACGAAGTTGCCGAACGGAATCATTCAAGAAAAAAGGCCATAAATTCGTTCCCAAGGCTTCGATTTCCTCGAAATTCCACGTAGATCACGGACGATTCCTCCGCTACCCATTCTCTTCTTTATTTGAGCCTCTTGTACACTGAGAAGGATTTAAGGGCCGCCAAACTCTGCAAACATTTGCTTCGAGAGCCATCAAATGATGCTTTGTTCACAACTCTAACCGTTGGAAGATCGCTTAACGACCCGCGATTGGTCAATGGGCACAATGGTGACCAATCGTAAGTCTTATCGCGGGTCGCTAAAGGGGGTCGCTAAAACTATCGCTCCATTCAGACCGAAAATGCGAAATAATCGTGGTGTGCATTGCTGGCGTCGATTTCCCTTGACATTGAAACCTTTTTGTATCGATCAACATGTTGGGATTATATATAAGCTCCGGCCATATAGTACGAGGTTTGAAATTGCAATTTTCTACAGAATACAACATTTTAATGAGAATGTATTTGTGACTTGAGTTGTCGAAGTTTTATAACCTTCAAGACTGGATATACCTTACGTAGGTATACAGCCGTTGATTATAGATATCTTTCAGTTACATATGCATGTATAGCCCTGACGTTAAGGCAAATTAAGATGCACAAAGCTGCTTATTAAGCGTTGCTTTTACGTTGCTAAACACTGCAAACTTTTACATACAATTGATCTTTTAGTTGAAGCATTTGAGCAACGATGTACAGCGCTGCGTGAGCATTGCTTTGTCGGTCTTAAACATTCCAAACTTTTCCTCGAAAGTATTTTTCAGTCGCAGCTTTTAAGCAACGATATACAGCGCTGCTTTACCATTGCTTTTTCGTTGTTAGGCATTGCAACCTTTCTGCAGCGCTCGATATTCTGCTTGTGAAGCTTGGTGAACGCATGAACGTCGCATAAAGGACGCATAAGCACTGTGCAACCTAAAATATGAAGTTGCGCAGCGCTGCGAGAGCGTTGCGCTGTTCGTACGGGAAGTGTCTCCAACAGGCTTAAATCAATTTATTTTTAGATTGAATTTCCCAAGAGACTCCTGCAGGAGCCCAATGACCAATTACAAGAAACTAAATTGACATAATAGCGTCACTGAACGGGAACTGTCTTTGTCTTTTTGCAGAAAAAGTAGTCTAAAAATAGATAGTACATGGGCTCCTGGTCTGTACAAATACTGTGACATAGGCTTAGTAAGGGAACTGTTTGCTCCTAGTCAAGGGTTCCTGCTTGAATTTCCAGGTAAGTGTGAGAATCACATCTCTCTTTTGTCTAAAGATTTTTCTGCTTGTAACACATATTGAGTTTACAAAATGAGGGGTGGTCCACAGGGGTAGGCCATGGATCGGGACCTCAGGCGTGGTCCATGGACCAGGGGTCCATATTTTGTATATGTCCTGCCCGGGCATAGCCAAGCTGATGACATTATTTTAAGGGCAGGGGCGAATGAGGTTAACTATCAATTATAAGAGTTATTTCAGTAGAGTTATCACTTAGAGTTAGAGTTAACGACTTCCAAAATCCTGAATTCAAGATTTTGGAAGTCCAAAATCTTGAATTCAGGATTTTGGAAACTTAACTCTAACTCTACGACATAACTCTATGAAAATAACTCTAAGAATAGCTGTCCCCTGGGCGAATTCACAAAATGCACAGGAGAAAAT
>NC_090869.1:15000-22500 GCF_036669935.1 Montipora foliosa | reverse complement strand
CAAATGCGAAGTGAAGTTCTTGTGACAGTTGGGATATTTTCAAATCAGATGAAAAGGTTCGAACGAAGAGACAAAATGATGAGAACCTTACCTACTTCAACAAGTCAATAATTTTCCTTTTCAAATCTCACAAATTAACCGGCTGATCGAGATCTCTCGGTAAAAGCATTCTAGTACAGACATGATCGAAGGAAAAGAAATTCGCCTCTTTTAAGTAGGCATGTACTTCAATTCTTTCATGCTTCGACTTGGTCTAAGGGAGTGGCAAACAGAAAGAAGAACTGATCATGTTTTAGGGGAAAGAGAGGGACATTGTAAACGCTCTCGATTCAGAAAGAAAGTAAAAATTATTAAACACTTACTCGTTCGATGTTTGCAAAGAAACGCCACGAAGGCGAGAAGGAGAAAAACCATGCGACACATTTGCAGTTTTCAGAGTTTTTCTTCTATAAACTTCAGATTTTTTCCTTCTACCGATGAAAGACGAAATGACCGCTTCAGATCCGCTGCGAGGTTGATTGTTGTTACTAAGCGAGATGTTTTGAATCTCCCGACGCGAAGTTCAACCAAAATGACTCGTGAAACCGAATGCCACTAATGCACTACACGCGCGTAGCATCCTATAAGCAAATACGCACGTGCGTACTTGAAGTGACCAGAAATTTTTGAATTTTTGAAATTTTATACTAATTGTTTCTATTTTTAACTTTTACTTGTACGCAACCAAGATTTCCTTATGAAAACACCACTTTGATTAAATTCTAAAAACTAAAACAAAAGCTATACCATGTTCTCACTTAGTATACTAAACAATGCAGTGTTGTTTGGTCAGCGTGCAACAAACAGGCGAAGTTGCAAAGGAGCGACGTTCCAAGAACGTTCTTGACAAAGGAGCGATGTTCCAAGAACGTACCCAGAGTTCTCGGGCTTCTTCTTCTTCTAATCGACTTGAACTATATTTTTGATTGGCCGCTTGCGTAACAATGACAGTCCTACAAGAAGTCGGTAAGTAATTCGGAAGCCCCAGAATTTGGGGGGAGATTCAAAATCTAAAACAAGTTTCAGTGCTGATTGATTTTTTCTACCTCAGAAATATATAAATTACAAAATAATAAAACGACAAGGTTTGAATTATGTCTTATACCGCACGGGAATTTTCCCACGCGTGATTACTGTTGCTGTTGCAAAAGTACCGTGGGAAAACATTACATCAGTCTCTTTGAGGCGAAATCCGTGGAATATAAAGGTCTTGTCGAAGCCATTCAGAATTACGGAAACATCAAATTGTAGTAGAAGAGGGCATTTGTGTCGTTTCCACAAAAAATTTGTCAATCTTGTTGCTTGCACGATGGCATTCTGAACGATGGAATGTACGCTGAAACACTAAAAATACACTTAACGAAAGCGTCATAGGTTTCATCTTCATTTGCTCTTACAGCAAGCCAATGAACATTTCTCCAGTTTCTTTGTGTGTAAGGCTAAAATTCTTGTTTCTCGAACACTTTCAACCCGCCATTTCTACTGTTTACGGTTCTCTTTTTTTTTGTTTTCGGTTAAACTCAAGCATACGTAATAAGACCGGAACCCACGTTTTCTGGGAAAATGGAGTCGATTATCCCAGAGTCTCTCCGGGCGCTCACCCGCTGACCAAGAAGCCCGAGGACTCTGGGTACGAGATTAAAACGTTGGCAATTCCAGTCACGCTAGCACAACCAAAACAATGTTTTGTTTGCGCCAAGTTTGCTCAAAATAAGGGCAAGACGCTTTGTTCTTTGCTTGTATTCACATAACTATTTCGAACAAGAAATAAAGAACGCAGAATTTTTCGCTTAGTTTACTTAGGTTTCTAGATCATATGTACTTGTGCGTACTTGAAAAAATGACCACGCTACGCGCCTGCACTAGTCAGTGGAAAGCCCCGCACCCCCATACCCGGGGAATAGCGGGGCATTAGACCAGGCCTGCCTTCTAAATGAAGCAAATTCCCCGCTATGCGGGGCAATTTCGTACGTCAAAACCAAACTTTTCTCCCGCGCACCCGGGACGATAGAATACTTCCAAAACTATAAAGCACAATGTTGACCAAATTAATATACTTTAAGAATTCTTACCTCAAATTAAACTTTGACAAACATGAAAATCAACAATGCAGTCCATTTCTCATAAAGCCCAAATAAATCTACGTTGAGTTACAGATTTGGCGTTCCAAACTTTACAATCTCTCCAAAAACAGTAATATTAATCACTGGGTTTAGCATAGCCCTGAAAATGGGAGTAAAAATACCAGATTCTGACTACACTAACATGAGACATTGAAAGTGCAAGTCTATTGAGGATGCGCCCGTCAGTCATCAGATGTACAATGTATCCTGACACAGACCTTTAGCAGTTACATCTGTTGTTTCTAGGAAATAGAAACAGTGCTACGCCAGATACCAAAAACCACTAAAAAACCACCCTTAAGATGTGGCCAAAAAATATGTGGAGACGTATTTCTCATCTAATGCAGCAGCACAAGACCCCGAGGAAAGGGTACGACTGATCAATATACAAAAAATACATTACAAGATAAACTCTCTCATACAAAAATTACAAAAGAAAAAGAAAATCGAGCGAACGCGACGACTGACGGACCTAGAATGTCCTAAATCTCCCGCGCAAAGCCTACATATTCCTAGCACATCCCATAGCAACCCGCGAACCTCTCAATCGTGCCGTCAGAATAGTAATTTCCGACCAATTTATTCAAACGTCAGAAATAAGCCATTTCCTTAGTGAAATTTGTATAGCTCTTTGAGAATTGTTGTGATAGTGAACCGTTGCAGTCGGTTGAGTGTACTTTAGATTGGGTATGCTTATGCATAGAGGGGAAATAACAAAAGAAGCTTATCTTTACAATTCATATGTCAAACAGAAATTTTTGCTCGATTATGCTCGTCAAATGCATGTTTGGACTTATGTCGTTGTTATCTTAATGGTTTTGACACCAAGGAAAGAGTAATTACCAAAATTTTATGGCCTCATAATCTAGCTACATTTTGCAAATAACCAAGAAATTACCAAGGTAAGAGAGTAAATCCCCTATATGGAACGTTTTCACTCACGTGACCAGCAGCCATATTGGATTACTGAAACAAAGAAAGTATTTGCATACAAATAGAGTTCAAATCCCAGAGGATTAGCTTGATACACCATCGTGGCCGCCATTCCTTTGTTTTGGAACACCAACATGGCCGCCGTGACGTCATGTGAAAACGCTCTATAGGCCTTACACCCAAGGTAATCCCTCTTACATGGTGCCCAGTTCTTCCGAGGATGTTACTCGCGATGCGTGGACTGCCCAAGCGATTTTCTCAAAAACTACCTGAGACAAATGTTTTCTGTACTCTCAGCTGTCCTTTTGTTCGGCTGGGCCTTCGTTTGCTTTGTGCTCTTTGGCTGTTCGTTATTTTGCCGTTTATTCGGAATTTAATAAGCAAACCGCAACGGCAACGAGTACAATGGCTGTGTAGGCGAGGGTTATAATTCTGTTCATTTCATTGCCTTTCTTTACAAAACAACAACACGAAATGACCACATTCTGCATATTCGAGAAAACGTGATCTACGACCGCCAACTTTGAGAATTTCTTTTCGAATTTTGACGCTATCTCACACTCTGTTTGGGATATTTCTGACAGTGGTAGATAAACTGAATGCATCTAGATTCGTAGGTTGAATATACATGTAAAGTCGTTTTTTAATCGACGTTGTCTCCGGCGTTCTTGCCATTTTCCTTAAACTGCTTTGTGCCGCCTTAGCGACGAGCGCCTATCTGCACTTTGGACCATCTGGTTGCGCTGTGTTTCGGCGAATGTTCGCTTAGCACTCGTGTTTCTACTCATTCCTCTGCCGTTCATTCAGTTGTTATTGTTTGTGCAGGGCAAATGTGTCTCTTATTTAAACTCCTATTAAATTTTCGAAATGTATTATTAAAACACAGCGAGAGCTGAAGCTACTTTGCTTGTAATTAAAATATCAAAGAAGAAATCGTCACAGCGTTGAAGGTTTTCCTTCGATTTTAAACTAAAAGAAACGAAACATAAACAAATCCTCCTCGAAAACATCCTCGCAACGCGCGAGTAACATCCGCGGAAGAAATGGGGACCACGTCTAAAAATAACTTAAGAGGGATCACCTTTGGTAGAAAGCCTATAGGGGGTATTCTCTCCCTTACCTTGATAATCTCTTGAAATAACCCTTCATCGGTAACAAATTTTGAAACTTCTCTGAAAACTATAGCGAAGAAAATTAAAAATCTAGTGAACTACAGTAGACCTTTAAAAGAGTCCTTGGTAGGAACTTGCATGTTCCACCATCACACAGACCGTGATAATGTAGAAACTCAAAAAGACGAAACCCATCGGAGGTAACATTTTCAATGTTCATCTCACAAAATCATAAAGTGGCGTCACTGTCACCCTCTACGCGTACGTTCGCGTTGCATTCCAATGGAAATACGGAAACAAAAGGTCAACGCTATAAATAAATCGCTAATCAAGCATAACTATAATCTTTGTCTAATTCCACTACAAGAAATGATAATATTTACAGATTGAACCCAGAATTTAACTGAGAGCCCATCACAAACATGAAAAGAATGGATTTTAACTTGACTCAGACACCATCTTGAGACCGTATGCTTTCCCAGTGATCTTTGAGTGCCTATTCAAGTTGGCGTCAAAATGCAAATCCCCGTCTAAGCCCCGCTCAAGGTCCCCGCTCGCCGATACATGTACTTGCGCCAAATACTGTCGAAAACCCCGCATACCGTGGCAAAAGTGACATTCCAAAACCGCTGAAATCCCCCGCTAATGCCCCGCATTCCCCGGGTATGGGGGTGCGGGGCTTTCCACTGACTAGTGCATAACAATGGATCACATTTCTCTTTGCAACGTGTTTACCTACAATTATGGGTTACAGGTCTCCTGTTACAATCAGATTGCGCACAGGCTCCCCAAGCTGAAAATACGTGGTGTATGCGACAGTTTGTGTATATAGAGAATATTGTATGGGAAAATCACCGATCGTAAAAAAATTGTGTAAATAACTATCTCATTTGAAATAAAGTTTTCCTACCTCAAATGTGTGACGAACTTTTCTCTTTTGCCGAGTTTAGAGCCATTCTGACGCCGTTTAGTGAAGTTATCCGGAAGGCCGTTACTAAAATAATAGGAAGGCCGACCACTCCATCCATCGCTGGCCAGACCTCACTCCACAAATCGTTTTCTCCTCAACAGGAAAAGTCCCGAATCGCAATAAAAACAACAGTTCCATAAAGCCCAATAATATTCACTCCAAATACGTCTGTTTCGGCGGCCGAAAGACTCGTGACGAACGAAAACTTTGCCTTAAAATTCACCTCTTCGGCTTTCCTCAGACGCTTGTGACCGGGCTGGCGACAACGGAAACTCGCAAGATGGTTTCAGCCTCAACTCTTATTGGTCCACTTGAATTTGACCGCGTGCTGGCAAAACGATCGTTGTTGACTGCCCGGTCACAAGTCAACAACGGTCGATTCCCTCTCTGTCTTTGTTGAACCCGTAAGTTGAACCCGTAAGTTGAACCCGTAAGTTACCAGAGAAATTTCCATTTGGTTTCAGTGTTGTACGTAACACCACCTTGGCGAAATATTAGAAGTACAGCTCATTTTGATTTCGGCTCGACGGGCGAAAGATTCACGCTGTCGAAGTCCATTACTCGTCGCTTTTCAGATTCCAGATCTTTATGTTTCACCACCTCTCTTGACGTTCCATTCTTGAGCTCCATATGGGTATATTTTCTTTAAAGATGTACTAAAACGCCATTCGCGTTACAATGACTTTCGACGCCATTGCAGGCTACAATAGGTTAATGATTCTACTGTGTCCACCAGAGAAATCTACGCAGAGCAAGCTACGCATTACCCCAGCCCCCTCAAACCTAACAAAATACGCACAGAAGACTCTATGCACAAAGACACCACTTAGCAGGGGAGTGACAGGCAAGACTTTTCCCGACACGGAAAAAAATAACAAAACTAGACCCTCCGTGAGGGTACATTGGGTAGCCTGTGGTACGTGCAGCGTTGAAGGCAAATTTTTTCAAGTTGGGGGGTCATTAATTAACAATTCTACCTCGACATCAGTCCGAGTCACTACGGAGTTACATGAGAAGCATGCGCATGCTTATCAAGTCATTGCAGTGTTTGCTTTCGAGCCAGTCGACACGATTTATAGTGATTCCAACCCTTCAGACAGTGCTCTGCAGGACTAGTCACCGAACGTGAGTAATTTGCCTTGTCCTTTCTTCGTTTTCCACTAACCTTTATTTTCCGCCAGAAATCCTTTATTTAAATGGCGGACGAGATAACCCCATCCTCTGTGGTCCCAATCTGCCCACCGGGCGCTACAGCTGACCCACTGGGTCATAAACCTAGTCTAGAAGAGACGCTGGCGAGCCTAAGCCAAAATATGGGTCACATGGCGGACATGATGGGAAAAATGTATGATCGTCTTAACGAAAATGACGACGTATCGAGCCAGCGCCCACCGGGCCCGCGCGAGAAACGGCAACGTCGAAGGCCTCCTACTGACTCCGAGTCAGACCCCGAAGAGGAGGATAGACCTCATGGGAAATCGAGGCGTACAGATGACGACGCTTTAAGCGTACACGCGTCCAATTCGGACGACGAAGTCAATGATCTGTTGAATGGTAGTAACCCACCGGGTTCAAACAACCTCGGCAACAAAGCTGATAATGAGGATGCGCTTCTCAAAGAGCTAGAAGCTGCACTGCACGATGCCGATAAAAAGGGGCCGAAAATTCAGCAGCAGCTCGCAGACATCGCTGTTAAGCGTTGGGGTAAAAAACTGAACGCTGAAAAAGTTAGCAGCATTCTTGCCAAGCACGTGCAACCAGAAAATTGTGCAGAATTAAACATTCCGCGGGTAAACCCCGAGATATGGGCGACCCTAAACGCCTTTAAGCGCAAGGCTGACTTGCGCTTCGCTAACATGCAACAATCGTTGCAAAAGGCTACCTTCGCCTTGTTATCCACGTGTAATAAGCTTTTGGCGGTGAAATCTCAAGTAGAAACTAAGGAAATGCTCACAGACAGCGTTGACGCCATTGCCCTTGTTGGGCATGTGGCGTCAGAACTATCTGCCTTGAGGCGTGAACACCTCAAGCCGTCTTTAAGGCCCGAATTTCACGCGATATGCGCGAACAACGCCACTACAACTTCGAATCTCTTATTTGGGGACGACCTGGCAAAACAAATTCGTGATGCCAAAGAGACGAATCGCCTTAGCAAAACCGTCGCCGGTCCATCCCAACAGTTTGACCACAATAAAGGCTACCGGCGACACAGCTCATGGTCAAACAAAGCATCAGAGAAACACCACAAAGGTGGTTCACGGCCGCCTTTTTTGGGGAAAGGCCACCGCTCGGCGGGGAAAAAGAAACCCTACCCAGACAGGAC